>NW_020949772.1:5491197-5559172 GCF_900497805.2 Vombatus ursinus
GGAGATAGAGGGATGGATGGAGAGAGGAAGACAGAAACAGGAGAGAGCAAGAGAGGCAGAAAGTGACAGAGGGAAGACAGAGAGAGACGGGACACGGGCGGACAGAGAGGAGAGGAGAGGAGCCCGCCCCTGGCCCCGACTCACGCCCTTTTCCGTGCTTGTGATTCCAGGAGACGGAAGTTCCCGAAGCAATGAACTGAAGCGAAGATGCGAAGACCTGGAGGCTGAGCTCAAGGCCAAGGAGGCGGAGAACCAGGCGCTGCTGCAGGAGCTGGAGCAGAAGAACGCGCTGATCGCGGTGCTGGAGACCACGGTGAAGGAGCGAGAGAAGAAGTACCTGGAGGAGCTGAAGCTGAAGAGCCACAAGCTGAGCGTGCTGTCGGGCGAGCTGGAGCAGCGCGCCGGCACCATCGCCTACCTCACGTCGCAGCTGCACGCCACCAAGAAGAAGCTGCTGATGAGCCCGGCCGACGCGGGCGCCGCCGGCCCCGCGTCCTCGGCCGGCCCCGCCGCCGGCTACAAGCCCGCGCCCCCCAAGGAGAAGCTCCCCGAGACCCCGCGGCGCCGCATGAAAAAGAGCCTGTCGGCGCCGCTGAACCCGGAGTTCGAGGAGGTCTACAGACTGGGCTCGGAGAGCCGCAAGCTCCTTCTGCGCGAGCCGGTGGACGCCATGCCGGACCCCACCCCGTTTCTGCTGGCCCGGGAGGCGGCCGAGGTGCACCTCATCAAAGAAAGGCCTCTGGTCATCCCTCCCATCGCCTCGGAGCGCCCCTCGGGGGAGCAGCACAGCCCCGCCAGAGACAAGGCGCACAAGGCGCACGTCGGGGTGGCGCACCGCATCCATCACGTCCCGCCCGCCCAGGCGCAGCCCGAGGTGGAGACGCTGGCGGTGGATCAGGTTAACGGAAGCAAAGTTGTTAGGAAGCACTCAGGGGCCGATAGAACTGTTTGAGACAGAACCGAGCAGACCCTCTGTTCTATTGCTGTTTGTGCACTGTGATCACTACCAGGAGAAAACATTCGTCTACCGCTTTTCTTTTTTTTAAGCCCCATGCATGCCAGATTTTTTTCAGATCTGTCAAATTATTCTCGTCCCCCTTCTCCTCCTCCCTGCCCCTCTACCCAAACCAAAATCCGATTGCGTTCCTAATGCAGAATATGTATTTACCAAATGCTGTGGCCAAATACCCGCCTATCTGAATGCTTGCTTCTAACGCCATTTAATCAAAGCGCACATGTGAACAAAAAAGCACAGGCCGCAGTCTGCATTGTTACGCGATGTTAATGAACCCAGATAGTGACATACCTAATTATGAAGCCGGAACAACATGTATAAACTGACTTATGATCCCCCTTTGGAGTCTTCAGTATGTAATAGTTCATACATACGTGCCCCTGGAGACCATTGTCATTTCACGACGAACCTTTCACAGGCAGCATTGGCGACAATGCAGATATATGTATATGTCAAAAGGAACTAAATAAGATTGACACTACTCTTCATGTCACCTTGACCCTAATGTATGTTCATATTTTTTGTTATATTTTATTCCAAGTTTTGAAGATCCCAACAAACTTTATTTTCTAAACCTGCTATCGTTTTGTTTTGTGTCATTTATTAACCACCTGAGGAGGGGTAAGAGGGAGGGGGGAGGAGCAGTGGGTCCATTCAGTGGGTCGTATGTCCTCAGGCCGACTCTTGTCCAGAAGGCCTCTTCTCATGTCCCCCCTGAGCTCAATGGGTAAATGGATGCTGCAGTGGGAGACGGAAGCTTGGTGAAAGGAAAACTTCCAAATGGTTAGAGGGGTCCAAGAGACGTGGACTGCCTTGGAAGGTGGTGAGCTCCCCTCCCCCTTCAGCCAAACACCCAAACACACACACACACACACACACACACACACACACACATCCCCCCACAGAGAACAGAAAACCGGGGGATTCTCAGGTAGGAATTGAATGCCTCTTCTTGAGGTCCTTTCCAAACCTTAGATTTCGTGATTATGGCATGGTTTCATTTGCTGAAAAGGTAACCTTTCGGTCATATATTAACATTCAGATATTTCTGCAGTTAGGTTTCAGGAGCTGTTCGTAAAAATATATGCCTTGTAAAAATCTGCACAGTTTTTCCCGAGGCGCTAACTAACCCCTGATGCCCTGCCCAGTGTCCCCCAGCACACTCCAGCCTAGGCTTGCTTCTTGCTTGGCCTATTAAAGCCATGTGGGCACCAGCTCATGAGCTGATGGGAGCTACCCTGGGAGGGATCACGTCTAACTTAGAGGCACCGTCACCCACGATGGACAAGTACGTCTGTCTTCACCAGGAAGCCTTGCAGCCCATAGGCAGCAGCTGCTCCCACATGAACTTCCTTCTGCTGTAGGAAGGGTCTAGCATCACCTGGCTTATGGATTAATACAAAATGTAGGATTTGGGGGAAGGGAGATGAAAGCCACTACAGAATTTAGCTCCTCAGAAAATCATCTATCCATCCCCAAAAGATAACAGGCTAAAGGCAATATGGCTACAAGCACAACTGCTCACCAGGGTGTCCTAACAGGGAGAGGCACCTAAAAGCTTGCTTCGTGTCAGTGGATTTGGAGTCTGAGGGCCCAGATCTGAATCTTGGCTCTGTCTCTGAGTGGCCTTGGCAAGTCTCTGGGCCTCAGTTTCCTTCTCTGTAAATGAGGGTGTGGGACTAGATGCCTCTAAAGTCTCTTCGGCTCTAATTCTATGACACTTTAGGACTTCACAGATCTTTGCAGAATGGGGACTCCCACTGACCCAGTCTGCAAGGGCAGCAAGGTCTCACTTCAGCCTTCTTTTTGCACAGAACTGGGTTCTGGGCTGAGCCAATAATTATAGTCCAAAGAAACGTTTTTTGAAAGGAGGCATTGTTGAGGCTTAGGCTAAAACACCCCCTTAAGTCCTCTGGTGATCCCCATTATAACAGCATTCGTTTCAAGAGGGCATCAGGGGGGCACCTTTAGCTACTCAGAAGAGATCTCTGAGAAGAAAAACAAAACTTCCAGCAGATGCTAAAAATCCTTTGATTGTGTTTATTTGCCAAACACAGCAAATCATAATGAAAGAAATTACAAAGTAAATGAAACCACCTCCCCTTGATTGATGTTAGTGAATTATTCTTGGGAAAAGTTAAACATTTATTTTCAGATTGCAAAACCATCAATGACAATCTCTCCTGTACTGCAAAAATACACACAAGTGCGCCTCAATGCCTGGAGAATGATTCCAGGTTTTCTGGTTCTTCATGAGTTCCCAGAATATCCATTGCCACCATCGAAACTTAGAACTGGAAATCCAGTTTCTCCCATTCAAGAGCTAATCAGAATTCAAGGTGAGGCACACTCCTTGTAGCACCCAGTGTGAAATGTGCCTTGTGGTGAAGAGATCTGCTTCAAAAACTAAGCCAATTCCCATTGCATTCCTTCTCATGGATGTGGTGTAGACAGGTGTCCGGAAAGTATTCTAAAGGCCACAGAGAGGAGAAAACAGTGAGATCTCAGAGAAGATCTTATGGGAATAAGAAATAGCCCATGTGGTGCCTCTAAGTTTTAAAGGAGGGATCATTCAATTGAGTTGCAGTGTGTCCATCCCACATTGAGAGGATGATGAGGTTATTAGAGGAAGGCTTTGACATTGGTATGATGATGACATGGGATGGCTTGTCAAAAGCTAGCCCAATAGAATCAAATTTCCATGAGACCCTATTTCCATGGGTTCCCTCTATGGCTATTCCAGAAACAAGCAGGTGAGCTGCCATCTTGAGCTTGCCATACCCAACAATCCCACCAAGAATTCCATAAGCAACTAGATCATCCTACAGGGATAGACTGTTAAAAAGCATTTCTTATCTAAAACTTCAGTCTAAAGAAGCAAAAGAAACAAGGAACTTGTAGAAAATCCATGAGAAGGAAGGGGGCTGAGAAAGAGGACTCAGGCCTGCTCCCTTTAACCTGTAGTTTGAGACGATGCGCTTCGATGGGGATTATCTTCAGAACGGGCAGGTCCACCACCAGGACTTTGGGTTTGCTCTTAATAAGGCAGCCTTTCTCAATGTCCCAGTCAGCACCTTCTAGATACAGCCCCGACACAAAGCATCCTGTAGATACCAGGAAAAAAAATGAGGAGCTGAAATCGTGGTAACAGATGATCGATCTTTGGTGATTAAGCAGACCATATGCTGTCCCAGAGCTAAGATCTCCCTGTGGTGCATAATCCCTGCAATGATATCCGTGTGCCTGTCCTCTGGGTCTCTCATCCACATCCACAGGGAAGTGACTCAACAGATATGAAGAAATTAAATAATGTAAATTAACTAAAAATCCTTCCCTTCTGGGAACCCAGGGGCTGAGGGGCAGGAGGGGAACCTCAGAGTTTTCCTCCACAGATCCTTGAGAAACCATGCCGTAGCGGTCATCAGTGCCCTAAATGATCAACAATTAAATGCAGATTGCAACTGCATGATAGCATGATGTTACATAAATCAACAGTTAGACCTGAGCCTTTCTGCATCCCTCCAGGAAGATAAAGAAGTGTCCTTGCTCAGGGGGCCTGACCCATCTGTCTCAGGACCCATCTCACCCAGGATTAGATCTTCCCTGGCATCAGCTCCAGCTACAAAATGCTAGAGGTACTAGCCATGTTTCTCACTGGGTGATGTTTCTGAAAGGTTCACGTGAAAGTAACAACTGTTAATATGTTTAACAACTTTTCTCAATTACTCCTTTTACTTTGAATTGGTTTGGAGATGCCCTCCACTTGTAAGAACTCCACTCAAAGGAGCAGCCTTCACCATCAAGGCCTTATGTGATGATGATGACGATGATGATGATGATATACAAGGTGAAGAGGAATGGGTGACATTGGACAGCTCATCTAGCTTGGGAATGTGGTCAGAGACGCAAGGTCAGGCCCCCTCACCCCTTCTGACTTGGTCCTACCACTGATAACTGAAGCCAGACCCAGCCAGGAGGTTCAGGCAGGAAGAGGCCGAGGGTGACAGAGGCGGCCTGCAGAGGGATGGACCCCCGGAGTTGACAATACCTTGTCCTGCTCGTTCAGTCACCTCGTCTGCATCCTGGAATTTGGTCACTTGGGTAAACAAGGTGGAGCGATCCAGGGGCCAGCCATTCTTCCGACAGGTGGCCTGAACCAGAGCTGTGAGATAGGACTCGGGGACGTGTAGCCCTGACAGCCACATCACGTTGGGGTCACTATCTAAAATCTGGAAAGAAATAGAAAAGGGTGACCCTGTCACCTTCTTCCCGCCTTACAACAATGAAGCCCCAGACGCTTCTCTGCCCCTCCCAGGGGTCAGCCCTCGGGCGGCATGCGCAAGCAGGCTTCGGCAGAGGAAGGGCTCTTCTTAAGTTGCTGCTTCTGTTGCTGAGGAAACGCCATCACCCACGCCTTACCCAAGTCGTGTACTGAGCAAATCTCCGCAGGAAGTACACCATCCAGTTTCCAAGGGTCTTCAAGGTGTCAGGGGCGAGTTTCCTCCAGATGCCTGGGATGTTACCAATAAAAAGGGCCCGGGCAACATCATCCAGTTCATTGCTCATGCCGACTTCCCCAGCCAAGGCCTGCGGGCAGAATGGACAGAGCCCAAGCACAGGCAGCTCAGAAAACACTCCTCGAGCCCCGACCTCGCCCGCCTCCCTCCCACCTCACCCCACTCACCCTCTGGAGTTCAGCCAGAGATTTCGTCATGCGGATGGTCAGTTTGTTGAAACGCTCCAGCTCCTGCAGCAGCACCACCGTCGTGGGAGAGATGCCCAGTCCCAGGTGTTTGCGGATACTGTCCAAGTCAAACACTTTGGGCATTTTGTTTTCGATGTCCCGGGCAACCTGGGTGATGTAATCCTCCCGGCCGATGCCAGTGACAGATTCCCCTGAAACAGAAATACTGTTGAGCAAGGTCAACAGTCATCGGGGCCTCGCCCTCCAGGCAGACTGCTGATGCCACCTGTTCTCAGGAAAGCATCAGTGCAGTGGGGAAAGGGGAAAGGGAAGGAGAGAAGATTCATATCACCCCGAGGTGGACAAAATACCTCCGTGAGAGGACTCTACCTGTCTGTGGCTGTAATTCCAACAGGTGAGACCACATGGCCCGAGCAGCTTGGGTGTAGTATCCAATCTCAGCGTTTGAATGGAGCCCAAACACCTCTGGTGTGTTGGCGAGGGGAAGCGACTCAATTGCTTCTATAAAAGAGCGTAAGCAAAAGAAACTGGGACCTGTCATAGGAATGAGCAGACCCCTACGGGCAGAAGCCTTTGGAGCAAGAAAGGGACCCCAGAGACAGCAATGCTGATTCCCATAATAGTCATATTAATAATAACAATGATAGCTCTCATTTATGTAGTACTTTAAGGTTTGCAAAGTGCCTTGCACATAATATTTCATCAGTCTCTTTTGAGGAGTGATTGACTTTTTTTGGGGGGGGGGAGCCTGGCTCCCTATCTTAGCCAGGCTAGAAGCATAGTAGTCATTCACAAACCCAACCCCACCAGTGACTCTACAGGAGCTTTGACCTGCGCCATTTTCCACCTGGCTCAGTTTGTCCCCTCCTTAGACAACGTGGTGGTCCCAGAAGCTCATCCCACTGGTTCCAGATTTGGCATGGACACGTCATCAACTTTAGCCCCAACTCCTGTGTTCCACCAGCCATGGCCTTCCCAGTCGCAGGGACTACAGGTGTGCACCACTGCACCCAGAAGGTGTGGTTCTTTTAAACAAGGACGCCCCTGCACTCCAGAGGTTTGTTTCTTGGGGAAGTTGATGGAACAGCTCACCGCTAACATGGTCCCCTCACAGAAGGCGGGTTATACATTATCACAAGAGAATGCCAAATGTACATCAGGGGCTAGGGCTTAGAATGGCCAGTTTGGTCTACAAAAGGGAAGTCACTGACCAAACAAGACATCCAAGCGTACCCTCCAGAAGTCCAACTAGATAAAGGATGAGGGGAATTGCTGCAGAAATGGACGTCACCAAAACCTTTTTTTTGGGGGGGGGGTCAGAATTAGTTACATTTTACAGTATCTGAGCAGTCTCACCTACAAAATGCTCCTTGGTTTCACCCTCTGGGATTTTATAATCTACTTCCTTATTCCGGAAGAAGTGGAACGGTTGGAACGTGTCAAAGATGAAATCCCCTAGATACTCGTCCATGTAGATGGTCAGGATGCGCCGGTCAAAGCTGTCGATAGCCCGGCCTCCATACATGACCTACACACAAGGCAGAATCCGCCTAAGTGCCCAGCAGGGGACCACTGGCTGGACTGGCGTCACAGCTAGGACAGGATGGGGACTAGGCCTGGGATTTCACTCCCAGAGGGAGCTCCTGACAAAGAAACACTCTTTAGCAAGGCAGAGAATTTCTTGGGAACATGGAGAAGCTGAGTGATTCACTTGGGTGACCTGCACACAGCCAGAAAGGGACAGAGGTGAGACCTGAGACGGGGTCTTCCCAATCCGGCAGCCAGCTCTCTGTCCTCTAGACCACCCATCTATGTACAGAACAGGCATGATTTTCAAAGTTACCTTGTAACTTAGTTTTCTGACTTCCTGCAAGAGAGGACCCCAAGCACCCCCAAACTGGCAAGCAGCACTTTTTAAATGATGATCGTGGTGATCATTAACCTATCAATGGTTGGGGGGGGAGGGGACAAATTCCTTTGCAGATTTTGGATCCAAGCAAATACATGTAACAACGCCTGAACTTCTGAGCCTTTGAAAGGTCCATCCATGCCAAATGACCTCAGCCGTGTGGCACAGAGGAGCAGAGAAGGGCTGGGTGGTATGCTTAGGCACCCTGGCCATGAAGAAGAATCAAGTCTGATTCACTAGCGTTTTCAGTGGGCTGTACCTATGCTGCATCTCCAGACCCCTTTATCAGGCTGTTTAACAGGAGAGATTCCAGGGAGCCCCCATTTGGGTCTCTGCTTGAAACAAGAATCCACGGGATGAAGGAGAGAGGGTGACGAGAAGCCAGGCTGCTGCTCATACACGTGCATCTGCTTTGGCCCCGGCAGACATTCAGGAGTGACGCCATCCAACATCGGGCCCCACCAGAGCCCCCTTCTTGCCCTTCACCCTCTGACCCTGGAGGCATTCCTGCGGAAGGCCAGGCTTACCTCTCCAATGAGATACTTGAGACTCCCCCAGGGGATTTTGTTGTCATTTTGTTGGAAGGCTTTTGTCAAGTATGTGTTCAAGATCTCCATGCAGACCTAGGGAGGGAAGTCGAGGTGTGTAAAGACCAGGGGAGGCCTTGCTTCCCCACAACCCGCCCAGCCTCTTACTCTTTAGACCCTGGAAATAGACCCCCGCCCCCCATTCAATCCTGAAGGTGCCGCAGTACTGAAACAAGCGCCCGGGGGAGAAAGAGGCATGGTGGCATCAGCAGCACCATCTTAAACCTGGAAATCAGACTCATTGAAGTCATAGGGCACGTTCCAGCCGATCTTGCCAAACTTTCTTCTCTCCTGCACGACTGCATGGAAGAAGGCCAGCACGTAGATCAGGGACTTGTAGGCAGGGTGAGGACACTGATCCAGCATCTCATGGGAGATCTTGAAGTAGGTCGCCCTCATGTTCAACTTCAGGCCGTTGGGTGGCTCGGTGACCACCTTCAGAGAAGAGGAAAGAAGCCGGACTGAGTGTATCGGCTCCACGGTGCACGGGAACTGTGGGCGGCTAAGGGGGTATGGTTCTGCTTCTCCTCCCGCGCTCCTGGTCCCCCAGCCAAGGATGCACATGGTGCTCTCAGTGGTACAAGATCTAGGTTTCGATGTGGCCCCTGAAGAAGCCCCTGAACATCTCTCATTGGTGGGTTCTTGGCCTATCATGTGGAGGGGATTAAAATCTTCTCCACACCAGCCCTGTAGTGGGGCTGGGGGATGCATTATAAAAAAAAAAAACCACTTCTAAAATAATGCCTGTGATAATCGATTGAACAATGTGGGTCGACTATTCTGAGCTGATGGGAGTGGGGGTGAGGTGGAGAAGCCTCTGGTAAGAATAGAGTCTGGGTATTGCGGCCGTCTCTGGGCCCACTCTTGGACCATGGGCAGGTCCCTGGGCAGGTAGAAGGCATGGTCTGTGCTCTGGCCTCTTCTAAAGGACACACGAAGGCCAGTTGTGCATGTCCATTATCAAGGGACCAGAGCACAGGTCCCCACCCGACCTCAGGTACATACATACTCCTCGGGTTGGCCCCCACTACTCCACAGACACCCCATGTGTGCCTGCACTTTCACAATAGCGGGTAGAGACACAATTGCTCATCTCTATGTCCACGTGCAGTAAGATGGTTTCCTCCCACTAACAATATTTGATCATTCAAAAAGACTTTTCTCCCAAGGTGCCAGCCATGTCCCATGCATTCAAAAAGCTAAAAAAGATTCCTTGATATGATTTCCTCCAGCCCCTTCCTTTTTTTTTTTTTTTTTTTTTGCTTTTTGGTGAGGTAATCAGGGTTAAGTTACTTGCCCAGGGTCACACATAGCCCATAACATCTGGAGAGGAAGAGTAACTTCCCTAAAGTCACAGCCTGAGCCAGCAGAAAGATTCAGAATTCAAACCTCTCTCTTGTGCCATCCCTCTGCCCCTCCCAAGCCAAGACCCTCCTTCAACAACGACTGAAGATGGCAGAGCAGGAAGGCAGAAGGGGATGGTCTCCATTCTCCCTGCTGAGCCATCTCTCCAGATGGTCCCCTCCCAGACAGTTGCTGGGCATCCGGTAATAAGGACGGATGGATAGAAAGACTCACGGCCGAGTCTGTGTCTCCCAGTCCCGTACCTTTAAGGACTTCTGCAGGATTCCGATGGGAAAGCCTTTAGTGGGGTCAGTGGTGAGCCACAGGCGGAAGTCTGGGTGGGGCCTTGTGATTCTCTCCAGAGACTTCTCCAGGTCCTTAAGCCATTTGACAAGGAGGTGGCAGTTCTGCAGCATCAGCCACTGACCCCGGGCCACAGCGGTCCCCAGCAGATGCAATGCCACCTGTGCCAATCACAGCAGAAAAGTCATGAGCTGGTGCCTCCGAGCAGAAGAAGCCCAGCCCCGTCCTTTCACGGAAGAGTGGCCTAGGGAGATGGCAACGTGACTTAGCCACACAGCTAGTACGGGTCAGAGGCAAGGTTTGAAAACCACAACTCCGTAAGCATTGTGGGAGAGGCAGCCCGGCCCCGGGATTCAGGTCCTACCCTGTCTTATTCTAGTGGTATAACCCAAGGTGAATCACCAAACCTCTCCATCCCCCAACCCCAGCTCCCTAAGACTATTCATTATGGAGGAGTCCCTGCTCCGGGGTGGTGGATGGTGCTTCCACACCAGAAGCTCCTTACAGCACTAAAATCATGGGTCTGAACCAAAACCCAATACTCTCCCTTCAACCTATCGGACCCAGGCCTTGCCCCAGCAGAAGTCCAGACACTACTTGTCCCAGGGACTCATTCCAACCTCAGCATATCGTGCAGAGGGTTGACTTTTCTACATGGAACAGCAGGGAGTCAGCAGCTGGCAGCTGCTCACGGGGCAGGCACACAGCTACACCCAGGCAAACCCAGGTGGATTTTAGACAACTGCACACTATTTAGAATATCACAAGTGTAGCAACTCTGCTCTGTGGTGACCATGCTGAAGGTGCAGACCCTACACTCTGTTTCAGGAAACATGGAATACATGTTCTGTTCATCATAATCTCTTCCTCAACATTAAAAAAAAAATCAAATTTCCCAAAGCAATGGTCTCTCCTTTATCACAGTGGCTTGAGAGGACCGCATTGGCTGATCACATTGTGCCAAAAGCCTTCATGGGCTTATGTTTCCTTGGTCATAATTCGGCCCTCAATATATCTGAATCTGTGTAATAAAAGGATGCTCATATGAAATTCCGAATTAGTTACTATTCCATAAAGACAGAAATGCAACTCATTTTCAGGAAAGGATCTGTAGGGAAAACTGTCCTTGGGTTAATGAAGGTAAATACCAACATACAAAAGCTACCTCAACTTCCCAGATAGCAAGACCACCCCTGCAAAGACATACAAACAGACACAGACAGACAGACAGACAGACACACACACACACACACACACACACACACACACACACACACAGAGACTTTAGGAACTGAACTTCACCAGAACAAATTACCTTCTCTTGGCCTTGACCCATTGCAAGGAATTTGAGACGATTTCCTCCAAAGCCACATCTATCAGCTAATTTCATCAGATCACTGGCAGGGTCTGAGCCAGGACTCAGAATGAAAACAATGGGTGAATTTGGAGTGCTCTGTTCAAAAATGGCTTCAAAGCTGATCATTGGGGGTTGAACATACCTAGGCAGGAGAAAGAGTGCAGATAAGGTTTCTTCACTTGCTCATAGAATTATTCTCCTCTCTTTAGGGAGGAAATTTAATTAGCGGATGATCCTTGAAGTTGGGAACATGAATTCAATGTCAATGGCTTTCTTGACATTCATCAACTACAGCTGGGAAAGGAGGGTAGAGATCTCCAAATTCAAAGTCTAGTCAACACTGCCCATGATCTGTCGAGCAGACAGAAATTCAATAAGAAAAAAAATGTAAACATGAAGGAAGACATGAAGGAAACCAGACAATCCAGATGACTGAGAATTCAATCACAAATCTGGGGGTCCATCATCACAAAGAACACCACTATCCCTTTGTATGGGATGTGCATAGACTAGCATGTGCATGGAAAACCTTTAACAAAATCCTCCCCTGAAAGAAAAAATTTTAAAAAAAAATCCTCCTGTCATGCCCATCATGGTAGGACATGACCTGGGTCATTGGACGCTCTGCTTGGGGGACACAAGCACCAGCAGGTGCTACCAAGCTGGAAAGACTTTGTGTGTTCCCCAAGTGACCGATAATATCTCTGTGATCCAAGGCCCAGTACAGCTAAAAGGATAGCCCCCAGAAATTCTTAAAAACTATCCATGAAGTCATGTAGGGGTTGCAATGGACCCTGGTGAAACAAGCATCCACCAACTTTCTACCTGACCTCTCACCTCTCCCCGCTCCAGCCCATCCTCCACAAAGCTTCCAAAGTCACATGCCTAAAAGCACAGGGACACATTGCTATCTTGCTTGAGAAGTTTCAGGGGCTCTCTATTGCCTCTAGGATGAAACACAAAGTCTTCTGTTTGGCATTTAAAGCCCTTCATGATCTGACTCTGGCCTTTTTATTTACGACTTCCTCCTTTTAACACTAGCCATTATTCTCATCAGTTTTCGTGGATGTAATTACCACCTCCATGCTGAAGATTCTCAAACCTACCTCTCCTGCCCCAACCTCTCTGCTGACCCCCAGTCTCACATCTCCAACTGCCTTTCAGACATCCTGAACTGGAAGTCCAGTAGACATTGTAAACTCAACATGTCCTAACAGAACTCATTAGCTTTCTCCCTAAACCCTCTACCTTCCCTATTACTACAAAGGCTCCATCATCCTCCTAGTCCCTCAGGCTCAGAGTCATCCTGAATTCTGCACCATCTCTCACCGCTCCCCCCCCAAAATCCAAGCTATTGTCAGGCCTGTGGATTTCACTTTTGCGACATCTCTCAAATACGCCCCCTTCTCTCCTCTGCCATTGTTCCCACCCTAGAGCAAACCCTCCTCACACCTGGACTATCACAATAGCAGCTGGTGGGTCTTTCTGCCTCAGATCTCTCTCCACTCCAATCCATCCTCCATTCAGCCGCTGAAGTGACTTTCCTAGAGCACAGGTTTGACCGTGTCACCCCCCTCCTCAATAAACTCCAGTGGCTCCCTCTTACCTCTAGGATCAAAGACAAAATGCCGTTTGTTGTTCAAGGCCCTTCATAACCTGCCCCTCCCTACCTTTCCAGTCTTCTTACACCTTACTCCCTGACACATATTCTGTGGCCTCCTGGCCATTCCTTGAACAATCCAAGGGTTTTCTCAAGGTCTTCCCCAGGCCTGCAACACACTCTCCCTTCAACTCTTCCTATTGACCTTCTGGGCTTCCTTCAAATCCCATTTTCTACAGGGAGCTTTTCCCAACCTCTCTTAATTCTAGCACCATCCCTCTCTTCATTATTTCCTATTTTACTTCTCTAATTATTTATCCCGTCCATAGCTTGTTTGTACATATTTGTTTGCTTACTGTCTCCCCCATTAGACTGGAATCTTCTTGAGGGCAGGAACTGCCCTTTGCCTCTTTTTATATCCCAAGTGCTTAGAGTCCTCCCTCTCAAGACTACCTTGTATTCATTTCGCACACCTTGTCTACATGTTGTTTTGCCCAACAGATTGTAACCTCCTGCAGGGTAGAGGCTGTCCCTTTTGTCTCTCTACCCCCAGTCATCAGCACAGTGCCTGGCACATAGGCAATGCCTAATGAATACTTGTGGATGGACTGACTGATTGATTAAGTTAGGATCATCACTTGTGCAGCTGTGAGGAGGATGGGTTAGGAAGTTAGAAAATGGAGGGAGACCAATGAAGGAATTACTGTCAGACTAGTTGAGGCTAGAGGTGGAGACCTTCAAACAACCATTTTTCAGGGATGTGATGAGGATTCCTAATATAAGTACGGGTCAGACACTAGATGGTATCTGATGTCTATTCCAACTCTTTTCTTTTTTTTTTTTTGGCTAGGCAGTGGGGTTAAGTGACTTGCCCAGGGTCACACAGCTAGTAAGTGTCAAGTGTCTGAGGCCGGATTTGAACTCAGGTCCTCCTGACTCCAGGGCCGGTGCTCTATCCACTGCACCACTTAGCTGCCCCTATTCCAACTCTTAAATAATGGGTTGGGGGTCCTGAGAGATGAAGGGATTTGCCCAGGATCCCATGGCCAGATTGTGTCAGAGGCAGGATTAGAATCTGCCTCCCTAACTATGACACCAGTTAGCTCTCTAGCTGTTATGAATTTTCATAGGCTTTTAGAGCAGGTACCTCATCTGTCTCATTTGATGACTAATTCAAATGTAGCTTCCTGACACTCTTAGCATGTTTTTACTGAGGTGGACAGTGCATATTGATATACACATCTTCTTTGCGGTGAGCGCAGAGATCCCAAAGCTTTCTCCGTCATTACAAAACTCTTCCTGAAAGTCGCAGGGAAGATGACGAAGGCCACAGACAGGGCTAAGCAAAAACCTCTTACTTACTTTTCCCCCATGGTCACAGTCACATAATCAGTAACTGCCCGATATACCCGGTCCACTCGGAAACATCGCAGAAGAAGCAGCTTCTCAAAATCAGTCACACGGCTGTCATAGCCCAGGGGGAATGGAAACTGTTCCAGTGAATCCAGGTCATACCACTGGGACAAAAGATGGCAGAGTTGATCAGATCAGAAAAGATATGGGCCCAGCTGTTACGGGACAGTCTCTGCTTTCCATCTCATCTCCAGCCAACCAGCTTAAAGTCTAGCTCAACAAGGACAACTTAATTTAGTGATGCTTGTGGATTTCCAGCTTATAAAGAGGTATCAAGAGGGGAATGGGGATGAAATGCAGAGATACAGTCCGTTACTTACCAACCCAAAAAAGTATTCTGGTCTAGAAAGGCCTTAACCTTTAAAGTTTAGATTCTTAACTTTTCTTGTGTCATGGACCCCCCTTTGGCATTTAGTCTGGGGCAACCTACAGACCTCAGAATCATATTTTTAAATGCATAAAATAAAACAGCCAGAATTACAGCCTATCAGTTAGGAAACAAATGATATTGAAATGCAGTTAGCAAAAAAAACTTTTTTTTTTTTTTAAATAAAGTCAGTGGACCCCAGGTTAAGAATCGCCGGCTTCAACCAAAGTTATAGTTTGGGGATTGGAAGGCAATTAGGAGAAGATGCAAGCGTGTGCAGACACAGTCACGTCGCTCACCTCCTTCCAGATGTGACTCTGCTTCTCTACATCGTCAGGAAGTCTCCCAAAGGTGTCTGGAAATAGCTCAGATAAAAGCATAATGTCTTCCCAGCCCTGATCAGCCAGCCAAGTGCAAGGCTTTTTTCGCTTGTTCTTCTCCAGGGAAATGTTTCCTGTTCACAGCAAGGGAAGACAAGGAACCCTTATGGCCTGCCGGTGGACACCAAGAAGACACACAATCCGGAGCACTCCCCTTTCTCTCGTATGTGGGCAAAGGGATACAGGAATCAAAAGAGAATGGTCACCATTTCCCTTAAATGAGTCCAATCCGTCAAACCCAGACGTGACGGCTCACTGCAAAATCAGCACAGCTACAAAGGGAGAAGCCAAGTTGTAAATCTAATCCAATTCGATTTGGGTTTTCAGTAGACTTTTTTAACGTCTTCAATACAGATTAGGAAAGTTGGGGGAGAAATGTGAAATTGTGCAAACTCGTTTCATTACCTTTCAAAAAGAAATCCAGCTCGTCCTGAGGGACTCTGCCATCCGCTTGCTCTATCTTGATGGTCATATTAAAAGAAAAGAGCAGCTTGTGTCTTTCAAATAACCCTGTGATGAAAACACCAGGGAAGACTGAGGAAGCGTCCACTCCAATCCAGTCAGTTGGTCAGCCCCTCACAAAAGGGCCCCTCCACCCCCTCTGCTGCCCAGCTATCCTGGCCTGCCCACCCTTCCAACAGGGCACACCACACCTCCTGGCTCAGGCCAGGGACACTCCTCACTCCTCCCCTCCTCTTCCAGGCTCCCCTGGCTTCTTACAAGACTCAACTCTCATTCCCATCTTCAGCAGGAGGCCCTTTCTGGTCCCTCTAGCTGATAGTGCCTTCCCCTTCAGATTACTTTCCACCCATTCTGTATGTGGCTGGCATGGACCTAGTTAATTACATGGTACCCCCCACCCCATCAGGACAGGAGCTCCTTGAAGGAAGGGGACCGTGGTTGTTAGTTGCTGTTGTTATTTGAGGGTTCTTTTGCCTTGATACATATAGCCAGTGCTTAGTACAGTCATCTAAGGCTATTTTAAATTGAATGGGGAGTGGGAGAAGGAGAGGGAAAGATAAATGTTTGTTAATTAAAAAATAAAAATTTTTAAAGAAAAAAAGTAACTTTAGTTAAACCTCACTTCCTTTTTTGATCAAGTTTCTAGATTGGGGATAGAAATATCTCGTGTTTGTAGATAAAACAAAAAGATGCAGGTTAAAATGATAGAAGAGTTAGGAGGATTTGGAACAGATTGAAATGACAGAACACCACTTAAGAGATTGCTATCATTTTGAAGGGCATTTTGGAGGGGAATGTTCCAGGGATCTATCCTTGGCCCTGGGCTGCTAAACCTTTTTATAAGTGACTTGAATGAAGGTATAAATGGTATTCTTATCAAATGAGCAGATAACATGAAGCTGAGAAGGATGACTAACACACTGAATGGCAAAATTCAGATAGAAAAAAATGGGCTGAAACAACAAAGAAAATCAGAACTGAATGCTATATAATTATAATGAATAAATTTGATCCTGAAGAAGAGAAAGGATATGAAAATGCACGTCCCTTCTTTGCAGAGGTGGGAGACCAGAGGTTTGGAATACTGTATATGCTGTCAGATTTTGTTGAGGTATTGTTTAGTTTTGCTAAATTACTTTCCCCCCCCTCCCCTTTTTACTCTTTCCTATAGGGCAGGGCTTCTTAAACTTTTTCCACTCCTGACCCCTTCAGTACTTCTTAAACTGTGGGTCGTGACTGTGGGTCATGACACCACAGTTTAAGAACCACTGCTAGGGTATAGCATTCTGGGCAGGGGTGGAAGGAAGGATATTTTGGGAAATGAAAGTCAGGTAAAAACAAAAGCTATCAAAATTTTTAAAAAGAAAAGAATGTCTAGTGAAATGGAATTTAATAGAATAAATGTAAAGTCCCATATTTGGATTCAAGAAATCAATTGCACAAATACAGAATAAGGAAAAGTATGACTAGATAACAGTTCTTGTGAAAAAGTACTGGGGACAAGGGGCAGCTAGGTGGCCCATTGGTAGAGCTCTGGCCTTGGAGTCAGGAGGAACAGAGTTCAAATCAGACCTCAGACACTTGACACTTACTAGCTGTGTGACTCTGGGCAACTCACTTACCCCCACCATTGCCTCACCAAAAGGCAAAAAAAAAGTACTGGGGACCGTAAGTGTTACATAAAGCAACAGTGAAATGTGACAACCAAAAAAAAAAAAAAATACAATCTTCATTGCATTATGAGAGGACATGTCCAGAACAAAGAAAGTGACTAGAACTAGAATAAGAGAGGGATGCTGGTGTATATCCAGAGGAGGGTGACCAAGATAGTGACAGACCTGGATATGCTATACCAAGATACCATTGTATAAAAGGAAAGGAAAAACGGTATAGTCAAGAACGTTGGACTTAAGTCATGAGACATGGGTTCAAAGCACAGCTCTAACCCTGGGGAAATCTTCACATCTAAGCCTCAGTTTCCTCAACTGTAAAATGGTGGTGATAATATCTGTACCACTTCCTTCATAGGATTGATGCGAGGAAAATATTTTGTTAACTTACACTATAGTAGCACTACAGAAAAATTGATTATTATCCTAGCTGTCTTCAAGGACAGAGAGAGAGGAGAGAAAGAAGAGAGGGAAAGAGAGAGGAGGGGAGAGAGAAAAGAGGGCAAGGAAAGAAGAGAGAGAAAGAGAGAGGAGAGGAGAGAGAAGAGAGAGAGAGGAAAGAGAGAGGAGAGAAAGAAGAGAGAAAGAGAGAGGAGAGGAGAGAGAAGAGAGAGGAGAGAGAAGAGAAAGAGGAAAGAGAGAGGAGAGGAGAGAGAAAAGAGAGGAGAGAGAAGAGAAAGAGGAAAGAGAGAGGAGAGAAAGAAGAGAGAAAAAGAGATAGGAGAGAGAAGAAAGAGGAAAGACAGAGGAGAGAAAGAAGAGAGAGAAAGAGAGAGGAGAGGAGACAGGAGAGAGAGGAGAGAGAGAGAGGAGAAAAAGACAGACAGAAGAGAGACAGAGAGACATAGAGAAATACAGAGAGAGGAGAAAAACAGAGACCAACAGAGACAGAGAAAGACAGACAGAGACAGAGACAGACAGACAGACAGAGAAGTAAGAGATTTTTGCTTGAAATACAAACCAGTTGGCTAACAATTAGAGCTTTATAAAATTACGATTCTCTGCCTCAGAAAGAAGCAGGTTCTTCTCCCTGTAGACACTAGATGAATACGTTGTGTGGATATTCTTATTCAGGTAAAGGATGGACTACGTGATCTCTGAGGTCCCTTCCAAATCGGAGATTCTGTCATTCTGACATTTTAACAAACCTTTCTTCTTATAACCTGAATTATCAACCACAATCTCTGTAAACACAAATTTTCATAGACAGGTTTCCCTAAAGGCAGGGACTGCACGTATTATACTTAAATTACCACAACTTGTGTGACTGACCTAACCCCCTTAAATTCAGTAATTACTACTGAGTGCAATGCCCACAAAACTAAGGACACGTATTCATCTGTCTAGAGAGGCATGCCCACCTGTGCAGCCGTAGTTGTAGATGTTGAAAGTTAGAGTGTCCATAATGTTTTTTAACCTCCTTGAAAGATAAGAATCAGGCAAAGATTTCTTAAGTGAGAAAGTGAAGACCTCTAAGAAGGCGGACAACGAATACTGATACATGGTGTTCACGAGTGCCATTTCTGATAAAACAAAGAACAAGATGGCGCCCCTCTTGGCAGCAGGCCGGTAGCCGTCACGCAGTCGGTCAATGTCCACTGCTGTCTTTTCAGCCAATTTTAGTTTCTCTGATACCTAAAGGAAAGGTCTGCATCAGAACATGTTTGTTTGTTTTCACATAAAGGAAATCTGTAAAATCGTGAAGGTGCCATTTTGTGACAGGCTGGAAAATTAGGAGGGAAAGAAAAGCAAGACACGAGTATGATACCTACAAGTAACTGAAAGAAATCTGCCAGGCCAATGAGACTCAGAGGGCTGGGCTGCCCTGCTACAAGGGCTCCAGGATGCAAAGTCATAGTTTGTCGGCAGCTTCGGTCTCTGGCCACAGCTCTAAGTACGGCATCTCCCCCACGTTACCTGCCTCTTCCTTGGCCCCCAGGCCCCCCTGACTCCACACCCGTCACTCTCTCCCCTACATGTAATGGTGACCCCAGAGGAGCAGCCTTGCGTAAGGCACACGTGGGGCGAGTAGCGATGCCACGCGCACACGGCCAACGTGTGCGCAAGGAGCTGCCCTTACCTCGGTGGCTTTCATCTTTGCCTCCTCGAGCGTCTGCACCAGGTCCACGTTATCCAACATGTTGCCCGTGGACGTCGCCAGCTCTCGGAGGAGGGAGTCTTCCAGGTCTTTCAGCAGGTTTTTGTTCTCGCTCGTCTCCTGGATGAGGTGCTCTCTCTGCTCCTCCAGCTCTCTTCTCTCGTAGGCCACGATGACGCTGAGCAGCTGGTCCTCGAGGCCTTTCAATGTGACTACGGACAGGACACGGAGACTGATCTTATTTTCAGGATTTTTCAAATACACAGTGCTTTCCGATTTTTTATCGGTCCTTGTGTCATCACATAGTACAAGTCAGTCAGTGCACAGAGCCAGAAGTGCGGCACAGCCCCTGCGCTTGAGGAGCTCATAGTCTATCGGTGAATACAACGTGAAGATGCAAAAGTAAATGATAATTGCAAAGATCAGGGAGAACGTCCTCTAGGAAGGAGATGGCCCACAAACTTTAGAACTGAAGGAAGAAAAGAATCTACGACATAGTGGTGAGGAGAGAGGGAGAGAGGGCATTCCAGAGAGAGAGAACAAAACTAGAGTTTTGTTACTATGCCAGCTGTCTTCAAGGACAGAGAGAGACGAGAGAAAGAAGAGAGAGGAAGAAAGAGGAGAGGAGAGAGAAAAGAGAGAGAGAGAGGAAAAAGAGAGAGAGAGAGAGAGAGAGAGAGAGAGAGGAAAGAGAGAGGGGGGGAGAGAGAGAGAGAGAGAGAGGAGAGAGACAGAGACAGAGACAGAGACAGAGAAGAAACGGGATCCTGAGTTCAGCAAGTAGTAAAAGGCTACTTTGGCTGGAGCAGGGATTGTGCGAAAGGGAACACCATGAATATCTGGAACGTGAAGAGGAGTAATGGAAAATTATCTCGTATTTACTTATCTCTGCAAATGTTGTAGATCCTAAGTAGAATGTAAACTCCTTTAGAGAAAGTGACCATTTTGCCTTCACATCTCCAGTGCCCACCACAGGGCCTGGCACATGGTAGATACTTACTGTTTGTTGTTTGTCCTTCCTTCTTGGAGAGGACCAATGACATCAGGAAGGTGATGTCATGACTTACACGTGAATTGGATTTAAGTGAGGCAGCGCTGTGCAAAGTCACCAGCCTCACTTTCTCCCCCGAGCCATCTGGGTCCAGTGGCTAGATATAGATCAGGAGGACTGGAGATGGACCCGGATGCTGTGGGAGACTTGGCCTTTTTAAGTTAACATCTTTTCTAGGTCTCAGTTTGTCTGAGGCAACGCCCATTCAGTGATTAAGACTAGGTAAGAAAGGAGGCAAAGAATGGCCTCTTTTATCTATTAAAAAAAACAATCAGTCTAGGAGGGGAGGACCCGGGGTTTCTGGCCAAAACAGAAACAATTGCTATTTACATTCACTCTGAGCCATCAGAACCCAAACCATGCCTTGCACATGGTAGATGCTTATAAATGCTTACTGAATAGATGAATAAAAAGTAAGCTACAGTCAGATTGTGAAGGACTTCAAAAGCTGTACTTTATCCTAGACTGGGGAGCCACTGAGTATTCTCAAACAAGGGAATGACATTGTTAAAACGATGCTATAGAAGTGTTAGTTATCAGTATTATTATTATTATTAAACTGGAATTCGGCAACCACAATGGAGGATTTAGCTTTAAATCTAATGATACTCTGGGAGGACTCCATAATCACAGCTCCTTGAACAGACAGAGCACTAGACTTGGAATAAGAGAGATCTGGGTTCAAATTCTGACTCTGACACTGTGTGACTCCCAGAAATTCAGTTCACCTCTGTAGCACTCAGTTTCCTCAACTCTAACATCAAGGGGTGGACTGGATGGCTTCCGAGACCTCTTACAGGTCTAAATCTATGACCCAATGATTCAAGACAAGGATCCTGTCCGTTCTCACCGGTGTAGTTGATCACCATGGCTTTTCCAAACACGGATGGAGAATATTTGGGATTGGCCAGTTTGGTGTTCAGGTAGAGTTTGAAATTCACATCATAGTCAACTTCTTTGTCCCCCAATATGATGAACTGTCGTCCCTGAATGTTTTTCACATTTTTTTCCAATACGTTATCAATCACTGGGTCAATATATTCATCCACATCTTGGAACAAGAAAGGGGTACCGTACTTTATGGACATTTCAAGCTGTTTGAGGAAATCGGGGTCATTAAAAGAAGCAACCTGAAAAAAGACCATAACAAATGGAAAGTGAATACACCCTCACCAAAAGAGGGGGAGCTGAGATTCTTAGTCTTTTTTTGCATCCCAGACCCCATGGGCAGTCAATCTGGTAAGGCCTCTGGAGCTTTTCTCAGGATAATGTTCTTAAATGGACGTAACAAAATACATAGGATTGCAAAGGAGCTAATTACAGTGAAATACAGTTCAGTTATCAAAATATTTTTAATAACCAAGTTCTTAGATCACTGATTAAGAGCCACTGAGTAGAGGAATGGGGTGCCAGTAAAGGCTGCCTTTGAAATGGAGAGCAGAAGTGCTAGAAGACAAAAGAGGGCAGAGATTGGAACAAGGAAGTGTGTAAGAGAGAAGAAAGTGTGTGTGTGTGTGTGTTTCTGTGAGTACGTCTCTGTGTGTGTCTACGTGTCTCTGTGTTCATCTGTATCTATGTGTATCTGTATGTCCATATGTCTGTGTGACTATATATGCATATATCCATACACGTTCATGTGTCTGTGTGTGGGTGTGAAGCCCAGGAGGGAAGTGCTAGCTGGAAAGGAAGAAGCTGTGGTCACTCGCTCCACATTTGCTGGCAGTGTCACAGAACCAGGACAGAAGGGTCCTCGGAGGCCATCTCATACACCATGTGCCTGCCACAGAATCCTCTCCACTCCAGCCCCAGCAAGGGGTCAAGCAGCCTTCCCTTGAGGGCCTCCACTGAGGGGGAGCCCTCTGCCCCCCAGAAAAGCCCCCTCCACTTTTATGCAGCCCTGATGAGCTGACATTGCTGTTTCCCTACATCAACCCCAAAGCTGCCTCTCTGCACCTTCTACCCCTTGGCCCACACTTGGCTGTTGAGGCTAAGAGGACTGAGTTTAATCACTCTTCCATATTGGAAGTTAGCTCTGATATACCCCCATAAAGCAAAACATTGCCATCTCATTCTACACATCCTCATACTGCATGAGCTCAAGGCCCTGAATCACCTTGATCACACTCCTTTCTAAAACATGGCATACGTGATTGAACATGATCCCCCAGACACAGCCTGACCAGGGCAGAGGACAATGGAACCAGGACTTCTCCCACTGGGTTTTTGGCTGCAATGTCACATTGTTACCTCCTATTGAGCCAGGAGGAGAGGAGAGCAATCTGTATTTCCTTATTCTGAGGACCTCCTGATGTGGAAATCCCTCCACCAATGCAGACTGGCAACTGCTCTGCAATTTATAGTCTTTGAGAGTCGTCTGGGCTCTGAGAGGTTAACTTACTTGCCCAGGGTCACACAGTCAGGATGTATCCATAGTGCAGAAAGTCCACTAAACTCCCTACATCATTCATAAAACCTGAGCCTTCTTCATCTTGCTCTTGTGGAATTGATTTTTGAACCAAAGTGTAAAACTTTACATTTATTCTCATTCAAATCCTGCCTCAGATATTTATGAGCTGTACGACCCTGGCCAAGTCACTTGATCTCTGTTTGCCTCCACTTCCTCATCTATAAAATAGGGGTGACAATAACACCTGCCTTCCAGGGTTGTATCCTTTCATCTGAGGATCAAATGAGATAATAGTTGTAAAGTGCTTTGTAATCGTAAAGTAAAATAGTAAAGTGTAAAAGTAAAATAGTAAAGTGCTTTGTAACAGTAAAGTGTAAAAGTAAAATATTTAAATGCTTTGCAAACTTTAAAGAACCATATAAATGTTAGCTATTATTATTGTTATTATTATTATTATTAGCTTTGGCCCAACACTCTAGCCTATTGACATCTTTATGGATTCTGACTCTGTCATCTAACTCACTAGCTTTTTTGCATCATCTCTGTCTCATCCACAAATTTGAAAAGTGCGCCATTTATGCAAGCCACTGACTGTTTAAAATGTTAAAAGGATACAGGGCTGACCACAAACTTCCAACTTGCCATCCCTAGGTCTTTTCTATCAGTACTTGAGTAAGGACTGTCAAATTCACAATCATTTCACAGCATGTAGGGTCAGAAGAGTCGCTGATAACATCAGCCCTACCCGGAGGTTATTTTTCTCTTCTTTTCTCTTTATCCAGTTGAGGGCTTGCTGCTGGGGATCGATACACAGAGGAAAGCGACTAGCTCGAGTGGTGAGAATGCCGTTCTGAACAGATAGCTCATCAGGAGGCAGGCCCTGGGAGCCCCACCTGCAGATCAGAACATCAGAAAATCAGTGCTGCATGCAAGGCTTCCTTGATTGTTTTTAGTGCGTTGCTCAGTCTCAATGCCAAAGGTTGAGCAGAAAGTTGTCTGGCTCTAGTGGAACGGCACAGACCACTGACCTGGTGCCCAGTATCAGGAGGAGACATCTGCCGGCTCCATCCCCGCTCTAGGGAAGAAGTGGAGGCCGGCCTCTATTTCCATAATAAATCTGCCCGAGCCTGGCTTCCTCCAGCACCACCCCCCACCCTGCTGTCCCCTCCCAAGCCTTGTGCCGTGGTACGATAGCACCGGTCTCTCGGCTGAAGAGCGTCACCTACCTACTGATCTCTACGTCATCCGTGAGCAAGCTTTCTAGTCGAAAAGGCTGGCTCAGAGGAATTTCCCGTTCCAGTAAATCTCCTTGCCACACCACATTGACCATCTCATTTCGAAACTCCCAGTTGAAGGCCCCTTCGTAGCTCAGGAAGGCTGAGCAGAGCAGACAGTCGCCCAACAACTTGAATCTCCGGTGTATCAGCTCATCCAAGTCAGTCATCCATCTGACGGGGAAGAGATAGTCAGCCCAGGTCAGTCATTAGGTTCAGACTCAAATGGGTAGGAACTTCAGAAGACTCACAACATTCTCCCAGCAGCGCTAGAAGTCTACCTGCCAAATTCTGCCAAGTCAGCTATTTCTTCAGGCTGGTAGAGACATACCACCAGATGAGGAATTGGTAACATTAGCAAAGCAGCCGTGCCCAAAAGCACGGCCGTGGGACAATACTACCCACCACATTTAAGAACTAACAGATTACAGCTCTACTCGCTGGCTTCTCAAGCCGCAAAAGACCCCGCAGGTCACTTTATCACCCTGCCAGCCGTGGTGTTGACTCCCACAACCATCGGCATCAGACACTGAGCCGGAAGCCACCAATCCCCAAGTTCCAGGTGCCTCAGGGATCTGTCATATGCCTTATGACATCTGTCCTTTTCTAGTCCCACAGTTGCACTGGGTCCTTTGCACTCACCAGGATATAAAGTCTCTTTACAAACAACCTTTGCATGCCTTAGATACACAGAAAAGAAGCCTCTTGCCGAGTAAGTCTAGCCACAGGAGCCATTTTACAATGGCGACCATCCCAATTCAATCTGCTCACCTTCTGGATTCAACATAAGAAACTTTTCCTAATTTTCTGTCATGACATTAAGCTAACCTCACGTTTTCTGAGCCCAAGCCAGAAATCAGCTTGTCGGCAGCAATCAGCCGCCTTTCCATGATCTCGGCTTCTTCCTGGAGCTGTTGCTTTTCCAATATGGCTGCCTCATATTTGGCTCCCAACGCTTCCAGTTCGGCCTGAAGTGTGGCCAGCTCGTTCTGAATTCTTTCCAGTTCTCTCTTACTGAGGAAATAGTTCCTCTCCAGCCTTGCCACCTGTTATTTTAAAGAGTAGACACAAAGCCTGAGAATTGGGGAAGGGAGAGGGGCTACAAGGACACAGGCCCTGTTCTAAGGCTTGGACCACACCTATGTGATCCAGTGAAGGATTCAGGGGACCACGTGATTTAGTGCCACAGGCTACCACCGAACCTGCACTTCTTTCTTCAGCTACTTTCTTAACTCCCTGCTTCCAAGATTCAATCCTTCAACACAATTAGACCAATTCAATTTGCATGTAAGTGAACATGAGGTCACATTTCTGTGTGTGTGTATGTGTATATATACGTGTGTGTGGATATGTTTATATATATGGATATATATGACCCCTATTTCAAAGCCCATTGATATAGGACGATCTCCTTATTGATGGAGATAAAGGCCCTGCCCTGTGTGAGGGGCAGGAGGCAAGAGCACTCTTCAGCATAATCCCCTCTGGACACTCATTAAGCTTCAGGTCTTCAAGTGTTCAGTCGTGTCAAGTGAAGATAGAAGAGGCCAACCCCACTTCCGATTGCTAAAGGAAAAGATTCTGGGAAGAGCTGGCAGGCCCCATCATGTCCCTGTCCCCAACCTGCTACTCCAGAGACTTCGGGGAGTTTTTCACTTGGGTGAGACCTCGGACGCTCTTGGATGAGCGCAAGTATTTCACTACCAATAGGAGAGCTCCTTCATTCTGTATTGTCGGGTATGTCTTCTATGTAAGTCTTCTCTGATTTCCGTTAGGATTTGGATAAATGGCTTATTTGCTATTATCTATGTGTGTTCATCATGGACTTGGTATTAGGTGGGGAAGGGGTCAAGCCTTGGATATAGACCTTGGGGTCCTCCTTCCTCACCAAAATGACAAAATGATCCAAAGTTAGATGGAACCTGATCATATCCCCTAAATGAATGATATTTGAGAAAACAGATAAACTTCTAGCCCCACATCCCCTTTATCTGAGGAGAAGAGAATAGCCTCCCATCCCAACTTCTTGCTTCCCTTCTTGGCAGGAATTTAAAGTCTCCCTTGGAGAAAGATGAGAGAGAAGAGGTTAGAAATATTTATTCTCCTTCCCTTTGAGCCATAAGACAGCTCTCTCCTTAAACACAGGCCTCTCTGTATTTGTGGGCCCCTCACTATACATGGGGCTCACCTTTTTTTTCTCCCTGCAGATATATAATACATATATGTGTGCATAAACACATATATGTGTATATGTATGTATGTATGTATATGTATATGTGTGTATATATATATATATATATATATATAATTTCCATGTGTACCCTGGTGACTTCTAGCATTAAGATATGGCTCCAGGGTAAAAGTGCAGAACAGGGCGTTTAAAGGCGAGGATGGCACCAGTAAGTTATTGCTTTGCTTTTTAATCAATGGGAACAATTAGCAAACTAAAACATACAAATGATCCTCTTCATTCTTGGTTTTCCAAATTGTATCTTAACTTGCCTTAATGAAGCATATTTAAAAACCCTTTTTTTCCATTCTCTTCATATACAGAATTTGACAAAACTTTTGGAGAACTCGGCTCTTCCCGTTCCCTAATTCATCTAAAAGGAGGTGTATTTCAGAGCTAGAATCTACAGGAAAGTTCAGGGAGGGGTTGCTAATGCAGACCACAACGGAAGGACCGTGGGCGCATGAGACGCCAGCTAGCTCCAGACTGGACTCAGCCCGAGTTCACAAATGAGCAGTACCTTGTCTCTTTTGGGTTTGATTTCTTTAAAAACATCACAGTACCCCATCACGGCTTCCACAAACTTCAGCATGCCCAGCCCAGCTTTGCTTACGGCCTCCATTTCTTCAAAGGTTGTATTAAGAGTCTTTAAGAGCCCTTTAAGATAGGATGTGAAATTTTCAGTCAGTAGGTCAGTCAAAAAGTATTAATTAAGTGCCTACTATGTGTCAGGCACTTACACAAAAAAAAAAAAAGTGCTGCTCTCAAGGAGGTCACAATCTAAGGTGGGGGGGGGAGACAACAGGCAAACAAGTGTGTACAAACACAATACATATAGGATAAACTGGAGATGATGTCAGGAAGAAAGCACAAAGATCAGGAAGCCTGGGAAAGGCTTCTGGCAGAAGGTGAGATTTTAGCTGGGGCGTGAAGGAAGTCAGGTATGAGGCAGTCAGTGAACATGCCTAGAGCTTGTGTGGGAACAGCAAGGGGGCGGAGTACATGGGGATGGGGTGCAGGGTAAGAAGAATGGAAAGGTAAGGGAGAAAATCTGGAACCCAAAATTTTAAAATTTAAAAAAAAAAAAATTTTAAAAACAAAAGTTAAAAAAAATTGTTTTCACATGCAATTGGGAAATAAGATATACGGGAAATGGGGTATAGAATCTATCCTGCCCTACAGGAAAACTGAACTGGATAAGAGAAGAGGGGAGAGATAGAAAGGAGGGCAGATTAGGGGTATTCAGAATGCATGCCATCTTGGGGTGGGGGAGGGACGAGATGGGGAGAAAATTTGGAACTCAAAATCTTGTGGAAGTGAATGTTGAAAACTAAAAATAAATTAATTAATTTAAGAAAAAAAAAAAGAAGACTGGAAAGGTAGATGATGAAGGTCTTTGAATGCTCAACAGAGCATTCTGTATTTGATCCTGGAGATAATAGGGAGCCACGGAGGTGTGTTGAGCGGGACAGGGCGTGGAGGTCTGACAGGGTCAGACTTGGACTTTAGGAAGATCAGTTTGATAGCTGAGTGAAGGATAGACTGGCCTGGACAGAGACTGGAGGCAGGCTGACCCACCAGCCACCGTGCCAATAGTCCAGGCGTGAGGGGATGTGGGGGCCTGTACCAGGGTTGGGGCAGTGTCAGGAGACAAGGGGGCATATTCACGAGAGGCTGCAGGGGTGGAATCCATGGGCCTTGGCCACAGCTTGGATACGATGGGGTGAGAGTGAGGAGTCAGGATGACTCCTAGGTTGTGAGCCTGAGGGACCGGGAGAAAAGTGATGCCCTTGACAACAGGGCAATTCAGAAGAGGGGACGGTTTGGGGTGAGAGGGAAGATAATGAGTCCTGCTTTGGAGTCTGTGGGACACACAGTTCAAGAAAATGAGGCATACCTGTCACTTTAAAAAGAGAGAAATGAGATGTTTGGGGCTAATTAAGTACTCCTGATTCATTATTCATTAATCAATATGTCCATAAAATATAGACCCAACTGTCTGAGATCTGAGAGCCCAGACAGCTGTGTTTCATAACTGACCATTTGGATATGACAGAAGCCTCTAGAAGGGCAAAGGCAAGCTGACATGAACTGAATTGGAGCCCCCCCCCCCACTCCCTTCCTACTACTAGACTGTCAAGGTCTCTGCTGAGAGGCTCTGCCTGTGTCTGCAGCTGAATCCCTGCCAAGCTGGGCCTGCATTACATCTGCCATCGCTGGCAGGCCTGAGATCTGGGGCCCAGGTTTGCAATGGGGTCATCAAAGTTTCAGGGAGAGGACTCTGGCTTTCTGTTAGTGGGAGAGGGTCCTCAGATAAAACCAACACACAGCTACGCTTTAGAGCTCCCCTACGGTGGTCCTTCTATCTAACTGGAAACAGGTAACACGAAGGGAGAATTTATTGTGGAGGGGGCAAAACTGACGTCAAAATGACACAAGAATCAGAAGAGGACGCCCTGCTACTGGGGCAGGTGTCCTGGAACGGGAGGCCTCGGTCACAGGACCGAGGCGCAGATCTTGGTTCTGTAGGCGCTACCCAGGTGAGCGACCTGAAGCAAGCCACTGAACCCTCTCTGGGTCTCATTGTCCCCCACGGTGAAATGGAGGGGCCAGACTAGCTGCTCTACTGGGTGCCTTCCAGTCTAAACCTGCGATGGAGGCGTCTATGAACTTGTATAACAAAAACAGCACGCTAAACAGTTATGGCTATACAATTATAAGTGCTTTCCTCACTGATGTCGAGTATGATATTGATTACATAGATACAGATACAGAGATAGAGGAATAGATATACACACAGCATAAGTACAGGTATAGATATAAATAGAGATACAAGCATAGACATAGGGATAGATGATACAGATATAGGTATAAATGTTATAGACACAGGCATAGATACAGGGATAGATGATATAGATATAGGTATGAATGTTATAGATACAGGCATAGATATAGGGATAGATGATATAGATATAGGTATGAATGTTATAGATACAGGCATAGATATAGGGATAGATGATATAGATATAGGTATGAATGTTGTAGATACAGGCATAGATATAGGGATAGATGATATAGATATAGGTATAAATGTTACAGATATAGGCATAGATATAAGATAGATGATATAGATATAAGTATAAATGTTATAGACACAGGCATAGATACAGGGATAGATGATATAGGCATAGGTATAGATATAAATATAAGCATAAGTATAGGCACAGATGACATAAATATAGATAGGTATAGATGCAGGAAAATTGGTCTTTAAGAAGGGGCGTATCTTCTCCTTCAGAACTCAGGCCTGAAGGATGCTTGGGTCCTCAGGAACCAAAGCACCAAAGGGTTGACTGTTAATTGGTAACTTGGGACACATAGTCACCATCCACTTTTTAATGTGTCAGCATTAGCTCTATACAGGAGGAAGTCTCCTGGGAAAAGGTCAAGGTCAGGTCAAAGCTTACCCTACCCCTCTGCGGGAAGTGCAAGCACAGGAGAAAAATGAAGTATGTGAAACACCAAGTGAAAAGGCTGAGTCTTGCCAGATGAGTTTGTAGATGCCATTGAGAGTGAGAAAAAGAATGTGGTTTTTTAAGGCGTCCCAAATCCCCTCGCTGAAGTCAAAGCCATGGACCCTGTAAATGGAAAACCACCTGCTCCTTCTTAGTCCTGGGTTACGTGTTTCTCCCTAGGACCCCAGCTGTATCTCTCTCCCAAGAGATCAAACAAACCCCAAATTCCGGGGTTTCATTTGGATTGAAACAAGCCAACAGAAGCACGGGAAGCTCTAGAGAAAGCTGGGACAGCGTCCACGCCAGTCATCTCCACTTGCCTCGGATGTGCTTGACTTGGCTCTGACTAATTGAATCAAAGTCCATCTCCATGAGAGACCTCAGGAAGTTCGGGTCAGACATCATGCCTTTGGCCGTCTTCCAGTTGAGTTCCTTGTACCCCTTCACAATCAGAATACACTCACAAACAGTTTGCACCTGTTTAGGAGGCTTAGCAAAAGACCTGGGCGGGGGGGAAAGACCAGAGAAATCAATCAAAGGCAGAATCACAAAATGTAAATTAAGAAGGGCTTGAGGTAAGCATTTAAAGACACTGATGTTAGCGGTGGGAAGTAGCACGTTGAGTTCGGTGGTAACAGAACTTTGAACTTGGGGGGGTCAAGAGATCTATAGGGTTGAATTCCAGCTTTGATGCTTTCCAGATGTGTGACCGTGGCTAAATTAGGTAACCTATCTGAGCCTCAGTCTCCACAACTGAAAATGGGGATAATAATGTCTGCAGGAACTCTGCCAGGACTGCCCTACCCTACAGGGTTCAACCCCCTCATTTTGCAGACAAGCGGAGTGAGGCCCAAGGCACTTAACTGAGAGTAAGTGACTTGTCCAAGGTCACCGCTGGTAGTAAAGTATCAGAGGTAAGATTTGAACTAGGGCCCCCTGCATTGCTTTTTCCACTTTTCCACGGTCATCTAGAAGGCCATGAAAGAAGGCTCCTTTCCAGGGTCTTTCTCTGGATGAGAAATGTGTAAGGTTTGCTATCTCATCCAAATATGACGCCCAAAGATCCCAAAACATAAATCCAGAAATGAAGGCAAGGAAGAGCACTTTTTTCTTCTCACCAGAAAGTGCACAGTTGGAGAGGCAGGGAATCTGAGACAGTGGCCCCAAAAAGCAATCCCCCCAAAATATGAAGGCACAAAGACTGAGCCATTGCATTGGCTGCTCCACGCGCTGGTATCCGAGTCTCTGCATGGATGGATGGCATAAGGCCACCAAAAGAACCCCGGGGGACACTGGACATAAACCTGAACTGGCGAGCAAAAATCAGGACCATGCAGTGATGACCAATGGGTGTGAGAAGGGATGCCTGGCATCCTGCTGAATTAAACCAAGGACATGGGAATGAGATAAAGGGGATGGTGCGGTTTGTCTGTCTGTCTTCACTTAGGCACAGAATTCGGAGATGAGAAGGAACTCAACTCGGTAAAGGCAGAGGACGGTATGTGTTCATTTCTGTGGCATGTCCCAGCCTCTTACTAACCCAAAACCCATTTACCTGGGCTAATCCAAAAGCAAAGCAAACCTTTTCTATCAAGAAACTACACAGGCAGGCTGCCCTCCTAACCTTGACTTCTTGACTTCTCAGCCTGGCAATGAGGATGACTTCATTTGCCACAGGTAACTAGCAAAGGAATAATTCCCCTGGGAAAAGACTACTTCTTGCTACCAACAGCAACATCTCTAGATAAATGCTTTGCTTTCTGGACAGAGAAACTGTGCAATCCTAAATCAAATACTTCATTAATAAATAAAAAAAAAAACAAAGCAAGCCTATTTGACTTCAAAGAGAAGACAGGTAACCTCTAAAAACTAAGACAAACATGACATCATCTCCTTCTGAAACCATTTCAAATGAGCACGCAGAAAGGAAAAAGAAGAGTGTTGGGCACAGCACAAGCATTAGAATTAGGCTGGACAAAGCCAACTTGGGTGATGAGTACATGAAGGGAGGCAGTGAGGCACAGTGGAAAGAGCATGGTGCTGGACTCAGAGGACCTGGGTTCCAATCCTACCCCTGATGCTCACTACCTGGGTGACACAGGCTGAGTCACTCACGTAGACCTCAGCTTTCTCATTTCAAAGATGAAGGGATTGAAGGAGAGGACCTCTGAGGTCGCTTCCAGCTTCCAGCTCTATGACAGGATGATACACAGCTACCTGTGCCCGGGCTGCCCCCCATTGCAACCTGCCTGAAATGTTCCCCTTCCTCACTGCCGCCTCTTAGACTCTTAGCCACCTCCCTGGCTTCCTTCGAGGCACTGCTCGGGCGCCATCTTGTATTGGAGGCTTTCCTGACCCCACTCCTGCTTGAAATTATTTTGTACTATTTCAACCGTGCTCTGTGTTTATTTCTCTGTGTACGTGTTCTATATCACCCTCACCCTCTGCCAGTAGAACACAAGTTCCTCGAGGTCAGAGAATGTTGTGCTTTTGTTGTTATATACCTAGCACTCAGATTACGCGTTTGGTTGTTTTGGTCATGTCTGACTCTCTGTGACCCCATTTGGGGCTTTCTAGGCAGAGGTATCAGAGTGGTTTGCCATTTCTTTCCCCAACTCATTTTACAGATGAGGAAACTGAGGCAAACAGGGTGAAGTGACTTGCCCAGGGTCACACAGCTGGTAAGTGTCTGAGGCTGAATTTGAACATGGGAAGATGATTCTTCTTGACTCCAGGTCTGGCACTCTATCCACTGCACCACCTAGCTGCCCCAATTATAGAAGATGTTTAATAAATACCTGTTGAATTCAATTGAATTGCTATGATTAAAGAAGCAAAGTCATACAAATGATAACACCTTGGAAAGACTCCTGGGTGCACTGAGTCAAAAGGGAGAAAGGAGTCAAAAATAAGCCAGAGCAGAAGGAACGCCTTCGAAGACAGCAGGGCAATATTCTTTGCTGGGATTTCATTAGTGATGTGAGATGCAGCTTCCAGAATCCACTAAAGAATCATCTGGGGGGTGCAGACAATGCAGAGAAAGGGCTCTGCAGCCTATCCCTCTTCCTGCCGAGGAGGAGAACTGCCTGGATGGGCTCCTTTTACCCACTGATTTTTGAAAGGCTGGCCATGAGTTTCGTCTGGTAGCCACAACTGGGAATTACGGACGGAGCGGCTACCGGTTTAATCTTTCAAGTGCCTGGTGTGTCCAAAGAGCGAGAAAACCATATGTGGATTCCATTCTACCTAATAGTGTTCATAATATTTTCATTTTAATATTTTAAAATAGGTTTTATTTTAATATTTTAATTTAATTATTTTATTTAATATTTATTTTAACTATTTTAATAATAAAATGTTTATTTTATTGTTGTTCTGGACCTAGGTGTAGAATTCCATCAACCAATTGGTCAACAGCCTTCATTAGGCACCCAGTGTTTGCCCTGCAGTAACACCCGCTGATCTGTATTTATATCCCCAGCACTTAGCACATGATAAGTGCTTAATAAATGCATTTTAATTTATTCATTCATGTGCCAGGTACTGCACTTGGTGCTTAGAATACAGTGACAGAAGTCCTTGCTTTCAAGGGGTTTACAAGGAGCAGACGGAGTGCTGGGCCTGGAGTCAGGGAGACCCAAGTTCAAATCCAGCCTCAGAGACTTACTAGTTGGATGACCCTGGGCAAGCCGCTTCATCAATGATTGCCTCAGTTTCCTCAACTGTAAAAAGGGGATAATGATAGCACTGACCTGTAAGACTGTTGTAAGGATCAAATGGGGTGCTTGTAAAGCACTTAGCACAGGGCCTGGTACATAGATGGTGCTTAATAATTGCCTGTTTCCTTCTCATCACGGGGAGACAACACATGTATATTTATAGGCACATACAAAATGGGAACAAGATGATTTCAGGAGGAGGGCACGAGCGGCTGGAGGGGATCAGGAAAAGCCTCCTGGAGAGGCCTGAGGTGCCACTGAGGAAACGAGGGATTCTCATGATAGGAAAACCCCCTCCACCACCCAGACCAGCGCCTTCTCTGTGACTTGGGGCGTCTCCAGGGAGTCCCCTGGAGCGCTCGGCGGCATCTGCACAGCCAGGAGGGTCAGAGACAGCCCTCGCACCTCAGACCCCCAGCTCAGCCCCTCCGTGAGAAATCCCTGTGCGTGAAGACGTTACCTGATCTCTGTGACGTCGGACTTGTCCAGCTTCTGCAGCTCCAGCTTGGCCGCTTCCAAGATGGGCATTGCTTCATCCAAGGCCGTCTTGGCCTCCGCTTTTTCCACGGCGATGATGTTATTCTGCTCCTCTATCTCCGTGGCCTTCTCTTCGGCGAGTTTCTTCTTTTCCTCCGCTGCAGGACAAGGTGGGAAAGCGTAATGTCCCAACTGATGCAAACACACAGGAGTGGCTTGGCTTTCTTTGATTAATGCCGTTCTCAGACATCCTCTGGGCTCACCGGGAGGAGCCCTGAGTTCTCGGACCCCGGCGTCCACAGGCCTCCTCTGGTTCTCTCCTCTCTCCTCCCTTCTGGCCTCATTTGGACGCTGGGATCTCTGGGGCAGCTCCTTCTAAGCTGAGGCCATCCCAAGGAAACCGTCTCTGCTACCTGCTAGTTTATTTAAATTCCCCACTCTCCCACTGGCCTCCTTTTCCTATACCCATCTTCCCTACTACTGCTTTCCCATCAGATTTAGCTTTATCATATTATCAAGCATGTAGTCCTGGACTTGGAGTCAGAAAGACCTGAATTTGAACCCCACCTCAGACACCTCTTAGCTATGTGATCCTGGGCAAGTCACTTAAACTCTCTGGGCCTCAGTCTCTTCATCTGTAAAATAAGAGAGGAGGACTGTGGCCTTTAAAGTCCCTTTCCAGCTCTAAATAATCTATGTTCCTATGACCATAAGGGAGAAGGCTGGCTGACAACATTAGAATAGAGATCAGAGGAAGAAACAAGGTATTTTTGTCTTTTGGGTAAGATGAACTACACACTGTTGGGGTAGGAAGAGGAAAGAGACAAGGATTTCAAGAAAAAGAGCATGGGCCTGGTAAGGTGCCATGATACAGCGGGCATTCACCAGTGCCCTCCACCTGCCAGAAGGAGAGCAGCTAATCACTCCTCAACCAGAGGAGGCACCAGGAGAGGGAAGGGCCTTGCGTTCATATCATCTGGGGAAGATCTGAAGGAACTGGAGATGCTGAGCCTGGAGAACCGAATGGTCTGGGGGTGTGAAGGGATGTCATGTGGAAGGTGGGTGAGACTCTTCCTCAGAGGACAGGATCAGGAAAAGTGGGTAAAAGTGGCAAAAAGGCACATTCTGGCTCCATGGCAGAAAAAAAAAAAAATTCCTAACAACAAGAGCTTTTCAGAAGCAGGACGGAGCCTTGGGTGGAGAGGTTCTGAGGGTGCATTGCGACTCATCAGGACAGGCTCTGGACAGATTATTTTCCAGGAGAGAGGGAAACATATGGCGTCTGAGGCCCCTCCAGCCCTGAGATCCTGTTACCCCATGAGGTGGGTAGTGCGAGTGTTATTACTGGCATTTTACAGATAAGGAAACTGAGGCTCAGAAAGGTGATTTGCCCATCGTGGCATAGCTAGTAAGAGGTCAAGTCTCTTGACAACGAAACTGACCCTCTTTCCACTACACCACACGCCCTCACAAGCAAAGGCAGGAAGGAGTAAGTGACTGCGGCGTGTTCAGAAGACAGCGTGTTGACCAGTTTGGTGAAGGCTGAACAACTGTAAAAAGATCGGGTAAGAAAGAAGGATAGAGAGGTTGGCTCCAGACAGCCCAAGGAGGAACGTGGGCACCCAGACAAATAGCTGCTGCAGTTAATGCTGTCATTAACACTGAGGGGTTCACGTGGTGGTGGGTGGGGTGGGAGTGACGGGCACAAAGTACAGCTTTAGGAAGATCAGTCTGGAATCCAGAAGCCAGTGATGAGCATAATGAGTTCAGGTATGAGGCAAAGTGACCAGAACCTAGAAGGTGTCGTCCATGGGGCTGAAAAGAAGGGATGGAACTCAAAAGTGTCTCAGAAGAGTCAGTCAAAAAGCATTGATTAAGCACCTACTATGCGCCCACCTAGCTGCTCACCCGGACTTCATCATGTTCTCCAAAGACTTCTCATTCCACGAGATCACATCAACTCCAAAACTCACTACCTCTCAGTACCTGCCGGCCCTGGGGACCCTTCCTGCCTCTGACTGGAGAAAATGGAGGGTGGGCATTGGAGACCTCTGAGATCTTCCACTTAAGGAGGGAGCCCAGGGTAGCCATCTCATCATTTCCCAGCCAGCTGTAGGAATTCCTCAGTCCCTCAACCAGATCCCTTCTCTCTCCTCCCCTCCCCACCTCTTCTGCTTCTTCTAATGTGCTATCTCCCCCATTAGACTAGGAGCACCTTGAGGGCAGGGACTGTCTTGCCTTTCTTTGTATCCCCAGCCCTTAGCACAGTGCCTGGAAGTAAATATTCATTAAACAAGCACGGAAGACAGAAGGCACTGGAATTAAGAAGGATCAGGAAAGGAAGAAGGTGGGATTTCAGCTGGGGCTTGAAGGAAGCCAGGGAAGTCAAGAGGTGGGAATGAGGCATGGAGGACAGTCGGTGAAAATGCCTAGGAGGGGGCAGCTAGGTGGTGCAGTGGATAGAGCACCGACCTTGAAGTCAGGAGGACCTGAGTTCAAATCCGGCCTCAGACCAAACACTTGACACTTACTAGCTGTGTGACCCTGGGCAAGTCACTGAACCCCAATTGCCTTAAAAAAAATGCCTGGGAGTTGGAAGCTATCTTATGTGAGGGACATCAAGGAAGCTGGTATCACTAGATCCCAGAATATATGGGGATGAATAAGGGGTAAGAAGACTGGAAGGGTGGCAAGGGGCGAGCTTAAGAAGGGCTTTGAAAGACAGAGAATTCTTCTTTTGACGCTGGAGTTAACAGGGAGCTGCTGGAATTTATTGAATAGTGGGGTGACAAGAGTCAGACCTGTGCTTTTAGTTGTTCAGTCACGTCCGGCTCTTTGTGACCATGACATTCCATGCCCTTCTATCCTCCACTGTCGCCCAAAGTCTGTCCAAGTTCGTGTTCATTGCTTCCATGACACTATCCATCCATCTCATCCTCTGCCGTTCCCTTCTCCTTTTGCTTTCAATCTTTCCCAACGTCAGAGTCTTTTCCAATGGGTCCCGTCTTCTCATTATGTGGCCAAAATATGAAAGCTTCAGTTTCAGTGTTTAACCTTCCAATGAGTAATCTGAATTAACCTCTTTAACTTTTGACTGATTTGATCTCCTTGCTGTCTCAGGGACTCTCAAAAGTCTTCTTCAGCACCACAATTTGAAAGCATCATTTCTGCAGCACTCAACTTTCCTTATAGTCCAACTCTCACAGCCATACATTGCTACTGGAGGAAAAAAAGTAGTTTTGACTACATGTACCTTTGTTTTAGTGTGCTGTCCAGACCCGCCATAGCTTTTCTTCCAAGGAGCAAGCACCTTTTAATTTCATGGTTTCAGTTGCCATCTGCAGTGATCTTTGAGCCCAAGAATATAAATGCAACACTGCTCCTATTCTTTTTCCCTCTATTTGCCAGGAAATGATGGGACCAGGTGCCAAGATCTTAGTTTTTCCTTTTTTATGTAAAGCTTCAAGCCAGTTTTTGTTCTCTCCTCTTTCACCCTCATCAAGAGGTTTCTTAATTCTCCTTCATTTTCTGCCATCAGAGTGGCATCATCTCCACATCTGAGATTGTTGATATTTCTCCCAGCAACCTTAACTTCAGCTTTTGATTCATCCAGCCTGGCATTTCCCATGATGTATATAAGTTAAATAAATAAGATGATAATATACAGACTTGTTGTACTCCTTTTCCAAGCTTAAACCAATCAATTGTTCCATGTTCCGTTCTAACTGTTGCTTCTTGACCTGCAAACAAGTTCCTCAGGAGTCAAGTAAGATGATCTGGTACTCCCATCTCTTTGAGAACTTGCACATTTTGTTGTGATCCACAGAGTCAAGGCTCCACTGTAGTCAATGAAGCAGAAATAGATGCTTTTCTGGAACTCTCTTGCTTTCTCCATAATCCAGTGAATGTTGGTAATTTGGTCCCTAGTTCCTCTGCCTCTTTAAAAGCCAGCCTGTTCTTCTGGTAATTCTCGGTTCACATATTGCTAAAGCCTCGCTTGCAGAATGGGCAGCTAGGTGGCACAGTGGATAGAGTACTGGGCCCAGAGCAAGGAAGACTTGAACTCAAATCTGGTACTGGCTGTGTGACCCTGGGCAAGTCACTTAACTCTGTTTGCCTCAGTTTCCTCATCTGTAAAATGAGTTGGAGAAGGAAATGGCAAACCACTCCATTATCTTTACCAAGAAAACCCCAAATGGGGCACAAAGGGTCGGGCATGACTGAAAAGGACTTAACAACAACAGCTTGCAGAATCTTAAGCATGACCTTGCTGCTGTATGAAATGAGCTCAACTGTTGTGTAATTTGAACATTCCTTGACATGGCCCTTCTTTGGGATTGGGATGTAAACTGATCTTTTTCAATCCAGTGGCCACTGTGGTTTTTTTTTTTTTTCCAAATTTGCTGGCATATTAAATGCAACCCCTTAACATCATCATCTTTTAGGATTTTAAATAGCTCACCTGGAATTCTGTCACCTCCACTAGCCTTATTGTTAGCAATGCTTCCTAAGGCCCACTCGACTTCATTCTCCAGGATGTCTGGCTCTGGATCAGTAACCACACCATCGTGTGGTTAATATGGTGATGTTAGGCTTTTTATTGTATGGTTTTTCCATATATTCTTGCCACCTCTTCTTAATCTCTTCTGCTCCTGTTAAATCCCTACCCTTTTGTCTTAAAACATTCCTTTGATAGTTCTAATTTTCTTGAAGAGATCTCTTCTTTCCCATTTTACAGTTTTCTTCTATTTCTTTGCATTGTTCATTTAAGAAAACCTTCTTATCTCTCCTTACTATTCTCTGGAATTCCACATTCAGCTGGGTCTATCTTTCCCTTTCTCCTTGACCTTTCACTTTCCTTCTTTCCTCAGCTATTTGTAAAGCCTCATCAGACTGCCATTTTGCTTTCTTCCTCTTCTTTTTCTTTGCAATGTTTTTGTTGCTGCCTCGTGCAACAATATTGTGAACCTCTCTGTCCATAGTTCTTCAGGCACTCTATTGATCAGATCTAAACCCTTAAATCTATTCATCGCTTCCACTTCATAGTCATTAGAGATGTTATTTAATTCACACATGATCCTCTAATTGCTTCAATTTAAGTCTGAATTTTGTAATAAGAAGCTCATGATCTGAGCCACCATCACCTCAGCTCTTGTTTTAAATAATTGTATAGAGCTTCTCCACCTTTGGCTGCAAAGTATAATTAGAATTAGAAAGTAGAATCCATTTTATTTCAATATTAATCATCTGGTGATGTTCATGTTTAGAGATGCCTTTTGGGCTGTTGAAAAGATTGTCAGCTATGACCAGCAAGTTATCTTGACAAAACCATTAGTCTCTGCCCTGCTTTATTTTGTATTCCAGGGCCAACTTGCCTGTTATTCCAATTATCTTTTGATTTCCTACTAAATGTGACATTTTCTGGGTATTATTTCTAGAAGATGTTGTAGGTCTTCATAGGACTGATCAACTTTGGCCTCTTAGACATCAGTCCTTTGGAGCACAGACTTATATTACTGTGATATTGAATGGTTTGCCTTAGATTCAAACAGATATTATTTGGTCATTTTTGAGATTATACCCCAGTGCTGCTTTTGCACCCTTTTATTGAATATAGACCTACTCCATTTCTTCTAAGGAATTTTAGCCCACAGTAGTATATGTAGTGATCCTCTGAATTAAATTCACCCATCCCTGTCCATTTAAGTTCACTGACACCCAAGAAGTCAATGATGAATCTTTCCATCTCCTGTTTGACCACATCCAGCTTACCTCGGCTCTTAGATCTTACATTCCAGGTTCCTGTGCAATACTGATCTTTACAGCATCAGACCTTCCTTTTGCCACCACATGCATCCACAGCTGGGTTTCTTTTCAGCCCTGGCTTAGTCACTTCATTCTTTCTGGAGCTACTTGTAATTGTCCTTCACTCTTTCCCACTGGCATACTGGATGCCTTCAGACCAGAGGGGCTCATCTTCCGATGTCAAAACTTTTATCATTTTAATACCATTCATGAAACTTTCTTGACAAAGATGCTGGAGTGGTTTGCATTTTGTCAGAACTCTCCACCATGACCTGTCCACCTTAGGTAACCCTGCATAGCATAGCTCATCGTGCTTTAGGAAGATCAGTTTTACAGCTGACTGGAGGATGGACTCAAGTGTCTTATTAACTTGACTATCAGAGGAAGGGTATTCAAAGGCACATGCAAAGACAAAAAGAAGGATAGTTACCAATGTGCCCAAGCTGATAAACAGATCTACATCACTTTGGATGAAGAACCAGATATCGAGCTGGTAAGATCATGGAACGGGCAGGAGTGGGAGGGGGGAAATAGCCAATGATGGCAGCTCTTCCCAACTGGGCAGCAGAATCTGAAGTTAATATGCTGATCAATGAGGAGCATCTATGAGATAGTAACACCATGAGAACAGCATCTGAGAGCAAGAATTTCAAAAGGAATGTATAAAATAGACAAGAGAGAGAAGAAACTGAGGTCACGAAGAGCACTGGGTGAGGTCACTGTTATAATAAGCAAAGCCAGAGGAGGCCATGATGATCTGGACTGAAACTGTGAACAAGAAATCTGCAAGTGTTAGAAAGACCAGGTAAGAGGTCGGGGCCAAAGACAGTGATCTGGGGGTCACCGGCATATAGGTGCAAACCAAGAGTTGACAGTTGGTCAACCTATGACTCCCTGCAAAGGAGGGTACAGGGAGGTGGAGAGGATTTAGTGAAGGAGACAAACTAAGTGCTCAAACAACGAAGAAGGAACAACTAATCCCAGAATCAAAAGGTGAAAAGAGTTCTTCTAGACCAGGTCACTGAGGGCAGGAACTTGAACCTAGCTCAAATTCTCATGACTCAATGGTAGAGTCTCCATTAATACTGACTTGTCCAACCACGGCCAAGTAGAAAGCACACTGGGTTTGAAGGGAAATACACATTCTGGTTCTTCCACTTTTTACTAAGCTGCGTGATCTCTTTTTTTGCTTTTTTGGTGAGGCAGTCGGGGTTAAGTGACTTGCCCAAGGTCACACAGCTAGTAAGTGCCAAGTGTCTAAGGCCGGATTTGAACCCAGATCCTCCTGACTCCAAGGCCGGAGCTCTATCCACTGCACTACCTAGCTGCCCTGCCGCGTGATCTCTTGAGCAAGGCTCAAGGGCCTTGGACCAGATGGCCTCTCTGGTCTCGTTTTTCCTAGATTAATGATTTCATTTGACAACTGTGACCTGATATTCATTTATTTACTCAGAAAGAGAGCAGAGGACCCACCACAGGTACCCTTGCATGATGGCGCCTTGGTTGGCTACCCATTGGCTCTGCCTGCCTGTCTGCCTCAGACGTCTTGGCCCGTTACTTACCTATTGCCGTGTTCGTCGAGATCTCCTCCAACAAAGCCTCACAGGCAGCTGACTTCTCGGCCAGGACGATCTTCTGCTCTGCCAGCTTCACGTTCAGCTCATCCAGCTGAATGGTGGCTTCTTTCAGCTTATCCAGTCCTCCTTCCAGACGTTTGCACTGTGCTGAGTGGAACACAATTCAAATGCTCACCAGGAGGAAAATTCAAAACAAAGTTCAAAGGACTTCATTTAAATGACCTCACTCTGATTTTTCTAATCACAGTGGGGAGTCGTCAACCAGCTGATGATTCTAGGCTTTGTGGAGACATATAATACGCCATGCCACTCACATCAGCATCCTGGGACCCCGATGCTATTAGCCAATATGATTGTTCTGACTCTGGATTAAAAATGTCAAGGGCCAACAGGCACCATTTAGAAAGTGAAATACCAGCTGTGACTGGTAATATTTTTAACACCGTAATTTCTAAGGCATAATGGAAACATGACAGAGCACCCCAACGGCTCTATCCAGGAACCAAAAAAAGCTGCCAGCATTCTTCCAGCATAGCAGGAGAGGAGAAATTCTCCTGAAAACAGATCTCTGGTGGAGTCTGCCTGCTCTGGAAAGCTCTACCATTTCTAAAACTCCTCTATTTAAGGTAGAACGAGCTTTTCAGTAACCTTTTTAAAAAGCTGATTAGTTACTGTTCTTACTCACCACTAGGGAGGGTTCAGCCACGGTCATGGGGCAAGGGGTGAAATGATTGTGCCACCGAGACAAAGAACGGACACATTAAAGTGTCTTTCCTAAGTATGTCCATCAGCAGGTAGAACCTCCTTCCGTATATAAATCTTACCTATGTTGAATTGAGTTTTTTCATCTAGTAACTTGGAATAAGTACTGATAAAATCAAGGTAGTTCTTGGGAGTGACGTAGTTGCTTCGCCTCAGTTTTTGGAGGAATTTTTTGCTGAACTCGCCAACAGACTCATGGACCATAACAATATGTCCTACCACGTCTTCTGTGTAATCGGGCGGAATCATTGGATTCTCCCCTAAAGCAAAAGGGCAGAAATGTGAGGGGAATCTTCTCTAAGAAGCTGTGGATGGTGTTCTCTTTCTGATAAAGCTGGGCTATGATGTTGAGAGAAGCTAGCGGTGCAGTGGCTAGAGCGCCAGGCCTGGAGTCAGAAAAACCTAAATTCAAATATGGCCTCAGACACTTACTAGTTGTGTGACCCTGGGCAACCCTTTTGGTCTCAGTTTCCTCATCTGTCAAATGAGCTGGAGAAGGAAATGGCAAACCACTCTAGTGTCTTTGCCTAGAAAATCCCAAGTGGCATCACGAAGAGTCAGACATGGCTAAAAAACAACTGAACAACAATGATGATTCCTAGGCTAGAATGTAGAGGGTAGCAATTGTATCTCCCTACAGTGAGGGAGATCTGTCTTCCCAGAGGTAAATATTTCCTTGACACAATAGAGTCTGAATACCATCAAGTATGATCCACACTTTATGTACAAAGGCACTGGAGACCTAAAATGTCACTCCCTAATTAAATAAATACAACTTTTCAGGAGAATTTCTCCTCTCCTGCTATGCTAAATTTAAAAAAAAAAAAACCCAGATGGTTTCCTGACATAAGGATGGTTCTAAATCTTCCTTCAGTGTTAAGCCTTAAACCTAAAGAGAAACTTTCTAATGGTGAAAGTTCTCCCAACACAGAACAGAATGCCTAAGAAGATACAGCAGATCCTCTCTCACAGGGGATAAAAATGATATTAATAAAATTATTTTTAAAATAATACATTTGCCTAGTGTCTTACAAATCTAATTGATTTTAAAATGAAAAGATGGAGGGGGAAAGCTGCCTATCATTTATTAAACTCATCAATAAAAACATACAGGGAAAAACACAAACTACTCGAAAATGTACACCTGTCACTTGCAGTTTGTGTAATATACATCAGTAGATTTGGGTGCTCTTGCAACGGCTGCTCCCCTCCAGTGAGGCCAATCGCCACCCTGCCATGCCCCCCTCATGTGTCACCATTCTTTTGTCTTCTCATGAGTCCTCTCTAAAGGGTCTGGCCCATGTGCAGGACTCAGGCAGTCTCTCTCCTGTTCACCTCCTTTTCCAATCAGGAATTACCAGATTTGGGGTATACATTTCTTACACTTCTTGGGCATAAGTTACTGTTGTGAATAACGTACTAACCCCCACTTACAGCCGCCACGCATCTCTTCATTGACCGTTGGGGTTGGCCACAATTTTGACGTCTCAAAGACTGTGTTGTTTCACAGCTGTAAATAACAGGCTTATATTTTGAGGTATGAGCCTCTATCAAAGTTCTGCATGTTGTTATTGATAATCAGCTTGACAAATAAAATGAATTTACAAAAATAAACTGAAATAAAGTCAGACTACATGATATTTCAGGGTATCTCAGCTCTAAGCCCCATGATTTCCTTACCAATGAATCATTGCCAAATGAAATATCCAACTTGTGTCTGGTGGCATTGAGTTCCCTTGTACTGCCTTCAGGTGACATCAACGCACTTGGTATCCCTAATTTTTGTCCTATTCCACAGTATGTTTTACTTATAAACTAAGCAGCTTCAAATCATTCTGGAAGAGGGCTGAAGGCAGCACAGCACAGCAGGCAGAGGACTAGATGCTGGCCAGAAAGCCATGGGTTCAGATCCCAGTGTTGACTCCTCTCAACATGGACAAGTCATGCAAACACTACGATCTTCCTGATATGTTTAATACAGATGACGGTAACAAAAGGCTGCCATAAGTCTCAAAGAAGATACTGGCTGAGGAAACTGAGGCAAACAGGGTTAAGTCACTTGCCCAGGGTCAGACAGAGAGTAAGTGTCTGAGGCCGGATTTGATCTCAGGAAGCTGAGTCTTCCTGGCTACAGGCCTAGTGCTCTATACACTACCTGCCGTAAATAAATAAATCTTAACTCCTTATCATGTTAAAAAAAATCACTGGCTAGGAATTCAAAGTTAGAAAGAGTAAATAACAAATTATCTTATGGTATACTAAAACTTTAATCTCATTATAACACTTACCTAAAAACGAATGGGCAACAGCAAATAAGGCTTGAGGTGGCCATGGTAAGTACCAGTCAATGCCTGTATTATTTACCAGCCCTAAAATAAAAAGTGGATATTGTAAAGATCATTATGCTTCAATAGCATTGACATCTCTACCACCTTCACTGACCAGTGAGTTAGTAATCAATTGAAATACACCAAGGGAAAATTCCATCATTCAAAGAACTTGTAATTTCCACCAGCACTGTTAGAAGCAGCACGAGCAGGCAAACCAAACTTCTGGCACCATCTCCTCCTCAGACCCCGGTGGAACAGAAGAACTGGAAGCCGAGAGCTACAGGAAGAGCAGGGCTGGCCACTGACCCTACTTCCAGGCAATCCGCCCAGCCCCACCACAATCCACGCCCAGCTACCATCCCAAGAAGCAACTATTGTGGGCATGCAAGCAGGCAAGGGATTCTGTGGGTGCCTGCTCAACAACCATGGGCACTGAAGACTCAGAAAAGAATGTTCTCACCACCCAAGTCCTTGGTGCCATGCAACAATTCAATATAAAAAACAGAGTTAGTTTTATCAGCTGAAATGACACTGAAGATGTGTTTGTATGTCAGCCTTCTCTCTCCTCTACCAGCCTTACCATCTGCTCTGGAGCTGAGCCTACAGATACACACACACACACACACACACACACATTAGTGTGTATATACTCATGTGTGCACATATATATGTGTGTATATACATGTATGTGTGGATAGATATAGATAGATGGATAGATAGATAGATATATTAGACAGATAAATAGATAGATGGATACATGGATGGACAGATGGATGGATAGGTGGGTAGATAGATAGATATAGCTGATAGAGATAGATAGATACATAGATAGACAGATGGATGGTTACACGGATGGATAGATGGATGGATAGATAGACAGATAGATTATATATATAGAGTCTCCACCTATTAAAATGTATAGGTGGCTCAAATCTGGCCTCAGACACTCACTAGCTGTGTGACCCTGGGCAAACCCCTTAACCTCTATTTGCCTTAATCCACTGGAGAAGAAAATGGCAAAACACTCCAGTATCTCTGCCAAGAAGACCTCAAGGACAGTATGGTCCCCAGGGTCATGAAGAGTCAAACACAACTGGGTAACTGAACAACAATAACAAATTAGAATGCGAGCTTCTTGAGGCCAGTGACTGTATGGTCATTCTAGTTGTATTCCCAGCACATACTGCATTACTTTGCACTAAGAATTAATGCTCAATCAAGGCTTTTTCATTCAATCAATCAATTAATCTTACACAGAAGTAACAGCAAAATTAGGATCCATTAACTAATTTTTTACTTTGAGCAAGAGCGTGCGGGGGGGTAATATACATTCTCAGAAGTCAGAGCAGCAGCAACTAAGCATAAATAAAACCAAATTTCAATCTGCAGAAAAAATAGAATTCTGGGACAGTCCTATTATTCAGAGGAAAGTTGATATTTAGGGCTTACATTACTTGAGTAACTTCCTGAATTTTTCTCATTTGCTTTGCAAATAGTAACCTGGCATCAGACCGAGAAAGTGGGAGCCATGCCTAGACTCCAATGCTCAGACCCTGGCAAGAAGGAAACTTAATTGGTTTGACCAAGTGAATTGTACCTGGAAAATTTCGACACCGTGTTCTCAGCATCTCACCAACTGGAGACATGCCAAGGACAATGTGAAGGTTATTTCCACTCTTATTGACAAAATACTGCCAGACACTTTCTTTAGCCAATCCTACACCAGCCTTGACAGCTTCTTGTCCAATTTGACTTAGAATGGAGTCTTTTTCATCATCAGGAAAAAGTGCTGGCACGATTCCTAGAAAACAATGAAACATACATATTCTTTAGAAAAGTCCATAGTATAGAGTTGTCCAGTTCAACACTGTATAAAATATACTGTGGTCCTTTGAAAAATTAAATAAAAGATTAAATACCAAGTAGGTGGAAGGTAAACTTTTAGGGGATATACTAACAAAATGGTTAAAAATTAAAATGGATTAATATTTGGAAAAACACAAAATACCTAGATTAGCAGAATAAGAAATAGAGAATTAAAATAATTCAATCTCAGAAAGAGAGATTTAACAATAAATAAAGGAATTCCCAAAGAAAAATACCAATACTAGATGGATTTGCAAGTGAAATCTATAAAATTCTAAAAATAATTAGTTCCAATATTATATAAACTGTTTGAGAAAATAGGAAGAGATCCTAACCAAACTTTTTCCTTGAAATAAATATGTCCCTCATACCTAAACCAGAAAGAGCTAAATTAGAGAAAGAAAATTATAGACAAATATCACAAATAAACATGAATGCAAAAATTGAATGTTAGGAAAAGGCTATAACACATATTAAAAAGATTATATATTGTGACCATGTTGGATTTATACCCAGAATGCAAGGTTGGTCCTTATATTATTATAAATATAACAGACTACATTAATTAAAAATGACAGGCTACATTAATAACACAAACAATAAAAATCATGTGATATAAATAATGCAGAAAAATAAAACACAATACCTCTTTATGTTAAAAAAAACATTAAAGAGAAAAGGAATAAATGAGCTATTCCTTAATATGGTAAATAGCATCTATCTAAAACCAAGATCAAGCATTATCTATAATGGAGTAACACTAGAAGCATTCCAATAAAATCAGAGTAAAGCAAGACTGTCCATTGTCACCACTGTGACTTGCAAATGTTCTAGAAATACTATCACAATAAGAAAAGAAAAAAAAATTCAAGGAATAAGCAAAGTATCACTTTTTTGCAGATGACATGATGGTTTACTTAGGGAATCTTAGAGAGTCAACTAAAAAATTAAAGGAAAGATCTTACAAAAAGGGTGAGATTTGAGCCATATCTCAAAAGATGGGATTTTTATCAGAGGAATCAGTTGATCAATCGACAAGCATTTATTAAGCGACCACTATGTGCCAGGCACTATGCTAGGTGCTGGGGATACAATTACAGAGAATGAAACAATGTCTACCCTCAGGTAGATTACATTCTAACGAAGCAGAGTAGGAGGAAGAGGGAGAGTATTTCAAAATGGAGGGTAGAGTCCAGGTGAAGGTGTGGAAGCGGAAGCGTGACAGTGGATGGCGAGGCTGGGGGGAAAGCAGCAGACGAGGCCAGGGATGCAAGGAAGCTGGATTGTGGATTTTTAGCCACAGTCGTACATCAAACAGGCAGCAGAATGTGGTGGACAAAGGGCTAACCTTGCAGTCCTGAAGACCCCGGTTTAGGGCTGGGTGGCCATGACCAAGTGCTGGCAACTTTTCAAGACCATAAACTACACAAAACATGGAGGAAACGTCCACATTGCTGGGAGGAACAGGAGTTCTTGACAGCAGTGGTGTAATAGGTCCAGACTCCTCCTCCCCCCAAATCTAAAACCTTTGAGAACAGCACAGGCTCTGGGGTCAGAGGCCCTGGGCCTGAACCCCATCTTTGTCACTTTCTCCTTGTGAGACCGCGTGAGAGCAGTGCACTGACTGTCTACAGGCTTCAGTATGCCTATCTCTAGCACAGAGAGGCTGGACCAGATACCTTCTAAGGTCCTTTCCAGTTCGAGACCTAGGATGCTGTGACCCTAGCATGGGCCGTACAGAAAATGTTACCTTTTATAAAAAGGGAATCGTGGATCTTCTATTTGCTCTCTGTGGCCACGCACAATTCACTTCGTCGCCCTGGGACTCAGATTTCTCTCTCGCAAAATGAGGGATCTGTACTCGGCCCCCCAAGTTCCGTCCAGGTCTAGACCAATAATCTTAGGGTCACCAGGATGCCACCAGAGGCTGAAATATCCCCTGAGAAGGTGAAGCAGTGAAATCTCACTCGACAGAGACCTCCTGTGTCAGGGGGGGTTTTATCCAGAGACTGTCAGGGCCTTAGAGAACAGAACCCATTTGGCCTTTCCATGACCCACATCCCAAAAGGCTTCTCTCAATCATTGTAGAAATAATACCATATCAGGAGGACCTGAGTTCAAATCCAGCCTCAGACGTTTGACACTTACTAGCGGTGTGACCCTGGGCAAGTCACTTAACCCCGATTGCCTCACCAAAAATAAATAAATAAAATTAAAAAAAAAGAAATGATACCACAAAGAACGGTCAAATTTGCTTCTGCATGTCTGAGATAACTTCTCCCTCGGCAGAGAGAGTTCCACAGTCAGAGAGGGCATTCAAATAATTTCAATCCAACAAGCACTTATGAAGTAGCTACTGTGAGAGGCACGGAAGGACAAGAACAAAACAGTCCCTGCCCTTGAAGAGCTTCCATTCTATCTGGGGGGATGGAGGGGACAGGCCACACAAAAGTAAGTGACTTACACAAGTAAGTAAATGGGAACTGAACAGAGGAGAGACATCAGAGGTAAATTTACAAACTAGATCACTAAGGTTAATTTCTTCTCTAATAATATTAATTCATACTTGTGTGGCACGGGTAAGTTGGTCTGGGGGCTCCTTAGAGGATGCATAAATATTCCCCTTTGGTTCCAGTCCAAGCAATCACTTGGGCTTCTACAAGGAGAAGCTTTGGGGAGCCAGTTTCTGACCAACTAAGACTGAGAGGATCATAGTGTGATAAAGTCTTCTAATTGACTGTCAAACCAGAAGTCAGGACTCTCCAGTTGGTGAGCCAGAACTCAGTGTGTAAAAAAGGGAGCTCCTCATCTCTCTCTCTCTCTCTGTCTCTGTGTATGTCTCTCCCTCCCTCCTTCTCACCCTCCTCCTCTTTCTTCTTCTTCTTCTTTTCTCTCTCTGTCTCTGTCTCTCTCTGTCTCTGTCTCTCAGTTTCTGTGTGTGTCTCTCCCTCCCTCCTTCTCACCCTCCTCCTCCTCCTCCTTCTCCTCCTTCTTCTCCTTCTCCTTTTCCTTCTTCTTCTTCTTCTTCTTCTTCTCCTTCTCTCTCTCTCTCTCTCTCTCTCTCTCTTTCTCTCTCTCTTTCTCTTTCTCTCTCTCTCCCAAGATCCTGTGTGCATGTGTGTGATAGAGCTGTAAGTGTGGGGAGAGGTAGGGAAGAGAAGACGGAGTGCCCACTGGAGACTCCAACTTGTACATACAAGGGCTAGTAGAGGGAGTGAGAACAGAGCAGGCTCTGTAACTTGCACAGTGTTCCACAGTTTACAAAGTCCTTTCCTCAGAAAACCCCTGTGAGATTGGTAGTGAAAACAGTTATACAGGCAGAGCAAGCATTAATGGTCCTCATTTTCAGATGAAGAAACCAAAGCTTCTGAGACATGAAGAGATTTGTCCATGGCCATGTAGTTAGGTAGTGGCAGAGTTGGGATTCAAATTCATGTCTTCTGACTCCAACATCAAACTCCAAAAATTCCTGAATGGAAAGCTCTACATAGGCAACACCACAGAAATGTTCGCCATTAGGAAAAAAAAAAAAAAGCTCCTGAGAGTCTGATTCAGTATCACAGGAACCAGAGACTACTAGAATGGTTGCCAGATGGGGCAGTCAATCAATGTGTCCCTCAGAAAGCAGCCTAACAGAGCACTAATGGACCAGGATTTGAGATCAATAACCCCATCAGCTAACAAGCATTTAATAAAAACTTACTATGTAGTAGGCACCATATCTGGTGCTGGGGAAATGAAAACAGAAGTGAAACTAATATTCTAATGCAGAAGAGACAACATCTCTCTACATTACCTGATGTTAACATGTTGTTGATGAGCTCCAAGAAACCCTCCTCTGCCACATGGGCATCTGTGAATAAGAAAATCATTAACTTGTTCTCAATTCCAAGTTTTATGTAGAGGCTCTTGAGATCCTCTCGGAAATTCGTTTCAGAATAGCCTCGATTCAAAACAATTTCAAACACCTGATAACATAAAAATACAATGTATCAGACACTAGAAAATTGAGGTTAATGTGACTTAATTGCCTATGAAATATATCCAAATATAGACATGTGAATAAATGTAAAATGCACGGTTTACATTCAATATTTCCTTTGGTTCTTTGGGGCTGAGCAAACCATAATTCATTTGATTCAATTAAATTCAACAAGCAGACATTGAGGGCACAAAACACACGTGAAAATAGTCCCTTGCACTCCAGGGACCTACTTGGACATCATGTTGAGAAAGGATAAAAGAGCAGTTTGTGTCAATGACTATTAAATTTTCCAAAGAACCAAAGTAAGGGGCCTATATTCTCCATTCCAAATAAAAGATAAGATCTTAAGATATTCACATAGACATTGTTAAAGCGTCAGTTGTCACATTTTACAAAGAAACACAAACTCAGTTTCACAATCCATGGAAGCCATCATTTACAATGGCTCCAGCGCTGGAATCCATTGAGGCAAACCCATGAGTGCCGTACAAACCTCACAGCCTGCCGTGAATGCGGCCAGCCTCGCCAGGGACTGCTTTCCAGAGCCCCCCACCCCAACCAGCAGCGCGTGGCCCCCATCCATTCGAATAATTCGGTGGACTCGAATCAGGTGCTCCAGAGCATCATCAAAGAGCACCAGGTTCATCTTGGTGTTGTTTTCATTATACTCTTCAAGAATCTCCTGGAAAAAAAAAAAAGACAAGTATTAACAGCACAGATGCCTTTACTTAATGGAGGTAATAAAGACAATTCAAAGAATTTAATCATTCATATGACAAACACATAAAATCATTTCATTATCCTGAACCTTAAATCTAATATTTGTGGGAGAAAAAATATTCCATATCTGCAATTTCATCATTTTAGTAAATTTCCCCAGTGAGAAAACTCCTGCCACCATTGCAGATCAGCACCTGCTCTGCAAATTAGTCTTTTTTTTTTTTTTTGGTGAGGCAATTAAGTGATTTGCCCAGAGTCACACAGCTAGTGAGTGTTATGTGTCTGAGGCCAGATTTGAACTCAGGTCTTCCTGATGTCAGGACCCACTGCACCACCTAGCTGCCCCCTGCAAATCAGTCTTAAAGCAGGGATTTTTTACTGGTTTTGTGTCACCATGGAACTCTTCGGCAGGGTGGAAAAGTCTAAGGACCCCCCATCTCAGAACAATATTTTTAAATGCATAAAATAAAATGCATAGGATTATGAAATAAATCAATTTTATTGAGATACAGTTATGAGAGTGTAAAAAACAAAAACAAAAATAGTTAATGACCCTACATGTCTTAGAGAGTTGCCTGGGGTAAGTGACTTGCCCAGGGTCACACATGAGAGTTAAAGACCTGAACCCAGGCCCTCTGACTTCAAGGCCAGTCTTATATCTACTACACTACACTTGGTTTTGTTGAATTGAATTATTGGTGCAGAATGAGAAATAAGCCACATTTCACTTCAGGACAGGACCTTTGGAAGCATTGCCCCATTTGGTGTGCAGAGGGTCCCAGCTGGAAGTTTTCTGTGGTAACTCATTTTCATGCACCTATTAGTACAAAATTCCCTTCTACAGCCCCTCTCCAGCTCAGCTCATGAAATGAAAACAATGATAAAGTGGATGGAAGTGATGGGGTGGGGATCTGGACCCCAGAAAGGAAAAAACCTGGACTTTCCTACTGGCCAGATCTCTGGCAGTTGCCTGAGGCTATAATCCTATCAACTGGTCTTCCATTATCGCCTATGCTCTATCTCCCTATTCTGTTACCCTTAACCTAGCCTGGCCCTCCATTGTCTGACCTCTCTATGGCCCCAGTCCACTTCCCACCCTTAATCCTAGCAGCTCCATTCTCCCTTGGCCACATGGTCCAGGTCCCTGGCATTCTATTGCCTCACAGTCCCTGCAGACTACTTGGCCACTCCTAGATCTCTCCCACAGTCTTTCTGTATATAAGGTCCATCTTGTCTCCATTAAGGTGCTCACATTTTTACAATCTAACCGCTGCTCAGATTCTTATAATCTAGCCAATAGCTCACCAATGTTCAGACTCCCTAAGAGTCTGCCCAATATGGCAGATGTTCTAATAAATCTTATCTTTGGCTGAAAGAAGGCTTGGGTTGAATTCTTTCGGGCAGGACCCGCGTGTTGTGATTTTGGGGTCTCAGCACCCCTACACCCCTAAACCTCAACAGAAGGGCTGACCCAAACTCGTGCACCATCCTCCACCATCTTTAGACTGACTGTCAGGTTGGTACCATGGAGAAAAGGCCATCTTAAAGATGACCGACTGGGCCATACCTGGAAAAGAGCTTTTGCAGCTTCATAATCTTGGATGTCTTCATAAATCCGAGGCCCTTCTTCATTCAAGGCCATCCTAAAATCTCCAAAGAGTATAGGATCTCTCATGACAAATTCCAAGTCTTCTGGGAAATGTTCCTGAACCAAAGCCTGGATATGATCTTGTACCTTTCAAAAGAAGACGGAACAAGAAACAAAGCAAGGGTGATGTACACCAGTCCAGAAAGGAATGTTTATTAGTAGATTAGCTAAAATGATTCAAGTGGTATTTCCATGTAATTAATAGTAACAACAACAACAACTAGCATTTCTATAGTGCTTGCTTCAAGGTTTGCAAAGCAATTTACATATATCCATTCATTTGGTCCTCACAACCACTCTAGAAGGTAGGTGCTATTATTATCCCCATTTCACGAATGAGGAAAACGTGGCTGAGAAAGACTGAGTGACTTGCCAAAGATTATACAGCTATTAAGTGTCTTGAGACAAGATTGAAAATCAGATCTTCCTGACTCCAACTCCAGCCAGCTCTCAACCCCACTGCCACCTGGCTATCATTTCAAGCAGAATTTGGATGAATGTTTTGTCTGTGGCTTCAATTTTCTTTCCAATAAAAAAAGTACTAAATAACGTAGCCTTCCTGTGTGTGCTTGTTTATCTTTATCACGTGATTCTGTGTTGGTTGGTTGGTTCTTCAGCCATCCACGTAATATCCAAAAAAAAATCTCTCATAAGTCCAGGTTTTTTGACCTTTTGCACTAAGGCATCAATACTGTGAGTAAGTAAACCGGCACAGTTATAGTCTTACGTTCATAATTACATTTAGAGATACTAACCAAAGTCTTGTCATATTCGTTAATTAATCTGTCATGGAAAACTCTCAAACACTCATTTCTCCAGACTCTCACCATCTGTGATACTGTCTGAAACCTGAATGATTAAAAGAACAGAAACAGTGTGGATACAGATTAGAGGAGCAGAGGTCAAAAGCAGTCACTTTTAGTAAAATGAGAACTTTTGAAATTTCAAAAAAACACTATTGGGAAGGTAGCTAATGATGAACTTCCTGTCTTTCATCTAGTTTAACCTTTTCTGCATCATGGATCTTTTTGGCAATCCAGCAAAGCTTACAGACACCTCAGAAACATGGTTTTAAATGCATAAAATAAAATACATGGGATTTCAAAGGTAACCAATTATATTGGAATATAGTTATCACAAAATTTTTTAAAAAGTTCCCAGACCTCAGATTAAGAACCTCTGCTCTAAGATTTATCATAAAGAGAACAATGCTCAGAAACACATTAATATTTTTCTGGGACAAAGAGTGACAAAATTCTTCCATTTCTCTTTATGGGTTAACAAATGAAATCTAACTCCACACATTTAGAGAATCTAGAATGCTAATTGTTATGTTAATGTTAATGTTAATGTTAATGTTAATAAAGCCCAAGTCTCAAGACCCATTGGTATGGGGCTCTCTTCTTATTGGTGGATAATGATTACTCAATGTCCCTACACTTGTGTGACAAGCAGGCCAGAGTTGGCAAGAGCAACAGAGAAATGTTCTTCTCCCTTCCAGCTTCTTCAGCTTCCAGATTCTTCTGGATTCCAGCAATGAGAGAGAAAATCTGTGATGCCAACCTCTCTTCAAGTTGCTAAAGGAAGAGAAAGACTCTGGGAAGAAGTTTACATAGGAGCAGCCAGAAATCTCCATCATGTTGCTAACCATAGCTTGCTGCACTAGAGACACTGGAGAATTTCGCCTTTGGGTAAGATCAAGAACTCTCTCTTTCTTGGTTGAGTTACCTCATTCTCAATGGGAGAGCTCCTTCAATCTGCATTGCCTGGTGTATATATATGCTCGTATACTTTCTCTGATTTTTATTTTGCTATCAACCTAGATAAATTTATTTGATATTTCTTATGTGTGTTCATTGTGGAACTGATATTTAGTTAGGAAGGGAATCAAGCCCTAGATTTAAAGCTTGGGATTCCTTAATCTGTTTATGAATAGAGATCAGAAGTTTAGCATGAACCTTAAAAATTACATCCTCTAGACTAACAATATTTAATGAAACAGAGATATCATTATAGCCTGGTATCCCTTCCCTCTAAGGAGAGCAGGGTAGCTGCCTCTATTGACAAGAATCAAAATCTCCCTTGAATAAAGGTCAGAGAAGAAACACTAGAGATGTATCTATCTATTCCTATCTCCCTATGAGCCATGTCAAGAGATAGCCCTTGATAGAATATAAAAGCCATAATAAAAGTTATCTGCTGTAAACCACCTGGCTTTAATTTAAAACAGTCCCATGCCTCCTCCATCATGGTGTGAAAGTGACTCTGGATTCTCAGAAGACATGCCAGTGGAATGCAATATGTACCACCAGTGGACAAGAACTGGCCTAGAATAGCTGGATTTGAACTCAGGCATTCCTGACTCCAGGCCCAGCGCTCTGTGCACTATGGCACCCCCTAGCTGCCACTAGAAGGACCACTCTACTCTTACAAGTAGAGAACAAATGTGAGGCTGTTCTTGAAGAGATTATGGGAAGTAGCTGTTCGTCTTCCCAGGGATAATGGTGCTACGAGGTGAGAGGGGAAGGACAGAGCAGCAGTGGCTGGAAACTCCCTGCTCAAGGGGAACTGGACAGCTACTTGTTAACCTGTCAGCAATAAGACGGGCTTAGTATACAACATAGCAGAGACCCCTCCCCCAAGACTCCTACCCACTTCTCATGCATTGCGTGGGCACCGATTATACTGCCAGAAAGAGCCTAGAAAGTATTGCCAAAGATACTGAAATCTCAGACAAGAAACTGAAGGCCAGAAGGGCACAGAAGGCATTCGCACCACGGCCAACAGGGTACAAAAGAGAAAAACTCACCTGGGAGGTAAACTGCTAGCTAAGAACATGCTGGCCAAGATGGGGATTTGGCTTCTGAGACTGGGGCTTTAAAATGTGGACTCCACAGACTCCAATCCAGTCCCACCCCATCAACATTTACTAAGTAACTACTGTGTTCCAGATACTGCACTGTACAATGGAAATAAAATTAATGAAAAGAAAAGGCAGTCCCTGCTCTCAAGGAGCTTACAGTCTGAAGGGGGGGGACAACATGCAAAAGGAAGAAAGAAAGGGAAGGGGGACACCAGGGAGGACCCGACAGCACAGGGGCATCTTGTTCCCTGGAGCTGAAACCAGGCAGGGGAGCAGACGCAAAGTAGAATGAGCTGAGAGTCCCTCTATGAAGGAAGGCACGGGGAGGAGTTAGCCCCCAATCAGAGGGGAGAGGAGGCTGGGGGAGGTGGTTACAGTGAAGGCTTGAGTGAGTAGCTCATGGTGAAGGAGGACCAACAAGAAGTGATGAGCTTAACCTGGGAGGGCCGTTTTGCTCATCTTTGAGATGAACCTAGGCATGGTAGCAGATGCAAAGTGTACTCCAGAATACAAGGAACAAAGGCTAAAAGAACTTATTTGCCTGGGGTCTTACAAATCTAATAACCAAAGGGGCTTTAAACTGAAAAGGATGGGAGAGGGGACAAATTGCCAGCATATATCCACCAAGCTAGATGCCATAGAAAATAATGACAATTTAGAAAGAATAGTGGTTCAGACACCAAGAAGTTTCATAAGAGACAAAATCCAAGAAAGGAGCTAGCAGTAAAATGTGTGATCTCAAGTGTCTATAGTCAAATGGCCAAAGTTCAGGCAACCAGTAAGGAAAACTAGAGGTCCTAATAAAAGGAGGCAAATTTCCTCAATGATCCCTTCATAGGTACCAATGCAAGGGTAGGAGGTGGGGAGGCAATGATCCTGAATGGGTATACCTTATTAAAAAGAAACAGAATAAGTGAAAAAAAAAGGGAGGGGTGGCTATTAGGAAGATATATCATGTGAGAACATTCAGGAGCCAGAGGCAAGAAGTATTTGGATGAAGCTCAGTGGAGGCCAAAGCAATAGTGATATTGTCATTTGGGACACACCACAGAGCACCTGGACAGAAGGAGGAAATGGATGACTTCAGGAAACAGATTACAAGCCCATCACAGAGGTAGGATGATGAAGATTTTGATTACCCAAACACCTGCTAAAGCGCTCTCTCTGGATGATGTGTCCTCTGTCTCCCTCTCCCTGTCTTTGTCTCTCTCTTTCTTTTTCTCCTCTCTGTCTTTCTCTTCTTTCTCTCTTCTCTCTCCTTTCTCTCTTCTCTCTCTCCTCTTTCTATCCTCTCCTCCCTCTCTCCTTTCTCCCTCTCCCTCTCCTTTTCTTTTTTCTCTCCTCTCCTTTCTCTCTCTTCTCTCTCCTCTCTTTCTATCCTTTCTTCTCTCTCTCTTCTTCTCTCTCACTGTCTCTTTGTCTCTGTCTGTCTCTCTCTTTCCCCTCTTCTCTCTCTGCTCAATTTAAAGGTTAACTGTTTCTTTGCCAAGAAGAATGGCCTTTGGACTAAAACGGGAAAAAAAAAAGCTAATAGGAAGTCAGTTGGTTAACTAGAATTTATTAAGTATTGACTTTGTGCCATCAGGCACTATGCTAAGAGCTGGGGATACAAAGAAAGATTAAAAAAAAAAACCCAGCCCTGCTGTCAAGGAGCTCATAATCATATAAGGGTAAGAATATGCTAAAAAATTATGTATAAACAAGATACAGACTGGATAAATTGGAGGTAATCAACAGAGGGACTTCATTTAGATTAAAGAGAACTGGGAAAGACTTCTTGCAGAAGGTGGGACTTTAGTTGGGATTTGAAGAAAGCCAGGGAAGCTAGTTCTCGAGAAGGAGGAGGAGGAGAAGGTGTGGAAGGAGAGAATTTCAGGCACAGGAAACAGTCAGTAAAAATGAGCAGAGTTAGGAGATGGAATATAGAGGAATAGCAAGGAGGCCAGTGTCACCGTATAGAAGAGCATGTGGAGAGGAGGAGGGTGTAAGAAGATTGGAAAGGTAGAAAGCGGTCAGGTTATGAAAGGCTTTAAACACCAAACAGAAGATTGAATATATTTGATCCTGGAGGTAATAAGAAGCCACTGGAGTTTGTTCAATGGAGGAAGGGGGGAAGGAATATGGTGACTCTCTCCGTCAAAGAGAAGCTGGTGAGCACCAGGTGCAAGTGAGACCACGTAAGCTTACCGCTCTGGGTTGGTGAGGACAAGACCATTGAATACTCGAGAGAGATCCCGAAGGTTAAAGATGTAATGAAACTTGGAGGGTGTGGGAGGAAGGTCCTGGACAATCATCTGGTAAAGCTGCAGCGTGCAGAAGGTCATCAAGTCACTCACAGCGGCGATCGCCTCCGCAAACACCTGCAAAGTGAAACCGCTACAAGTAACTGGATGGCCTGATTGAGGAGGAGGAAAGTGGGAAAGGAATGGGTGCCAGGCAGTTGGGTTAGGAGAGGGGCCACTCATCAAAGAGCCCTTTGAAGGTTATAATTTAACTCATTACAAGTTACTGTCAAATAATACTTTAGTTTCCATTTCTAATTTAAGTTCAAATTACCTTGGTATGGCCTTTCAAGATGGAGGCATAAATGAGACGCAAAGACTCTTCCGAAGGAAATGGCACGTTGAAAACATTGAAGAGAGAAATAAATCTTGGATCAACTTCATTCCGACCCCCTCCAGCCTTTCCCATTGCAGCAATGAATCCGAGGTCTCGAAGAACTTTACAATTCATCTCCTTCCCACGGTCATACAGGAAACCCTTCTCCAAAAGAAGCTTCAGCAAAGCAATTGGCTGCTGTGTGCCATACTCATCAACCTTGTTTTTGAGAAGGAAAGAACTGATCAATCAACAAGCATTTATTAAGTACTTACTATGTGCCAGACACTGCGCTGGCCTTTGGGGATAGAAACTCAAAAATGAAATAGTCCCTGCCCTATCTAGCATTTAACTGGGAACCCATTTTGGAAAAATTCTGTTTTCCTGGTAGAGTAAGTACACAGGCAAGATCTATGACAATGTATCTTCCATGATAGAATGTAAGCTTCTTGAGGGCAGGGATGTACTGGTAAATGTTTAACAATCAGCTTCCCAGAAAAACAATGTACACACAACATATCTTAAAGTTTAGTTTATATTATTAATATTTTCTCAATAATTTTCTTAAGTCTATGAAATCAATAAATCAAGCCCTGATTTGAAGCATTTGCTGATTTCCAAGATGCAAATGATCAGACTGAAAATGTAATAATCAGCATTCCTGAGCTGGTGTGAGTTGCCTCCAGCACACTCTTATACACTCTTACACAAGCTTTGCCAAAGAGCTCTCTATACCCAGGAATATCCTTATTGTGTATAGTAAAGGTCTCTCTTAGATGGGTCAATTAGGATCATGTAGGTCTAAGTGGGTAGGAACTATGTGTATAATCAGGAAGCAAGCAAGGAAGGAAAGAAAGGCAATGAATTACTATTTCAAGCTGCAGAAGAGTTTGAATTCACTTACTAACACATCGTTATTCAATCTGACCACTATTCTTTAAGAAAGTAAACCACAGAGTACATAGGCAGAGAGATAAAGAAACCCAGTAACCATTCTGGAGCCTCCAAATGAGAATCCATACTTCCTGAAGGCTATTGTAATGTTCTCAATGAAATCCTTCAGTTACCTTGGGCATATTCATGTCATCCATGAATACCAGGAGACGTTTCCCCATGGGAGGTCCGTAAGTGTCTTTAGTTCTCTTCTCAACATTTGCCTCCAAATTCCTTTGGATATCCATGGATGTGGTACGGGAGGAGAAATTAACAATGAGCACAATCTGAAATGGAGAGAGTGTTGGAGATAGGAAGCTAACTATTTTGACATAATGTTACTTCATTAGTCAACCACAAAAGTGTGAAGAAGAGTTTCCATCTATTTTATTACTTTAACAATTTTCAAACTTAAACCTTTTTCAACTCACTGAAAATGTTTATTGGATCGATTTCATTGTGCTTTAAGACATGAGTCATACCTTTTCCCTGAAGAGGCAGATCTTGTCTGCCAATTTGCAAGTAAGTCAGTTTCTACATATGGACCTTAGAAGCAGCACAGTCAATTCAATTCAATTAAAAAAACATTTTTTAAGTACCTACTATGCAAAAGGAACTGTGGTAGTCGCTAAGGAGACAAAGATAAAAACAAAACAGTCCCTGCCCTCAAGGAGCTTACGTTCTACTGTAAGGAAAATACAATCGGAAGAGACAAGATAACTACATATGACCATCACCTCCTCTCATTCTTCTGCTTCCTATGCTCACCCTGGCTAAACCTAATTTTTGCTCTCTTCATGACCTCCAGTCCCTATCCTCCCCCCACCTTTAAGTACTTTCTCAGGTCCAGCCCAGGATTACTCTTATTATCCACCTTTTCTGCTCCTACTCATAAGATGCTGAACAGAACTGAAAGAAGTCTTACAACCTTGCTCACTGGCTACACTATAAATTTTGTTGCTGTTGGGGAGAAGTGAGTAGAAACTACCCAGTGGGAGGAGAAAAGATGCGGCTGAACCTAGGCAGCAACCCCTGCATTCCAAAGACGGGAGCCAGGGAGAAGGCAGTACTTTTTTTCTCTTTAGGCTTTACCTCCTACCTCAAACCTATACCTAGACAGGCAAAAAAGGCTGAATCAGTAAAGTATGAGGCGAGGTCCTCTGCTAAGAGGCAGGGAAGAGAAAGTAAGGGTGGCTTGAGAAGAAAAGAGAAGGCTTGTACTAGCTGTGTGACCCTGGGCACACAGTTGCTTAACCCCAATTGCCAAAAAAAGAAAAGAAAAGAAAAGAGAAGGCTTGGAACAATTTCTGTGGGGAATGTGACATAGAGTCAGTCAGGGAGAAGTGAGAGCAAAGTTAAAGAGCAGTGACATGAGATGACATAAATTCATATTCAATTCAGTCAGCACAGTTCTGTGACTTCTCACAGGGAATTCAGTAGTATGCAAAAAAGCAGCAGAGAAAGCACGTAAAGAAAGGTGGAGGCAAAGATTTACAAAAGGGACAGTTTGAGTACTTCATAAGGAAGGAAGAAGCAAAACATGTAAAAGAACTAGAAATAATAGATTAATGAGCTAATATGTAATCAAATGAGTTAAGTAAGTTGCAAAGTCTATTTTTGATAAATATTAAAGCGCTAGAGAAATATTGGTTGTTATTAATTAAGCACAAGGACTTACATTGAGCTCTTGGTTCAGATTCTTTAGGAAGTTCTGGGTAGTGGCTGTCTTAGAGGTACCAGATTCACCCACAAAAATAACAGGGTGCTTAATTTTAACCATTTGTTCCAGCAACCAGGTTGTACGGGTGGTATCCACTGTGTGAACTATGAAACATTTAAGAATTCATTTAAAATACACTGGATTGAACATCTGGCAACCTAGAATTGATTTACTGGGGTACAAAAGACCTTGACAACCTCCTCTAACTCAGATATATAATTTAGGCTCTGGACTCCACTAAGTTCTAGAACTGATTGTTTTCAATTGCATTGGTTGCTCGGATTTTAACTCTGGTTGATCACTGAGAATCCAGATGCACTTTCAAAATGCACAACATGCTGAAATCCAAATGCATAAAACAGAACAAGTTGAGGCATGATTATTTGCTCCATAAAAATATTCATCACCTAGTTTTCTTAATTCCCAAATGGATATGGCCTCATCCATGTTAGAATTCTCCTCCAATGATCCAGATCACAGCCAACCCATACCTGCCCGTCTTGTTGAACTCCTGTCCATGTCTTCCCATTTGTTCACATCCAACATGCTGGAGGGCTTCCTCAACTTCTCCAGACATCCTGAAGATGCCAGCATGGCTTTCTGGCTGTCCAAAAGCCATCCCTCACCCTCGCCACGTGGCCAGACCCTTCTTCTTCCTCTCCTCCATCTCCCTGTCCCTTTCTTTTCTCCTGTTCTGCAGTCTGCCCTCATGTCCTCCATGATGTGCCTGTCCATTGCCCTCAGGGTCACATTTCATTTCAGTGCTTTGAAGACCCTGGTATTCCATGCGTTACCACTTCCCGTTTAATGTTGGCATTAAAAATAATCTCTGATTCAATTTTAAAATTGACTCACATAGTTCTTAGGAAAACAACTATTCCATAAAGAGAGTTACACTGGGCACCATTAAAGAAACCAGTTCTAGAGACTTCTAATCTCTAGTTCTGGCTTAATTCATTTGTTCCCATTAGCACTGGATGGCACGGTGGAACCATAGCTCCATAGACATGCCATCTCCTACATTTGTCAAAGATGGCAGGAACCAAGGGATACAAGAGAAACCGGCAGGGAGGTGGCCAGTGGGAACCCCCCCCACCATCATCTTTGTCTGTTTTGTCCCTCCTCCTGTGATACTGAGAATGATGGTACCCAGCTGACTAATATAGGGCATGAAGACACCATTGCCTCAAAGAACATGTCCTTTATTAAAAAGTGATAACCAGGGCAGCTAGGTGGCACAGTGGATAGAATACTGGCCCTGAAGTCAGGAGGACTTGAGTTCAAATCCAGTCTTAGACACTTACTAGTTACCCTGGGCAAGTAACTTAACCCCAATTGCCTCCAAAACAAAGTGATAACCATTTGGGAGTCAATACTAAACCATACTTACCACAACGTCTGTTGGCCAAACCTCTGAACGTGATTCACAAGGATGCCTTTCTCTCCCATATTAAGCAGAATAATTAAATATTCTCATGCTAATTCTATTCTCACTTACCCAGGATGTCAATAAATTTCTGTTCTGGGTTATGAATGTATTCAGGAACTAATTTATTCCATGGGATCCATTTCTTCTGCTTGCCATCAAAATGAAAGTCATACAGTGTTGGAAGCTGACCTAAAACAAACAGCACCCAATTCAGCTACAGAACACTGAAATGCAAGTGAGTTCCAGCCTATGTTGGAAATGAAATCAAATTTGTGAACTGTTCCAATAAAAACAGTTGGCAAAAATTATCCATTCTCATGAACCACCTTAAGATCATCTTAAAATCATTTTAGAATTCAAAAGTGCCAGACAAGTCGCCAACCATAAGAGTTTCCAAACGAGGAAGTCATAGGTCTCCAAATGAAGACAGAGAGGTGCCAAGACCCCATTCTAAGTAGATATGCAAGTTCAAATCTTCCAGAAAAAAAAAATACATCTCAATGAATAGCAGTCCTCAGATGAGACATCTTTTTTCACGGGTAGAATGAAAAATCTTGATACAATGGCTACAATGGTTTCTTGCAGGTTTTTCCTGCAAGGGTCTGCTTTGCATTTTCCCATGAAAACGATATGTAAAGAGGTATATGCTAGGAGATCTTGGTGTTGTAAAAACAAAAGATTATCAATAAAAATTGATTTATAAAAAAGAAAGAAAAACATTCCTAGCTATGTAATGGAGCAGAAGGAAGTAACTGCGGAACTCAAAGACACAGCTAGGAAAGGATGAAGAAGAAATATTCCAAAGTCAGCAGGAATGTGAGAAATTCAAACAGCCGCTGAAGACCAAAGAAGTAATTTGGCTAAATCAATCAATCAGTCAATCCACAAGCACTTAGTAAGCAGCCTACTATGGGTCAGCACTGTGCGAGGTGCTAGGAGTGCAAAGATAAAAGGGAAATGATCTCTGCCCGAGTCTTCAGGTTGGGGAAGGGGAGAAAGAGGCGGGAACAACATGAAGCTTAGAATCTCCAAGACATGGGGGATTTGATTTCACCAGGAACTTACTACAGTTACATAGTCATCCACAGCCAAACAAACTCCTTTTTTTTTTTTTTTTGGTCCAGATCTGTGATTTCATCAGGGTGAGGAACTTACATACTCCCTGACACAGATCGGCAACCGTTCTGTGACTCGGTCTTTGAGCAGAGCCTCGGGCACTGAAGGGTTAAGTAGTAAGTGCCCTGGGTTCCCCAGATAGTGTGTGCTAGCAGCTGGAGTCCCCCTGACTGCAAGGCTGCAGACCTCTATCCACCATGCAGCAAATAATTACCAATGTCACTTTCTGAAGATAGAAGAAAAAAATTAAGCCCCACGTAGGAGAATGGGTCAAACCCGCCAGCACCAACCTGGGAGTTCACCAGGTCTGGCCCAGACTTCCTCATCAGTCACTGTTGACATGGAGGAAACTCGTTTAACACATTCATCAAATTTCAGTCTGCCATCATCCAGGAGGGAGGCCCCCAAGGAGCAGTAGAGAGACTCCAAGAAGTAACATTCCAAGAGGTCGGGGTCTTCTATTTCTGTCTCGAGTAAGGCATCCAACATCTTGGTCAACTGAGTCACCTAGGGCACAGAATAAGGGAAAGCACACGGTTCAGAAAGCAAGCAATCATTAAGCATTTACGAAGGACCTGTAATGGAGTAATCACTATGCTAAGGTGACAGAAGAAAAATGGCCTCTGACCTAAGAGGCTCAGATTCTACTGAGGGAAATGGTACACACACCTATGAGTAAATGAAAATATACCCATGGTAATTTGAAGGGGGAAAGGCCTCTTGGAAGAGGTGGAGTGAGAAGTGATGGAGGTGAGGAAGGAGGGCACTCCAGGTATGGGAAACAGTGCAGAGATGAAGATGGGAGATGAAGGGTCATGCCGTCCATCACCCTCTCCTCCTAAATATTCTCTCCTCTCTAGAGTCCTCATGACATGTTCTTTTCTGGATCTCCTCCTATCTGTCCACTGACCACTACTCACTGACTCCATGGTTCTTTGTCCAGGTCACCTCCACTAAGTCTGTCCCTCAAGGCTCTGCCCTGGCCCCTGGCTTAGTGATCCCAACAGCTCCCATGGGCTCAATTACGATGATTCCCAGATCGATAGATACAGCCCTACCAACTACCTCTTGGACATCTCAAATTGGACTTCCCATAGGAATCTCAAACTAAACATGGCCAAAACAGAACTCATTATCATGCCCCCAAATTGGCCCTCCTTCCCAATTTCTCTACTACTACTGAGGGTGCCATGATCCTCCCAGTCACATAGGTGCACAGACTGTTATCTTCAGTGTTATCTGAGATATGGTACACAGGGAGCTAGGTGGCACAGGGATGGAGCCTTGGGCCTGGAGTCAGCAAGACCTGAGTTCATGTCCTACATTAGACACATACTAGTTGCATGATCCTGGGCTAATCACTTAACCTGGATTTGCTTCAGTTTCCTTCTCTGTAAATGGGGATAACAATAGCACCTGCCCCCCAGGATTGTTGTGAAGATAAAATAAGATAATACTTGTAAAGTACAATATAAATGCTATTATTGTTATTACTATCATTATCCTCCTCAATGTTTTCTCACTCATACCTGACCCACATATCTAATCTGTTGTCAAATACCATCATTTTTATTTTTACACTATCCTATATATGTCCCCTTCTCTCCCCTCATGCAACCACGAATCCCTTGGACATGCCCTTCTCACCTCTTGTCTAAACTACTACAACAGCCTCCCACCTGGTTTCCCTGCCTCAGGTCTCTTCCCACTCCAGTCCATCCTCCATTCAGCTACCAAAGTGATTTTCCTAAAATGCAAGTGTGATCATGTCCCTCCCCTACTCAATAAACTTCAATGGTTCCCTATTACCTCCAGGAAGAAATACAGTCCTAATCTGGACCCTTCCTACCCTTCCAGTCTTCTTATACTCTACTTCCCTTGATGGATGCTGTGGTCCAGCCACACAGGTCCACTTGCTGTTCTTCATTCAGGATGCTCCATCACTTCCATCCACATGCATTAGCACTGGCTGTCCCTCATGCCTGGAATGCTCTCCCTCTTCACCTCCACATCCCTTCAAGTCTCCCCTCAAACGCCACCTTCTACAAGAGACTTTTGCTGGTGTTTCCCAATCCCAGCTACCAGAGCCTTGTCTCTGAGATTTGCTGAGTCATTTTTCAGTTGTGTCTGACTCTCCGTGACTCCATTTGGGGTTTTCTTGGCAGAGATACTGGAGTGGTCTGCCATTTCCTTCTCCAGCTCATTTTACAGACAAGGAAACTGAGACAAACAGGGTGAAGTGACTTGCCCAGAGTCACACAGCTAGTAAGCATCTGAGGCTGGATGTGAACTCAGAAAGACAAGTCTTCCTGACTCCTGGCCTAGCATTCTAGCCACTACACCACCTAGCTGCCCATTTGTCTCCTCTCCATCCTTTAAAGACCAACCAAAAGTCTAAATCTCTGAGGTAAATTTTCCTGATCCCTCTGCTTGGTAATGAGCTCACCCAGTACTTTGTTTTACGGGGCCCTAATTGCACGGATCCTTTCATAGCGTGTGTCTTCTCCCCCTCCTAAAGGGCGTTCACCACACCCTAGCCCCAATCCTTACTTCTCCCAGAACCTAGGACAGCACCCTCTCTACCCCCAGGAGGCTGACTGTCGGTGATGATAGGGAGGGTAAGGAACAGTGAGGCTTTCCTACCATATTGAGGTCTGTCTGAGGCACTATGGTCTTGAGCTTCTCTCCTTGCCTGCCATCGAGCATCCCCTCCACAATCATGTCAATGAGGTAGGGGACGTATTTGTTGTAGAGCTGCTGCAGATCTCTCTGCTCTTGCTGGAAAAGAATACCATTCCAACAGGTCATCAAGGGCTGCTGCCTCACCAGAACCACGTCCTAGAGGTTTTATTATCAGCAGGTGGAAGCTGATTCTCCTGGATCTGGTGAAATCTGAGCAGTGGGCAGACTGTAAGGCTTCAGGGAAGGGCCAGGGCCACTGTAGATCAATGGAAGGACCCTCTTCTCACAATGACACTATTATGCATCACTGATGCATGCATTTAAAGGCACTCCTATTTTTGATAAGTCTGTTGTGGTAGGAATCACATTCTGATTCCAATTGACGACTGCAAATATTTGAAAATATTTTTCTTTGGTAGCTATGCTTTCGTTAATTTTGGTATATTAAAAACCTGTTAATCAGGGGCTTTTAACCTCAGATCTGTGAACTTTTTTAATATGATAACTCTGTCTTAATATAATTGGATGCCTTTGTAAGCCTATATATTTTATATCATGCATTTAAATACATCACATTCTGGGGAGGAGTTCATAGGCCTCACCAGACTGCCCAAGGGGTCCAATTCACAAAAAAGGCTAAGAACTCATGTTCTATTTATAACAAAGAAGCAAGATGATTTCATCACAAAAAAAAAATACAAAATGTGGAAAAGAAATCCCTACATTCACACCATGGCTTTGCCAATTAGTACTTTTGAGATCCAGGACCATTCTCATTGCTAATTTCTTCATCAATAAAATGGGGATAAGACCTGCCCTATTTACCAGATGAGTTGTGAGCATTTAATGAGACATCAGAGATGAAACTATTAAAATTTAAAGTGCTACATAAATATAAAATGTCATTATCATATATCAAATAATGGCCCTATATTATACCTAATAAATATAGTAATGTTTGCTTAATAGGGAATAGGGATGGGTTCTGAACCCACGATTTTAAATAGTCAGTCAGTCAACACACATTTATTCAAGGTCTCCCACTGTATCCAGGACCATCTCCAGTCATCCTGATCTATATCTTGCCACTGAACCCAGATGGCTCTGGAGGAGAAAGTAAGTCTGGTGACTTTGCACAGTCCTCTGTTACTTAAATGCAATTCACTTGCAACTCATGGCATCACCTTCTTGATGTCACAGTACTCTTTGAGAATAAAGGAGAAACAACAACAACTCTATGCCAAGCGCAGGGGATTTAAAGAAAGGCAAAAGATAGTTCCTGTCCTCAGTGGGCTTACATTCTGGTAAGGGAGTCAACATGTAAATAAATAGATACGGACAAGGTATATACAGAGTCAATGGAAGGTCATCTGAAAGGGGAAGACATTAGTGGCTAAAAGAGCCAAGAAAGGCCTCCTGAAGAACATGGGATTTGAGCTGGGCTTCAAGGCCAACCTTCTGTCTACTATGATGCCTCTGCATCTGTCTGCTTAATAATAACAATGATACAGCTATAAGCTGTATCGAGATGCTTGCCTTTTCAATGAGGGTGGGTGGGGAGGGAGGAAGGGAGAAAATTTGTAACCCAAATTTTAAAAACACATGTTAAAAATTTAAAAATAAATTTAAAAAATAAAATTAATTAATTAAATAAATAATAACAGTGATAAACTGTCTTCACCCAAGTCACTGGTGAAATTGTCAGATAATACAGGGTCCAAGACACAGCCCCAAGGCGTTCCACACAATGTCCATCCTTTGCCAGAACTTTTTGGATACCAGAGTTCAATACTCAGTTGTTTCACTCCCATTTAGAAATAATGCTTACCTTGTTGTTGATCCGGTTAACCCACATCATCCAGAAAGGCTCGTATTTCAGGTTTTTAGGATCAACATAAACCATCCCACATCGAGAGACAGTGGCAGGGGAAGCATACTGTAAGTCCCCAACCTGAAGAAAGAAAGAAAGAAGGAAAAAAAGAAAGTAAGGAAGAGAGAAAGAAAGAAAGAGAGAAAGAAAGAAAGAAAGAAAGAAAGAAAGAAAGAAAGAAAGAAAGA
>NW_020949772.1:5559182-5613963 GCF_900497805.2 Vombatus ursinus
AAAGAAAGAAAGAAAGAAAGAAAGAAAGAAAGAAAGAAAGAAAGAAAAGGAAGGAAGGAAGGAAGAAAGAAAGAAAGAAAGGAAGGAAGGAAGGAAGGAAGGAAGGAAGGAAGGAAGAAAAGTTGTTACACAGTATTCATGGAACAATTGAGGTGGATATTGCCTGTGGAATGTCTGGTGACCCAGAAATCTGACTACCTTCATCTCATGTGCAAACACTTTTCAGTTTCAGAAGAACTCATTTACTACTCAATGCAATTCAACAAACGTTGATTCAGCATGGATGTTGGTCCAGGCATCATGCCAAGTTATAGGATAGACCTTCCTCTACAATTCACTATGTGCTAACTCCCAGGGCCCTGGGGACCTTCTATGATAGCCACACAACTTTGATTTCAGCAGGCCTCAAAGAAAGGCAGATATAAAAGCAAGGAGGCATGACCCAGTATTGAAGACTCCAATCCAATAGAGCCCAGTCCAGCAAGCACTGATGGAACAAGAATTCACTGTGGCCAGGGCTTCATGGTGAATGTACAAAGACAAAATGAAAAGCTACCCTAGCCTTCAAAAATCTTATGTTCTCTTGGACTGACATGTCTTTGGATAAGGTGAAGAAATGATTATTTCTCTCATACTAATGACCAGTTACGATGAGGGAGTTACAGGATTTATACCCTTCCTATTTCCTCAATTGGAGATTAGGTCAAAGCTTAGTTCTCTGAAGGGCAGAGCAGGACAACACTTACCCAACTGGGAAACTGATCAAAAGGTAAAGAGATTTCAGTCCAGGTGTTGTGGTCAGACTCCCTTTGTCTAGACTGCCCGAGGCAAGGGTGGGTTTGGGTAGAGCTAAATCTCTTTGTCTAAGACTGAGTGATCAGAATTATGGTCAGGGGGGACCATGCCCACTCTGCCCCTCATTTATTATAATATTAATTCTCTCATTAATTGTTAACCAATCAGAGTTGATAGCCACCTATCAGGAACACCTACTCTTCCAAGGGCATATAAGCATCAAGAGGTCCCCATGAGAGGTCTTTAGTTTATAAGAGATGGCCAAATAACCATCCTTTCCTTAATTATTCACTAGCTATAATTAATAAAATGATAAATTATCCAGAAATTATGTCTCTCAAACCTTTTATGCATCACAAAGATCTTAGATTTGTGGTCAAAAGGCCAAGAGCTTTTGACTTTGATAGGAAAATATTCTCAAAAGTTGAACTGCACCAATAAAATTAACACACAAGCTTTTGACATGAGAGGTAGTGTGGCATAATGGTTAGAGGGTCAGCCTTTGAATCAGAAGACTTGGGTTCCAGTGCTGCCTCTGTCACATATGACTTTATGACCCTGGGCAAGTCACTTTAAACTCTCAGTGCCCCAGGCAACTCTAAGTTTCAAAGAAGGCTTACCTGCCTTGGTGGAGGGAGCTTTCTCCTCTGGGAGTTCCCTGTACCAGGGGTTCTCAACCTGAACTTGGGTTTTTTAACTCATTTCGGTAACTGTATTTCAGTAAAAATGGTTTTTCCTCATAATCCTCTGTATTTTATTTTATGCATTTAAAAGCATTGTTCTAAGATGTGTTAGGCTTCACCACATTGCCAAAGGGACTCAAGACACAAAAAAGGGTTAAGAACTCCTGTCCTATAGCAGTGAAATCACAGGTAGAATTCCCCCCCAAAATTATTTACAGCGTACAAGCATCAAAAGGGGTGGCCACATGCAAAAGTGCATTTGACAAACAGTTAATATGGACAAATGATGGGTGTCCCAATTAGTCACATCATTAAAATTTAGCTCAGAATGACTTCACTGCCACTTACCTCAAACAACAGAGAACAATGAGCCTGAAGTCGGATGCGCTCTCCATTGGCCAAGGTCAACAGCTTGTTGTCATCCATCACAGAATTCATGTTTTCTACCCAGAGTGCGTCCACATCACCATCAAATAAAATGTATCTGTATAAAGGTGGTAAGGAAGGAATAGCTGGCCATGACAAAGTGACTCACTTACCCAGCCAGTGAATAAAAGTCACCTGCCTCTCAGTGGTGAAACCCAATAAGGAGCACACAACCTGGTCTTGGGAGTGGCTGGAGAGACCCAATCATTAGGAAACGATGAGAGCTGTCCCAAGGTGGAACGGACCACCTCTAAAGGTATGGGGAATCAACCGCCTGGGGCAGTGATGGGCTTCCCCTCAAGGGGGAAGGGGGACCCTTCAAGTAGATGCTGGATGACCATTGGTCAAGCATGTTGCAGAAGGATTTGTGTTAAGTTATGGGTTGGAGCAGATGGTCTCTCCCAACCCTGAAATTCTGTGACTCCATGTTGTAGGATCATAGGATTTAGAAATGAAAGGGGCCTTACAGTTCATCTTGTCCAATCCCCTCATTTCACCAAGAGGACCTGAGACCCAGAGACGATTGCTACCTTGCCAAGGTCACACAGCAAATAAGTAGCAAAGGCAGGATTTAAACCAAGCTCCTCGATTCTAAAGCCAGCACTCCCTCCCAGTACCTTCAAGTAACTTTTGGCATTATAGCATCACCAGACAAATTGTACTTTAGTTATTTCAACAAGTAAGGCAGAGTCACATACAGGTTATATCCTATGGAGATCAACCCACAGAGGCTGTCCCAATTACTCTGTTGTGCTGGAATTTGGTCCTATCAAATATCCTTTGAAATAATAATGACACTCCTTTTGGGATGCAGCTCTGGGATTATTCAGGGGATTTGTCATAACAGATTTTGAGCTAAAATATGAAATCGGAATCTTTCCTGGCCTCACTCTGCTGCAAAGTATTCAATTAATTAATTGATTGATTGATTAATAATATTCTTGATCCTGATATGATTTTCCATTGTTTCCTGTTAACTGGCTGAACTCTTCACGGTTTCTGAAAACACTTACTTTCTCTCTTTCTTGTCAGTTGGTTTATTGGTCTCCCTGAAGATGTTTGACAACACGCCATCTGTCCAGTCTCGGGTAGCAGGATCCAAAATGCCGTATAATTCTATCACACTCATTGCCTTGGGGTTTAGCGTATAGATCTTCGTCACTAAGCCAAGCCTAATTTAAAAACACCTGATGTGTTAAGCCATCTAGAAAGCTAGAAACTACAAAACTAGGAAAACTATAAAGCTATACCTGAACAGGATGTTTAGAAAACGCAACACCAGCTGAGGAGAAACTAACTTCAGAACTCTACATGTCTGACTCTTCGTAAGGTTTTCATATCACAAACAAATTAGGGAATTAAAGAAGAAATTATCTGTCAGATTTGTGGATGGAGAAAGAGTTCAAGACCAAGATAGAAAGGACCGAAGAAGGTAAAATGTACAATTTTGATTACATAAAATTAAAAAGGTTTTGCACAAACAAAACCAATGTAAGTAAAATTAGGAGAGAAACAGGTACATGTTGGGAAAATCTTTGCAGCAAGTTTCTCTGATAAAGATGTCATTCTAAAATATATAGAGAACGGATTCAGATATATACAAAAAGAGCCATTCCCCCGGTTAATAAATGGTCAAATTTGAATAGTCAGTTTCACAGGGAAGAAATCTAAGCTATCAATAGCCACAAGGGAAAAAATGCTCTAAATCACTAATAATTAGAAAATTATACATTAAAACAACTCTGAGTTTTCATCTCACAGCCAGAAGATTGGAAAGTTGACAAAAAGTAAAATTACAAATGTCTGGTGGGGCTGTGGTAAAATAAGTACATTAATGCATTACTGGTGCTGATTTGAGACATTTTTTTTTGGACATGGCCAATGTTGGAATTTATTTTGCTTTACTACATTTGAGTTTTATTTTTCTTGCTTTCTCGGTGGGTTGGAAGAGGTGGGAAAGAAAGAACAGACACTCAAAAAAATTGAATTTAAAAATAATTTTTTTAAGTAAATGCTTTATCTACTTTAATTGCTATACCTACTAAGGACTACTTGTTAGGGATGATAACCACAAAGAATATGATCACAGGGTATTAAAGAGCTTGAAAGAACCTTAGAAACCACTGAGTCTAACCCCCTTATTTTACAGATAAGGAAACAGAGGCCCAGAGAGGCAGAATTTTGAACTCAGGTTTGCCTGACTACAAGCCTAGGGCTCTATTCATTTTCCTTTTGTGATATTTATTTGTTCTGCCATAAATATTATTATTAGAATATATATATAGAATAAATATGTACACACATATACACACATATATGTGCAGATCAGATTAGCAATCCACTGAAATAAGTGAAATAAGATATCAAAAAATAAAACTCCCATCCCTAATAAAAATAATAATAATAGTAACTTGGATTTATGATTTTCTAAAAATCTCAAAGCCTTGAAGTTTCTGTCCTTCCTTAACCTAAATCAATCACTGGGAGTAAAAGGCCCTTTGGAAAGTGTATGAGTTCTTCTAATCATTAACCCACCATATACAATTGTGCTTAAGTACACACCCACCTCTACCTCCCAACCCATACCAATATGCCTAACTTACTTTCTGGGAATAATCTGCCCAAAAGGCAAATCTGTATTTCATTATTTATCCTCCAAACACCCCCATGAAGTGAGTTTTTATTTTTTTTCTTCTTTTTATTTTTTAAAAATAAATGTTATATGAGATGGCTTTCTAGAAGGAAGAAAGAGAATGGGTACAGGGAGAAATTTAGGTGATATAAAACAATAGTGGCGTGGTTACTGATCTGGAGCCAGACATCCTAGGGAATGAAATCAAGCGGGCCCTAGGAAGCATTGCTAACAATTATTCTGATCTTACAGATAGAAATTGAACCTCAGACGAGGGTTCAAGATCATCACTATTTTGCCTCTTAAAATGTGTGGACTAAATCATTCAACAAAAGAATGCAAACCAAAAAAAAAAAAAATGCATACAAAAAGTGATTCATTTTATAATTCCAGGAAAATAAAAACAGGAAAAGCATGACTTAACAATCTTGCCAACACTACATGAGCTGCCATACTCACTTCGTCTGGGCCTGGCATAAAGTGTTGATGACGACCGATTTGCCACCTCCGGTGGGTCCAACCACCATAGTGGTATGGCGGGTTAACATGGTCTCATACATCTGAACCACTTTATCCACCTATAAAATACACATTGGCATCCAGTTAAAACTCATCGCTCAAGCTCATAATAATAAAATTAAGTTTAAATAAATAAGGCTCTCTATCACAAATCAACCTCTAAAAAAGAGAATACTTTATCCACTATTTTCCAAAAGAAAAACTAAGAGAAAGAGGTGAAGTACTTTGGCCATCCAAAAGGACTGTCCATCTGTTCCCCACCTGATTTTTACCTGAACCGGTAAGACGATGTAACCATTGTCCTCTAGGATTTGTTCTACTGCATCGTTGAAACTGGGGTAGCGAACTCGAGGACAGTCGAGCCCGGGAAACAAATCAGAAATCAAACCAAGGAAAAGAGGAACATCTTCAAACACGAACTTGGGCAGATTCATGTCTCTGAGAGCCCTCATCAGGACCACATCCTGGTGAACATGAAATCACAAGACATCTTTTCAGACAATGTTACTTAGACATAAAGGGTGACATCCTAAACCAACGAGGAGAGGAAGAAAGCAATCGCTTTTCGGTTCTACGGATAGGGGAATAATCATTCATGACCAAACAAGGGATAAAGAGGATCACTGATGATAAAACAGACAACTTTGATTGTGTAAAATTAAAAGGGTCTTTGATAAAAAGAAAGGCCCCACGCTCACCAAAGTTTGTAGGGACACTTTATGTGATGGCAAAGAACTAAGAACAAAATAGATGTCTATCAATCGGGGGGTAGCTAAACAAACCGTGGTGCATCGATAATAAAGTGGGATATTGCCGCACTGTCTGAAATGACCAATGTGACAAATACAAAGAAACATAGGAAGGCTTCCATGAACTGATGCAAAGTGAAGTAAGCAGAACCAAGAAAACAGTGCACACAATGAGTGCAACAATGTAAGTGGAAAAAACAACCACAAAACAATTAAAAATGAATAGAACAAAATGACAAAGAATAAACTTCATTCCAAAATGAGCATATGAGAAGACATCTTCTCCCCAAATGATAGGTGGTCAAGGAATATGAATGGGTGGCTTTATGAGGAAGAAATCCAAGCTATCAATAAAAAAATAATTTAAAATTATCTGAATCATAATAATTAAAGAAACACAAATTAAGGCAATTCTGCGATTCTACATCATTGATCAACAAAGTTTACAAAAAAGGAACATGACAAATATGAGAAAGGCTGTGTTATTAATGGGTCCAGTCATTATAGAAAGCAATCTGGAACAGTAACCCAAAAACTGTGCACATCCTTTGATCTAGTGATACCACCACTAGGTCTATACTACAAAGAGATCAAAGAAAGAGGAAATAGACTCACTTGTACAAAAATATTTATAGCAGCTCTCTTTGTAGTTGCAAAGAACAGGAAATTAAGGGGAGTGCTCATCAATTGGGGAATGACTGGAAAAATTATGGCATGTGAATGTAATGGAATACTATTGTACTGGAAGAAATAATGAAAGGAATGGTTTCAGAGAAACCTGAGTTTTCTATCAACTGATGTGAATTGAACCAAGAAAACAATTTATACAATAATACCAACATTGTAAAAATAAATAAGTTTAAAAGGTTTAAGAATTCTGATCAACACATGAGCAAATGATTCCACAGGACTGACCAGTGATGAAGCATGCTACCCTACATCCTCTACGAGAGATAATGGGCTCAGGATGCAGAGACACGCATTTTTAGGCTTGGCCATTGAGGGAATTTATTTTATTTGACTAAGTATACGTTAAAAGGGTTTTGTTTTTCTTTCTTTCTTTCTTTGGCGGGGAGGTGGGGAGGCAGTTGGGAAGTGAAACAGAAAATAGATTTTTGTTCATTGAAAAAATTAATTTTTTTTAAAACCTCCCCCCCCACTCCATTGTAGAGGAGTAGAACATTACATATATTGTCAGATTTTTATCAAATTTTTTCTAATTTTTTCTTTTTCCTCTTTTTATTTTTTTTAAATAAATATGTTATATGAGGTGGCTTTCTAGAAGGAGAAAAGAGAATGGATACAGGAAGAAATTTAGGTGATATAAAACAACAATGGCATGGTTACTGATCCAGAGCCAGACATCCTGGGGAACGAAATCAAGCAGGCCCTAGGAAGCATTGCTAACAATGAGGCTAGTGGAGGAGATGGAAATTCAAGTGAGCTATTTAAAAGCCTCAAAGACGGTGCTGTTAAAGTGGTGCACTCAACAGTGACCACTGGATTGGAAAAGATCAATTTCCTAAAGAAGGGCAATCCCAAAGAATGTTCAAATTACTGAACAAGCGTACTCATCTCACACGCTTAAGATTCTGCAAGCCAAGCTTCAGCAATATGTGAACCGAGAATTGCCAGAAAAGCAAACTGGTTTTCAAAGGGGCTGAAGAACTAGAGACCAAATTGCCAACATTCACTGGATTATGGAGAAAGCAAGGGAGTTCCAGAAAACCATCTACTTCTGCTTCACTGACTACAGTAGAAAGCCTTTAACTGTGTGGATCACAACAAAATGTGGCAAGTGCTCAAAGAGATGGGAGTACCAGATCGTCTTACTTGTCTGGGGAACCTGTATGCAGGTCAAGAAGCAGCAGTTAGAACCAAACATGGAGCCACTGATTGGTTTCAAGATTGGAAAAGGAATACAACAAGGCTGTATATTGTCACCCTATTTAACTTATATACAGAGTACATCACGTGTAGTGCCAGGCTGGACAAATCAAAAGCCAGAATTGAGGTTGCCAGGAGAAATATCAACAATCTCAGATACACGGATGGTACCACTCTGATGGCAGAAAGTGAAGAGGAATTAAGAAGCTTCTTAATGAGGGTAAAAGAGGAGAGAGTAAAAACTGGCTTGAAGCTTAACATCAAAAAAACTAAGATCTTGGCAACTGGTCCATCACCTGCTGGCAAATACGAGGAGAAGAAATGGAAGCAGTGTCAGATTTTATATTCTCAGGCTCACAAATCACTTCAGATGGAGACTGTTGCCATGAAATTAAAAGGCATTTGCTCCTTAGAAGGAGAGCTATGGCAAATCTGGACAACAGATTAAAAAGCAGAGATGTTACCTTGCCAACAAAGGTCCATATAGTCAAAGCTATTTTTTTCCCAATAGCAACATATATCTGTGAGAGTTGGACATAAGGAAAGCTGAGCACCACAGAACTGATGCTTTCAAAATGTGGTGCTGAAGAAGACTTTTGAAAGTCCCTTAGACAGCAAGGAGATCAAATCAGTCAATGCTTAAAGAAATTAATTCAGGGTATTCACCGGAAGGTCAAATACTGAAGCTGAAGCTTAAATACTTTGGCCACATATGAGAAGATGGGACTCACTGGAAAAGATTCTGATGTTGGGAAAGACTGAAGGCAAAAGGAGAAGGGGACGGCAGAGGATAAGAAGGATGGAGAATGTCATGAAAGCAATGAACATGAGCTTGGATGATCTTCAGGAGATAGTGGAGGATAGAAAGGCCTGGCGTGCTATGGTCCATGGGGTGATGAAGAACTGGACGTAACTAAATGACTGAACAACAACAACAAAAATCAATTTAAAAAATTAGTTTTTAAAAAAGGAAGGAGAATCACGTTTACATTTGGGAGGAAAATTCTAAAGTGCTTTGTTGGTAAGCCAATAATTATGGATGTTATACGGTCTCACCTCTTTCCAGTCTTGCAAGGAAGCTAGTTTCCAACATCTACTTTGACATAACGAGTCTACCATTAATTATATTAACAACGCATGAATTATCTGTTTCTTGTTACACACATGCTGCATTTTCATTTTATTTGACTTCTTGTAATCATCTGGACAACCAGCAATTTTCCACATCCTCCTTCCTCTTCAAAGGCTCTCTCTCATCTCTGATTTCTTTGTTCTCGAGCCTCTACAGTGGTTTTCGATTGATCTCAAATTGTTTATTTTGTTCTTTGTACTATCTTGACTCCTTGTGTCACTTTAATCTTTTGACTTTTTTAACTTATTATTTTTTTGTTATTACTATTAACCATAAAAGCTATCTTTGGTGTTAGATTTCAAGACTTGCAAAGCACTTTACAATTATTAATTCACTTTATCTAACAACATGCCTAGAAGGTAGGTGCTATTATTATCCCCATTTTACAGATGAAGAAATTGAGGCAGACAGAGGTCAAGTGAGTTGCCCAGGGCCACATGGCTAGGAATTGTCTGGGGCTGAATTTGAGCTCAGGTCTTCCTGCCTCCTGGTCCAGCGCTCCCTCCATGAATCCACCTAATTACCTTTTTATTATTATTATCCTTAGTTACTAAACGAAGATGTGGTGAATGGTACTGCATGTGACATTTACCTCTCTTAGTTCAAAAGACCCTCTCTTCAGTTCACCAGCCATCACTAACACTGACTTAAGAGCCCTCAGTCCAAAGTCATAGTGGTGTTGTTTGGACAGCTGCTCCCGGGACAGTTTGTACAGCACAGTCATCTTTTTGGCCAGCGTCTATTTGGCAGAAGAAATGATCAATGAAAGATGAGAACCAGAGAGAAAGTCAGAGCCCCTGTGTGATATAAAATACAAAACAAAGCTCAATGCTTCCCTTTGGGTATTCAAACATGACCGTCTTTGGGATTATTTTTTATCTATTTTAAAATTGAAAAGAAATGGGGGGGGGGGAGACCAAACACCTTACAAAACATTGATGAATATGCCAAAAATCAAATAGAGAGAAGGGGAATTTCCTGAAAACTTCATTGTATATCATTATATAACTCCAATGCCTTGAGGAACAGGTTTAAAGTATGTCAAAAATAATGCTTTGGTTCGCTTTATCATAAAACAAAACAATCATTTAAATCTGTTCAAAGAATTCTCAATCTACCCTCCACCACCCCCTCCCACTCCCAATGCCTGAATGGCAGATATCAAGGGCAGCTGAGAAACAGAAGATCCAAATGCTATACCCCAGGATCTCGATGAATTCTGCTTTGTCATGATGGTGGTGAAGGGACCCAAGGTCCTTGAGCCAAAAAAAAAAAGTCATGTCATAATGGTAAGAATTAATAATAAGAGCTAACATTCACACAGCACTTACTATGTGCCAGGTGCTATGCTAAGCACTTTATTAATATTATCTCATTTGATCCTCACAACAACCCTGAGGGGCAAGTGTTGTTATTATCTCCATTTTGTAGATGAGGCAGGTGGCAGTTAAGGGATTTGCTCAGTCAAACAGGTAGTGTCTGAAGGTGGATTTGAACTCAGGTCTTCCTGACTCCAGGCCCAGCACTCTATCCACTGTGATACATATCTGCTACAAATTCCTCTAATCTAACTACGGGATTCATGAACAACACACTACAAAAACCTAGTGGTTCACTCACATGCATAAAGGACACAAGGAGACATGAGGTGCAGTGGAAGGAGCCCCAGATGTGGCTTCAGAGGACCTGGGTTTGAATCTAACCTCAGCTACTTATTTCTTCTCTGATAATTGTCTTAGGCAAATTCTGAAGAGCACCTGGCAAGATAGGACACCAGACACTGAGGTCCTTTCTCTAGCTAAACTGCCAACCTCTTGAGCACAACTCTGATGGGCTGGCCACGTTGTTCAAATGCCAAATGCTTGCCTAAAAGACTATTTTATGGAGAACTCACACAGGGCAAGCATTCATATGGTGGCCAGAAGAGGTGATACAAGGACACTCTCAAGGTTTCTCTTAAGAACTTTGGAATTGATTGTATGACATGGGAGACACTGACACAGGACCACCCAGCATGGCGTGCCACGTTAGAGACGGTGCTCTGCTCTATGAGCAAAGTAGAACTGAAGCAGCTCAAAGGAAACGCAGGATGCACAAACTTAGAGAATCCACTCCAAATGCTCCCATGGACTATTTGTGCCCGACCTGTGGCGGAGCATTCCAAGCTTGTATTGGTCTCATCAGCCACGGTCAGACACACTGAAACTTGACTCTAGCACAATGATGTCCTTTTGGTCCTCTATGAGAACAAAGGACAGCAGCCAACCAACCAAACCAATTCACTTCCTGTCTCTGGGCCTCAGTTTCCTCTCGGATAAAAAGAAGGGCATGCACCCAAGGAGGTCTGTTCCTGCTTTCAGTTCCTGCACATACCCTATGCTTCCCTGAGTCTGTGTGAAGACAGACTCCTACCCAGGATGCCCAGAACACAGATTGATTCTGAATGGCCTGAAGAGTGATCAGCCAACGTTGTTTGATACTAAGGACAAAGGGAGACAGAATATTTGACCAAAAGGAGCTCGTTTGTCTGGGATAAACAGATCCTTGCCCCTGGGAATACCCCAGTCCCAAGAAGGACACATGAGGATGAACTCAGGAGACTAGAATTTTTTGGCATCAGGGGCTGAACTTAAATACCATCAGTCATCCTACCTGACCCCCGCCTTCTCTCTGGGGCAAAGGGCCTCATCTGACCAGCCTGCATCACCCCATTACACTGAAAACGTTCACTGTTCAGCACCTTCAGTCACTTTACTGGTGAAGCACCAGCAAGATGTGACTTCTTGTCCTGCCTCTGATCCATGCTAGGGGTCTAACCTTGGATGAGTCGCCTGGCCTCTCCATGGCCCAGGTGCATTGAAGGTGCCAACCTGCATTGGTAGGGGGAGTTCTGTATACCAAGGAAATCACAGGTCCAGGCCCTGTCCCCTACTGTCATCATGAAGCAGTATCTGTCTTGTGGTTGTGTGGGTAAGATCCTTGGGTATGCTTTGGGATCTCCTTGTCCACAGTCATCAACTACCAGAGAAAAAAGTCTTTGCCTTGTTCTCTGAAGATACAAAATAAATAGAAACCAAAGGCAGGGAACATGAGGGGGCTTTGAGAACTGTAACTGTAGGAGATGGTGGTAAGAAAAGCTGAGACATTACAGAAACCTAGCAGGAAGGGTAAGGGTCTAAGGCTCGTTCACTTTGCATTCATTACATTTTTCGTACCTTTGCCAAAAGAAATCCCTCGGAGAAGAGCATGATCTCACAGATCTGTTGGAGGTCTGGCACAATTACAACCACAGGCCTGAACAAAGCCTTCACAGACTCCGGGAGTTCTGTCCGGCCAGCATACCCCGGATTCATAGTAATGAAGATGCCCATGCGAGGATCCAGGGAAATTTCTTGGCCTTCAAACTAGAACCCAAAAACATGAGGACAAGTCAGCCCTCCCCACAACAAAGAATTCAGTTCAATTTAGCCAAGAATATACCATATCCCTCATTCATACAGGTCACTGGGCTAGGGGCTGGGGAGAGAAGACTAAAATGACCCAGGTCCTTCCCTCCAAGTGCTTGGAAAGAAAAAGTCGAGCTCAGGAGAGGGAGACCCTTGACTGTCTGCTTTGTTTCCTCTTGTCGTCTAGGTGAGGACACAGCCTTGAGGGATGAAGGTTCATCTCCTCCCTCCTCTGCCAGCCAGGTAGGAAATGTGGTGTCCTCAGCTCTGAGGCCCAGGCTCACCTGCCTCCCAGGTAGTTCTTAGCAATACTTTTTGGGAAAGTGAACACCAGGGTTAGCAACAGTTCTGCTAAGCCTAAAGTTCATCTCTAGAAAATCTGGATTGGGAAGCCTGTGTCCCCATGGGCCGAGCATCTGGCTGAATCCAAGTGAGGAAACCAAGAAAGGTGTCCGCCCGCCATGCTCACCTGAAATGTTGTCAGGTGATGAATCAGAGCGTTTCGGATGGTCTGAATCTGGGAAGAGATGACTGACAGCACAGAGGCGTCAATGCGATTAAACTCGTCAAAACAGCCCCAAGCACCGCACTGGGCCAGGCCCGAGAAAATCTTCCCAACAGCCTGAAGCAAAAACAATATCAGACCACACCAATGCTTTGCTTATGCTGGGGCAGAGAATCAAAGATGAGCAAGGAGAAGAAGCCTCAGAAGTCATCTGGTCCATTCCCCTCATTTTACAGAGGTGGAAACCAAGGCCACCAACGTAAACTGAAGCTTGTAAGTGACTGAGGCAGGATTGGAACCCAGGTATTCCTGACTCCCAAGCCCAGAGCTCTATTACCTCGCTGACTCAGCTCAACAATCTTCTCCTTTTTTCCCACAGGGCTCCCACCTATGAACCTTTAGAGATCTTGTGACTCCCTAGAGAGCTAAAGCTATACTTCGTCCTTGCCCCCTCCCCATCATTCACCCTGCCAACGAGTCCAACAGACTTTAAAAGCCAGGAATGACCAGGAACGAGCAGCTGAGGCCCCGCCTTTGTTTCTGGCTGCAGCTCAGCTGTTTCTGCTCCAAATCTGGTGGGGCTCGCAGACCCTGCGGAAGAATCCCATCCAGAAAAATAAAAACAAAAACCACCCCCTACCACATTTACTTTAATTGAACCAATCAACAAACACATGTTAAACATCTGCATAACACAAGAAGGGCAGAGTGATGGGGAATTACACCCATATTTGGAAGAAACTTCAGAGATCATGGGGCCCAAGCTTGATAGAGAATCTTTTCTAAAACATCCCATTTCCTTTCACCAGGGCACGGCAGACAGGGCAATGCATTGTCCTCGGAAGTCACTGCTTTGTTCTTGCTGCCCATTGGGGGAAAGAGAAAGGACTGTCAAACTCCTTACTTTGTAATCCATGCCTTCCCCGCAGTTGGTTACAACACAAAGCAAGCCCAAGGCTTTGGCGAGGTCTTTGGTGGTCTCTGTTTTGCCTGTCCCTGCTGGACCTGCTGGTGCCCCACCCAAATACATGGACAATGCCTGTCAGAAGCCAAGCACAAAAGGAAAACATTTTTATTTATGCAAAATATAGATGGATGTTGTCTGACAGCAAAAATTTATTCTGCAAGTTCGGTAACATAACAAAAAATGTGCTACAGGTATATATAGAGGAAAACTAACTTAAATCTACTCTTATAATTGTGATTCTCCAATAGACCGTCTAGGAACCAAAAGCTTCTCTCTTACTCTGGCCTTCCATTGCCAGAAAGAAACAAACGTATACTAAGTGCCTACTATGTGCCAGGCACTGTGCTAAGTGCTTTACAAATATTAGCTCATTTAATCTTCACAATAACCCTGAGAGGTAGGTGCTATTGTTATTCCCACTTTACAGGTGAGGAAACTGAGGCACAGAGCATTAAATGACTTGCCCAGGGTCACACGGCTAGTGAGGATGTTGACAAACTCGAGTGTCCAAAAGAAGGCAGCCACAGTGGTGGAAAGCCTCAAATCCATGCCATAGAGGACATTCTTCAGCCTGTCCTTACCATGCTTAGTCTGGGGGAAGAGAAGGCTTGTGGGGACCACGAGAGTTGTCTCACGTACCCGAAAGGCCGTCCTGTGCAAGAGGGAATAAATAGCCTTGTTTTCCCTTTGCTCCACAGGACAGACTAGGAGCAGCTGGACTTGATGTCAGGAAAAGCTTTCCAACCATGGGAGTTGCTGTCCCACAGCAGAATGTGAAGCAGAAGGCTCCCCCTGGCTGGAGGCCTCCATGCAAAAGATGGAGAACCACTTCTTGGGTCTGCCTTAGTGGAGATCCTTTGGGGGCAAGCGTTGGCTTCAGTGGCCACTGCAGCCCCTACCATCTCTGAAATGCTGTCTTCTCTGTTCCTGAGCTGTTCTGTTTATCCCGAGCTTGTCATTTTAGCCAATGGCACTAGCGATGACTGAGTCTCCCACGTTGGAAATCTTCGTCATTACCTTTGACTCTTCCTTCTCACGTCCATTTGATTACCCAGTCTTGTTCACTCTACCTGTGAACCATCTCTTGCATCCCATAGTGGAAATTCTCCTCCCACTGCCAACCACCATCATATAGCCCCTTTATTGCCCATACGAGCACCGTCGCCCCCCAACAGCTCTTCCTGTCTGTATTCTCTCATTCCTCAAATCCATTTTCTATATGGGTAGAATGTAAGCTCCAAGAAGGGACAGCTAGGTGATACAGTGGCTAGAGCATAGGACCCGGAGTCAGGAAGACCTGAATTCAATTGCAGCCATAGACACTTACTAGCTGTGTGCTCCTGGGCAAGCCACTTAACTCTGTTTGCCTCAGTTTCCTCAGCTGTTACATGAGCTGGAGAAGAAAATGGCAAACCACTCCAGTATCTCTGCCAAGAAAACCCTCAATGGGGTCATGAAGAGTTGGACATAACTGAAATGACTGAACAATAACAACATCTCTGAAACGCCAAGGGATCCTGTGCCGTGTTTGTATCTCCAATAATCTAACAACTTGCATATGGTAGGCACTTAATGTCTGCTACATTAACTAAATACCTCTGCCAGAATGATCTCCCTTATGAAAAGTTCTATTAAAATCTCATTCTGTTTGTTGTGACAAAGGTTTTGCCCCAGAGGCAGAAAGAGGAAGGTAGAAAGCAGAGATATTTTCCATTTTCCATCAGTAATTCTGCTGACTTGGCTCCAAGGAACACCAAGGAATGCCTCAGGTTTTGATACTCACCTATCACATTCAGCTGCCTCTCCCTTCTGATTGGAGGGCTGGAGGGCAGATCATTCAATTCCTCCCAATGCCTTCCTTTATAGAAGGCCCACAATCTTCCAGGTAACTCCATTTTCTATACCAAGGACCACTCTCCCCTCTCCAATCCCCCATTAGATAGTAAGCTCTTTGAAGGGGCAGACGCTTTCTCTTTTTCTTATTTGTATCCCCAGCATTTAGCACAGTGCCTGGTACGTAGTAAGCATTTAAATATTTATTGAATTAAAATCAAAGATAATAAATGCATGTTAATAAAAAAATTTCCATTTAATTTTGAAAATCCTATTCTGATGGGTTGGTATAGTATGGAAATGACCCTGAGTTCTCAAAGACTATTTGGCAGGAGAGTGTATGCCCTAGCACTGGAAAAGTTTTACGAGTGGACCTAGGAATGGACTATCTGTCCTCTTAATGTCTGTCATTCTAGGACCTTCCTTGCTCAATTCAGCCCAAGTGGCCCAAGGGGAAATGACTTTTTCAGCCACAACAACCTCCAAAGACTGAATACTCACTGGTACGAGTGCCTGTGAGTGTCCACAAGAAGAATCACGGATCCTCAGCATTCTGAAGATCTATCATTCTGATTGGACTTGATCACAAGCATGTTCAGGAGCTCCCTAACCAGAGGCCATCTAGTTCAATCTGTACCTGAACGAGGATTCTTTCTACAATATCTTCTGCCTAGAAGGCTGCCTGCTACAGATAGAGCACTGGACCTTGAGTCTGAAAGACCTGTATTCCAATCCCGCCTCAGACACTTACTAGTTGTGTGACCCTGAGGAAGTCACTTAACCTCTTCCTGCCTCAATTTCCTCATCTGTAAAATGAGAGAATTGGACTTGATGGCCTCCAAGGTCTTTTCCAGCTCCAGATTTATGACTCTAGTGCATACAGTTCAAACTCCTTTCCTGGGCATTTAAAACCCCTCACAATCTGCTGCCACCCTCCTTTTCCAGTTTTATGCATACAGTTTACTCCAACCAGACTAGAAACCACCCTCTGCCTCACCTCCCAAACACATCGTGCCCTTCCCTTCATCTGTGCCGTGCTCACCCACACTGTGCCATATGCCTGGATTATTGTCTCTCCCCCTGTTTGCCAGCCCACCCATTAACGGTCAATTCTAAAGCCACCTTCCCTCGTCTTCTCTGTGAGTAATAACATTTTCTCCCTTGGTCTGGAATTTTGTGCCTCCCCAAAGCACTTAACATGTGTTGGTTTTTATTAGAGTTATCTGGGTGTCTTAGCCTCCTATGGGATGTCATTGTTGTTTTTCAGTCGTTTCAGTCATGACTTGCCCAAGGTCACCCAGCTAGTGAGTGTCTGAGGCTGGATTTGAACTCAGGTCTTCCTGACTTCAGGCCACAAGCTCCATCCACTGCACCACCTAGCTTCCCTCATCCCTGATAGCTAGTAAGCTCCATCAGGCCATGGGAAATAGATGAGTTGAACTCTGCATGTCTCTCAGAGCCAAGAACAGTGTTCTCTACACAGTGTCAAAATCAGGCACTGATCGTGTATTTAAATTTTATGTTACCTTGTAAGTGATTTTATTCTGTAACCATATTCTGTATTCTCTGTAACACACCTAAGCCTCTTCTTTGTCTCTAAGTGAAGAAGCACATGAGTTCAAAAGTTCTGCCTCGTCCTCTGAAGTTAGATGCAAAAGTCGGAGCTTTTCCACAACTTCTGTTAGTTAAAGAAAACCTCTAAGTGTAGAGGCTCGGTGCTGTCATAAAATACTCTCTCTCTCTATGGGAATTATCTCAGCAACACCTGTAAATCAATCCTACCAAGGGACATCTGCACAACTTCAGTCTGAGAAACTCCAAAGTGTGTTACCCTTGAGATGCAGACTAGCTGACCCTGTCCCATCTTTAGCCTCATTCTTGCCAATTAAAAAGGTGGTCTTATCTAATTATCCGATTATCTAAAATCTAATTATCACAATTATTTAATTACCGGGTGCCACTGAGTCTACATCCGTGGCCCCTTTCAATAACCTCAGGATGCACCTGGGACCCATAAATTCACAAAAGTTTTTTTAGAAACGGGGGAGGTGGTCTTCATCCCAAACATGTGCTATGCCCACTTTCTTTAATGCAACCAATCATGATTCCTAAACCCTATTATGTTGTCAATTCCATAACCAATGACATGATTTATGTTCTGTCCTTTATTCTATGCTTATAAAAATGAGTTGCATCTTCAATTCTGGGTCTTTGGCTGGGAACTGAGGCAATCCACTGGCCTGTTTTATTGGCTGATTGTGCCCCTGCTAATAAACCATAAACTTGCTCAGAGAAACATGCCTCAGTTTACCTTTTTGTTCAATTTCACTCATGACAACAGAAAGCACTTAATAAATGTTTGTTGAATTGAATCATATTTGTGGCTATAAATACAGTCCTTTTCCTGTCATTGGCATAAAGCCATTTTTTTCACATTGAACTTTAATTTACAAGTGTTAAAACAACTACATTCTTACTATTTCACTTATCATAGACCTAAAAAGGAAAGTTCAATCAATCAACATTTGTTCATTAAGCACTTATTATATGCCAGGCACTGTGCTGAGCACTGAGAATACAAAGAAAAAGCAAAAATAGTCCCTGCCCTCAAGGAGTTTACATTCTGATGGGGTAGACAATATTTACATAAATAAGTACAAAGATACATGTAGAGTAGAGATACAAAGTAACCTTAGAAGGGACGGTTAGAGTCAAGAGCAGTAGTTCTGACTAGGAGCAAAGTGTGAAAATGTAACCTACAAACTTTAATAATGGCAACTCATGATTATATATATGGGCATGCGTGTATATACACATATATACATATAATCATGAGTTGACATTATTAGTTAAATATTAGTCAATTAAATAGTTAAAAATAGTTAAAGTCAGATTGTGTGTGTGTGTGTGTGTGTGTGTGTGTGTGCGCGTGTGGGTGGGTGCGCATCTCCAACCTTTACCTGGGTAAGTGTCAGATAGATGCGGTCTGTAGTTGGCGTGATAACCAAACGTCCATTCAGACCCATATACTCATAACCATAGCCAAAAGTTCCAGTACATTGACGGACGTTCAATTCATCTGGTTCTCGATCCCAATAGAAGCGCAACTGACTTTCCCATTCAAATTCCCGAGCTTCAAGAATACTGGAGAAGAAAGAGTCCATGGAAGAGGTGAAGAAGGACGGGGGAAAAGGGGAGGGAGAGGGGGAGGGGGAGGACTAGGCCAAAGAACTGTGAGGAGGAAACAATTCATTTTTTCTGGAGATCCTTACCTGCCTCTTATAAATGAATCAACTATGTCTCTGGCATGCACATCAATGATGAGAACCGTGTTGTATTTTTTTCTGTCATTTTTACTTAATGGTTTGGTGATCTGAGTTACCAGTTCATCAATCTGCTGGTGCATTTTCTGGCCATAGCTTTTCATTGCCTGTTTTTCTCCTTGCTTTACTTTTCGAAAGACATCTTCCACCTCCCAAGTCCACCACACTTGGCTGGCAACCAGCACCACCATGCCTTGGTAGAGCAACATCCACTCAACTCTGCAGAAAAGGCAAAGTTTAGGGATCAATGCTGTGGTCAGTCTTATTTAATACGCTTATATTTCATCTTCAATAAGCCTTCTCCATTTCCTTCCTCTCTTAAATTACCTTTTATTTACTTTGTATGTATTTTGTATATAAATATATATGAACGTGTTATCTCCTCCAGGAGAAAACAAGCTAATCCATTTTTACTTTTTTGTCCCTAGTGCCTAGTACGGTGCTAGCACGTAGTAGGTGCTTAATATATGCTTGCTGTTGATCGCTTATTGAAGCACACAGATGCCTCTAAGCTGTCCTAACAGGATCATAGATCTAGAAATGGAAGGAAACTAAGAAACCATTTAATCTTACACCCTCGTGTTAGAGATGAAGAAATTGAAGCCCAAAAGCAAAGTGATTTATGGCAAAACCAGGACCTAAACCAGGGTTGGGGAGCCTGTGGCCTCGAGGCCACATGTGGCCCTCTAGGTCCTCAAGTGCGGCCCTTTGACTGAATCCAAACATGTGGCTTCTAGGTCCTCAAGTGCGGCCCTTTGACTGAATCCAAACATGTGGCCCTCTAGGTCCTCATGTGAGGCCCTTTGACTGAATCCAAACATGTGGCTTCTAGGTCCTCAAGTGCGGCCCTTTGACTGAATCCAAACATGTGGCTCTCTAGGTCCTCAAGTGCGGCCCTTTGACTGAATCCAACTAAGCACGACACGTGAGGACCCAGAGGGCCACAAAGGCCTCAAGGCCACAGATTCCCCACCCTTGACCTAAACACAAGTTGTTAGAGTCCAAATCCAGAATTCTTTCCCGTGCAGCATGCTGCTTTAAAGAAGACAGTAAAATCAGCGGGAATTCTTAGGTGCTTCCGTGTACGTTTAGAAAAGCAGCAGATTAGTTTCAATATCAGCAAGTGTGAGGGAATGAATTTAAGGAAAAAAATTTTAAACCATATTTGAAATATTATGGGGTATGAGAGCTATAACTTCCAACGCCAGAGTCACTGACATCAGGAATCCCTAGCCTTTTTGGTGTCATGGACCTCTCTAGCCATCTCATGAACCCTAGTCAGAATGATGCCTTTAAAAGCATACAATAAAATTTGTGGCATTACAAAGGAAGACAACTAAGCTGAAATACAGTTACCAAGATATAGGGAAAACAAAAAATTCATGGACCTCAGGTTAAGAACCCATGTCATAGACATCTTTTGATGATGTTAGATCAATGTGTTATATAATGTATGTTACAAACATTGGGCATCTTCAGAAAGGTGCAACGAAAGTAAAAAAGTGAGAACGGTCTCCTCCCATGGTACAAGAGTGTGTGGTGTGGACTAGGATATGTGGCTTTCACCCTTGACCATCAACAAAGTCAAACCAACTAGAAAAGGTCCTGAAGGCACTGAAACGGTTAAGTGTGTGTGTGAAGGTGCTTTCATAAGGTAAAAGGAGAGAATAACAACTCTCTCATCTAGACAGATAAAGGCTCAGACAAGTTTCCTGGAGATAGCTTGATGACCTTGTATGATCTAAGGTCATCATGCCTGAGCTAAACAAGGGCTTCTTTGCAAAGCGCCAAGAGACTCAGATATGGAGGTGGAAGGCTCTCTGGGTTCAGTGATCTAGAGAGAAATCACTTTTATCTCCAGTAGCATTTAAAGCAAATTAGATCCAAACATCCCAAGAAGGGCTGTTACAATCAAAGGAGACCATGCATCTCCACTGTGTCTAATTTGTCCCTCTAGCTCAACATCTCTGTGAACTGGTCCCCTCCTTGCTGAATGCAATAAAATTATAATGACCCAAAAGAGAAATACGAGGGTGCCCCTCCTTTCCTACTGTGCAGAGGTAGGAGATCTCTGAGTGTGGGGCATAGTATGTAATGTCAGACTTGGTTGGTTTTGCTGAATTGTTTTTTTAATCTGTTTTTATTTTTTTGTACAAGGGATGGTTCCCTGAGAAGAAGAGGGAGAGGTGCATATTGGTAAATGTAAGTAATGGAGAAATCAATAATTTTTTTAAAAGAAAAAATTTTCAGTGGTTCCCTTTTGCCTAAGTAACGTTCAAACCCCAGCTCTCTGGTATTCAAGGCCCTACCTAATCTGGCACCATTCTGTTTTTCCAGATATTTTATATTATGTCCTTTCATATACTTTATGCTACAGAAAAACTGGACTACGCTGAATATGAACTGTGCTGTCTACCTCTGTGCCTCCGGCTCACACTATTTCCAAAAACTGGAAATCTCCTCCTCTTCCTCCTCCTCCTTCTTCTCCCTTATTCCCATCTGTCTTTTAAAGTTTAACTCAAATGCCACCTTCTCCATGAACCTTTCTTTCTCTGATCCTCCCAAGGTTAATGACTTCACCCCTAAACCTCAAGCAGCACTTTACTTGGCACCTCTCTAATGCATTACAATTCATAGCTGCTTTCGTCTATGTCTTATTGCCATGCTAACCTGTGGGCTTCATGATGGCAGAGACCCTGCCTTAGCTAAACGTTGTATGCCCTGCCTCCCCAGCACCCACCTGTACTCTGCACACAGCGGACATCTAATCAATGTGTTCAACTGAACTGAATGTGCTAGAACTCACCTTCATAAATAAAAATTAGCCTCATTATAAGTTTTGCTTCTGTTAATTTGGCAAGTTATCACCTAAAGGTATACTTCATATCACTTATATTGAACTACTCCAATCTGTTTCTTATGATCTGTCTATAAATTAAGTCTAAACCATTAATAGTTATTTGTGACAGCTAAATTACTAAATTAGTATAATACATTTACATGTTTTAAGATTATCACATCATGGGGCAGCTAGGGGGTGAAGTGGATAGAGCACCGGCCCTGAAGTCAGGAGGACCTGAGTTCAAATCCAGCCTCAGACCAAACACTTAACACTTATTAGCTGTGTGACCTTGGGCAAGTCACTTAACCCCAATTGCCTGGGGAAAAAAAAAAGATTATCACATCACCTGCTTCTGTCTTCACAGTATCTAAAAATAGCTTCTTTGGTAATTAATCTATTTGTTCTTCTCATTTCATGTAAAACTGACGTCATCCAGTCCTCCACGCGCCCTTCAGCCCTCAATATCTTTCGGAAATTCATTATTTCTTGTTCTGCCGAAATCATCGCGGTCACCAGTTTTTCACCACTATCACCGTCTTGAAATTTCAGTGATGCTATATTATCATACATCTGTAAAATCCCACAGGAAGAAAGCACAGCTGTATTTGCATCCTGTTGTAGAATCACCGGACGTCACGTAAGATTCAAATATGTTCAACTATCAAAGATTCCCTTGCGGGGGAGAGGAGTGCAGCAATAAACAGAAAGTGGCAGCCAGAAACAGATATTCAGATATTCAGTTATGTGAATATAACCAGGGGGCTATCATCAAAAAGAAAGACGTCTTGCACATCTGTCACGTAAAACCCCAGGGTTTTTTGTTTGCTTGCTTGCAGTTCTTGGTCTTTCTAACCTGCCCAGGCTGGAAGCTCTGCAGCTGCTTACAGGCCCTGTACCATGGTTGACTGACTGACACAGAAGCTTTGACTAGCTCCTTTTCAAATGGGGGCTGGTTTGCCTCTGTTTAGGCAACCCAGTGGCTTGCCATACTAGTACCAGACTTAGGAGGATAGCTGATCAGCTAAAACCCTGCTCCAAAGCTCATGAGGTAGAGGCATCTAGTTAGTGCAGTGCATAAAACAATGCTGGTCCTAGATCAAGAAAACCTGAATTCAAATCCAGCCTCAGACATTTACAAATAGCTGTGTGACCCTGGGTAAGTCACTGCATCTCTGTTTGCCTCAGTTTCCTTCTGTGTAAAATGGGGATAACAATAGCACCTACTCCCCATGGTTGTTGTGAGGATCAAATGAGATAATATTTGTAAAGTACTCGGTGCCTGGTAAGCAGTAGGTGCTATATAAATGCTTATTCTCTCCTTCCCCTCCTGAGCTCAAGCAATTCATTAGCTTCATAGTAGGGATTACAGGCACGCATCACCACCAGGCACACAACAAGTTTTAAAGAATGTTAATATGTCAGAATAAAATTAAAGTTCTGCAAAAGAGGATAATATCAAAACCAACCTAATTATCCTGTGAAAGGGAAATGTTGGCTTAGGCATTACATTCAAATTCTTTCAAAATAGGACTTTTTCCCCTAGAAAACATTTTTTTTTGGGGGGGGGGCTAGGCAATGGGGTTAAGTGACTTGCCTAGGGTCACACAGCTAGTAAGTGGCATGTGTCTGAGGCTGGATTTGAACTCAGGTTCTCCTCAATCCAGGGCTGGTGCTCTATCCACTTTGCCAACTAGCTACGCCCCCTAGAAAACATCTTAAGGCAATGAATGGTGACAACAGCTCAAGAATAGCTTCATTTTGGGGCAGCTAAGTGGCACAGTGGCTAGAGCACCAGCACTGGAGTCAGGAGGACCTGAGTTCAAATCCGGCTGCAGACACTTGACATTTACTATCTGTGTGACCCTGGGAAAGTCACTTAACCCCATTGACTAGCCAAAAAAAGAACAGCTTCATTTCCACTCAAAGCAAAAGTTTAATGAGAAGAAAAGCCAAGCAGAATTTTGAGAAAGATGAGAGCTCTAGTTTGACACAGAGCTATGAATTTAATTGAAAGACATCTGCTCGTAACAACTCCAGTAATGACTCTCAAATATTTTCATAGATGCATATTGGTTCACCCTTTCAATAACTCCAAGAATAGCTAGGAGGATACTATATTGGAGGGGTTATTTTAAAAACTGGCATGCCCCCCAAAAAAGAGGGCTGAGGAGAGCAGAAATAAGTTCTGAGGGAAACACAGACAAGTAGGACAATTTTGAAAGTAACATATCTGTTCTATGTTTTTGTTTCTGTTTTTTTTTAAAGCAAGCAGTGTCAATTGGAGATTCATGGTTTCACATAGAAACCGCTTTTTGCATTCTGCTGTGCACTGTATAGAAATGCTCTCTTTTTTGGTGTTTAAGTACAGAATTTTTTTAAGCCTTTAAATAAATGACACCAAACTTCACAGTGTAAGAATAATTAGGAATAAGAACACCAGAGACAGCAGATAGCATCTCTGGCTCCAATCAGACATGATCACCTCGGTCTCACTGTATTTTTGCCACCATGGAAAACCAGAAATAACGGAGCAATCTTTCTATCAGGTATGATTCCAAATCAACGAATCCAATCCATTTCCACTCGAAAGCTTTGCATTTCCCAGGAAAACAGCTGATTGGTCACCGAGTGACGAGGGCGGTGTCTCTGACCCCGCCCAGGGAGGACCCCCAGCTTTCGACCCCAAGAGGCAGGGAGCCTGACCTTTATCATGTGCTCCTGGACACAGAGCGGGTCGCTGCTACCCAGGATGCTGAGCAGCTCGTCGTCGGAGATGAAGAAGAACCTCGGGAAGGCGTTTCTCTTGGAGTCCAGATAGTCATTCAAGCTTTTCTGGCATTTCTCAAGTCCGTTATTTATGTTCTGCAAGTCGGTCAGCCGGTTCGGAGCTTCACAGCACTTCTTGATCACGGGGTCTTTCCAGGTCTCGGTCATGATCTGCCCAAGGCCAGACAGAGAGATTTCAGACAAGAATGACTGGGGGCTAGCTCCAACGCATTCTACGTAATTAATGTTTTTCAAATTCTGGCCTTCACATAGGGTGGCAATGCTCCTGACATGCCCTCATATGCTCACTAGCTGTGTGACCCTGGGCAAGTCACTTAACCTCTGCTTGCCTTAATCTACTAGAGAAGGAAATGGCAAACCACTCCAGGCTCTTTGCCAAGAAAATCCCATGGACAGTATGGTCCACAGGGTTACAAAGAGTTGGACATGACTGAACAACATTCTATTGATCAAGCGCCCCCTTGTGGCCGAAATAGGCACCTGCAAGACCCCTTCATCCAGGTCTGGAGTGGATAAAGCAGGGGAAAACTTGGTGATCCCCACCAGTGTCAAACCCACCAATACCATGCAGTGCCCAGCTGAGCTGCAGACTCTGCGCTCGTAACCAGATTAAAATACAAAGAAGATGAGATGCCCAAACGCAATTCATGCAAAATGCTTCAAGTTTCAGATCAGTTGCTGAACCCCCAATTCCCTTTTGCTAAATACCATGCAAACGACAAGAGGCAGCAGCCTGGTGAGGGAACGCAGAGCCAGCTCAGAACTAGGAAAACCCCGCTCCAAGTCCACTTCTGATGGGAACCCTGGGTACGCTCCTCACCCCCTCTCAGGCAAAGCAGCGGTGCATCTGCTTCCTTCACCCGTGAACTCACAAATCTGAGCTCCTCTCCCCCCTCCAAAAAAAACCAGGACAAAGAAAAAAATCCACACAAATGCAGAGCCAAACACACAAAAAAAGGAGAAAGTGTATCTCAGCTAGTTTTCTTTCTACCCTGACCATGACTAAAAAAGCTGTCTAATTTTTGCCCCTTTTCTACATTATTAAGTCATTTATTAGAAATTTAACATTGAATGTAAACACAAAAAGCTAAATTTGATTCATAATGATTTACATTTAATTAATTGCAACACTTAAAGCATCAAATTACTATTTCAATCCCTCTCTTTATGTCTCCATGAGTATTCTGTATCTCTTTATTATCATTTCTTTCCTCTTATCACTATCCATTCTTTCAGCTCTGCTTTTTTTTATTTTACATTGTTTCAGTATGGTCTTTCTAGATTTCTAGATTTCTTTGTCTCACACTTGTCGATCTTAATGTCATTATAGTGTTCAATTACATTAATGTTCCATAATTTATTTAACCATCCTCCTAACACTGGACATTTAGGTTATATATTTTTTAAATTACATAGAATACAGCCATGAAAAATCTTTGCACAGTTAATTTTTTTTTACTTTTGATTTTGTTAATACCTTTAAGATATACCCTCACTAATGGAATCACTGGGTCAAAGGATATGACTAGATTAGTAACTCTTACTACATACTGCCAGATGGCTCTCCACAGAGTTTCTGTGACTTTACGATCCCCCCAGCAATGCATATGTACATCTTTTTCTACACAAGTTCTCAGCAATGAGTTTGGTTGCTTTTTATTCTTTTTTGCCAATTTGATAGGTATTAGGTAGTGCATAAAAGTTGCTTGAATCTGCATCTCTTTAATTATTAGAATGATAATAATTAACTATTAATCATTATTAGATTACTTGCCCTTTTAAAGACTCTGTCAATGTTGTCAAATTTCTTTGCCTCATCCGGTAGCTGTGACCGTATATCTCCACCAATAAATATGCTTTCAAGATACATCCACTTCCTCTGGACCACCATCCATATCTAGAAGTGTACAATATTATTATCAGCACAGAACTGTGAATTCTATACATCCACAAAATCTATCTAGTAAAGTATATATCATAATAATTATTAATACAATGTTATATAATTAAGATAATAATTATAAATTAACTAATATAATGAATAATATAATAATGATAGTAGGCATTTATATAGTACTTTAAGACTTACAATGCACTTTACCTAGATTATCTCATTTGAGTTTCTCAACAATGCTGTGAGATGTTACGAAACAATGAGTTAATTTATTAGTACTTCATGACCATAATCCTCCCCTGTTTATTACTTAATTCAATAAATATTTATTCACCATCTATGAGGGACAAGGAATTGCTGTGTCCTAGGCCCAAAAAGATGAAATCAAATCCTGTCCTCAAGGGCCTTCAAATCAAATAATAATAGTTAATGAGGGCTAACACTCAGAGAGTACTTACTGTGTTCCAGGGACTGTGCTAAGTGCTTGACAATTATCATCTCATTTGATCCTCACAACAGCACTGGGAGGTGGGTGCTATTATTATTCCCATCTTACAGACGAGAAAACTAAGGCAAAAAGAAGTTAAGTGACTTGCCCAGGGTCACACCGCTAGTAAGTGTCTGAGGCAGGATTCTGAACTAGAGTCTTCCCGATTCTAGGCCTGGCACTCTATGCACTATGGCGCCACCTAGCGGCCTCACATAAAAGAGGAAGGCATGTACACAAATAACTGTGGTACAAGGCGGGATGTACGAAGAATGATAAATGACTTGAAAGTGTGATGAGAAATGTGAGATGGAAGAAATCCCTTTCAGCTGGGGGAAGAGGTGATCAAGGAAGGCTTCCGAGAGGAGGTAGCCCAAGGAAAGAAGGGTCTCCAGAGTTTGAGATAAAGGAGGGCGTGCTCCAAGAGTGAGCAGCAGGATGAACAGAAGCAAAGACTACAGAGAGGGCAGGACAAGAACAGGGGTGGTAATGAGCCCAGTTGGGCTGGAAGTGAGAGTAGACGAGACAGGGTACTGTGAAACCAAGCTACAGAGACAGGCGGTAGCCAGATGGTGGAGTGTCTTGAAAATCTCCCCTTGAAAATCTTCCGCAATTCTCTACTGGCTATCAAAGAAGATATTAACTCTTGGGCTCTAGGCCTTCTGTAATCTGCCTCCAACCTCCCTTTCCGGCCTTAATCTCAAACTACTTCCCTCTGAGGACTCCAAATGTTCGACTGACTGACGGACGGGCTACGAGACGGGGAAGGCATCGATAAAAAGCACATCGATGTTAGCGATGATGACGAGGATGAGGACGCCCTTTCCTGGCCCTATTGAGCCTGGCGGCGTGAGCCGCTCCTGGATTTTTTGTTCCTTACCTCAATAACTTCACCAATTAAGGAGAGAGTTTTTTCCCATTTGTGCACGGTCGTCAGAAAGGGCCCCACAAATCTGCTTCCTGAAATGCTCTGAAGGTTGACAGTGTTGTCATCAAGGCACTGAATGATCTCATCTACTGATCCCAGAATGTATCCTCGCTCCTGAGTTCCTTTAAAGTACTTAATGACAGAAAATTTCATGTTTTCCCACGTGTCTAATATGTCCTTGACACCCTGTTGGTGGATACAAAAAAATTGGTTCAATTAATCAATCAGATCCATGAAGTGCTTACTGTGCGCTAATTACTAGGCATACAAACAAGTCTCAGGTTTAAGAGGGGGCCAACACACATGGAGAGAACACTACAGGCAAAATGCTACAAAACAGTTTTGAAGTAACCTGGCCAGGAGAGGGAGAGAGGGGCTGGTGGCCTGCAGAGGAAGGCCAGGAGGGAGCTTGGTCTGAAGGAACCTGGGGAGGACCCGCTAAGCAGAAAGGACAGGCAGGCTATGGAAAGACCCTGAGATGGGAGCGTCCCATGGGATATGGGAATGGGAGAATGTCCCAAATGAAGAACAGCAAAAAAGGCCAGTTTGTCTGGATTGTAAAATGGCGGAGAATCACTCTGAATACAGCTGGCAAGGCGCAACACTCTTCAAGTCTGCTCTAAATTTCAGTTCTACTATTTGGGGCAATTGAAAGTAGAATTCAATGCAATTCAATTCACCAAAGACTCACTGTGGTAGGCACCAAGGAAAAAAAAAAGTCAAACAAAAATTTTTAAAAAAAATTTTTTTTTAAAAACCCTTGCCCTCAAGGGAGCTTACGTTCTACTGGGGAAACAGAACTTATACAAAAGGAAATGTTCAGATCAAGAAATTGTTTTCTGAACGAGTATCAGGAGTAATGACCGCTAAGGGGCAGCATAGTGCATAAAGTGCTGGACCTGGAGTCATCTTCCTGAGTTCAAATCTGACCTCAGACACTTACTAGCTGGGTGACCCTGGACCAGTCACTTAACCCTGTTTGCCTCAGTTTCCTCATCTGTCAAATGAGCTGGAGAAGGAAATGCCAAACTACTCTAGTATCTCTGCCAAGAAAACCCCAAAAGGGTCACAAAGAGTTGAACATGAACGAAACAACTGAACAACAACAAAAATCAGGAATAACAGGAATCGAATAGCCTCTTTTGGAGCAGAAATACATTTTTCCGGGGTTTTTTATATTTGAAAATCAGCATCCTCACCTTCTCAATGGTGATTTCCTTGACAGCACAAACCACAATCTCTTGGATAACATCTGTATGCTTGTGAAGTTCCATGGCAAACATGTTTTCCAGCGTGAATGTAGCTGTCATCTCAAAAAATATGCCAGTTTTTTCCATAAGTTCTTTCCAGTGTCTGAAAATGAACCATTAAATGCACAGCTAAGTCTTAATACAGTGTCATTCATTTATACCAATACTGAGTGCCCACCATGTATAAGGCACTGAGTGGGCAGGGATTGGGAGGAGACGAGAATGAAGATTTTTTTTAAATTAAACAAAATCTTTGCCCCTAAGGGGTGTTCTAGTCTAGCAGGTAGGAAACAATGCCCAAGTATACAAATAATTTACAATTCAATCTAAGAAGCATTTTGTTAAGCACCTACTGTGTACCAATACATATCTGTAGGTACTTAACAAATGTTTGCTGCCTAACCCCTAGGCACTGGAAATAAAAGGATATTAAAACAACATGAATAGGGAGGTGGGGAAGGATGAAGGGAGAGAATTTGGGATTCAAAGTTTTAAAAATGAATGTTAAAAATTGTTTTTCACGTGACTGGGGAAAAATAAAATACTAAATAAAATATAAAAACATGAATAAAGACAAATATATGTAACACATATATATACACACATACATGTATGTGTATGTGTGTGTGTGTGTGTGTGTATCCATGATAACTAGAGGAGGGAAGGAACACTAAGAACTGGGGAAGTCAGGAAAGGCTTCCCAAAAGAGGTGATACATTGGCAGAGCCCTGAAGGAAAGCAGAGACTCTAAGAGGTGGAAGCCTAGGCGTGAGGCACTGCCTGGGAAAAGGCAGGGAAGGCAGAAGAGGCAATACTGAATTTGGGGAACAGCAAGCAAAGAGTTGGGCTGGAACACTGACTACATGAAAGGGAGTCATGTGAAACAAACCTCTAAAAGGGAGGCTGGAGCCAGGCTGGGAAGGGTTTTAAAGGCAAATCCACAGAAGGAGTTTTGCATTTTATCCTAGCAGTAGTAGGGAACCATTGAAGGTTCCTGCCCAGAGGAGTAAGTGGCAGACTGTGTGGAATAGGCTGGAGGCAGAACAGAATGATCACGACACTGAAATTCTTCAGGCAGGAGAGCAAACATGACTCAAGGGAGTCATACCCAGGGGATCTGCACGGTGCTGTTCTTGTTTACTGTGAACAGCTCCTCTGCTACCCTCTGCCCCCAGTGCCCCAGCTCCCTGAACGATTACCACCAGGCTTTTTACTGCCAGTACCCAGCCCAAGAGCAAACACTCAAACGTCATGCTGTCGAGACCCTATCTACAAGAAAGGCTGCTGACACTCAACCTACTTGTTCTTCTTTCCTTGTGCTTGTATAAGGGTGGGCTCAAAAAGAAACCTAATAAACTCAGGGATATCACTAGGTGGGGAAGACCAATACCTGCCCCGGGGCTTAGTTTTGTTCCAGTGCTGTCCTACCTTCCATTCATGTTCATGGAAGAGAAAAAAGTTTTGGAACCAAAAAGCTGGGGGATTCCAAATCACAAAGGCTTGGCAGGGTGCTGAGAGGGTAACCTCTACGTGGATGATAGCTAGATAAAGTTTAGCTACTGGAAATTAAACAGGCAGCCACACAGATTTCCTAGCCCTAAGCTAGATAGAGGTGGAAGCCCTAATGACCAGAAAATACAATTCAAAAAATAGAAAACAGGATCAAGCCTGTAAGAACTAAGAATAAGCAGTTCTGCTATGTGTTCTGAAGAGGTCAGTAGCTGGAACAAAGCTTCTCCTTCTGGAAAGAAAAGTCTCTTCTAGTTAAGGCTCTGAAAGAAACAGATAGACCATTCCCAATGGAAGGAGAATGTGGGTGCTCTGGTTGTTTTTTGCCTACTCTGGGGGGTCATCTCCATTCATCCTGATCTGGACCCAGATGGCTCTGGAGGAGAAAGTGAGGCTGGTCACCCTGCATAGCCCTGCCTCACTTAAATCCAACTCACTTGCAAGTCATGGCATCACCTCCCTGCTATCATGGTCCTCTTCGAGAGCAAAGGACAAATAATAGCCTACTCCTATGAATGTGTTAGAGCTTCTGTCTTTTCTTTTAAAAAGCATCACAAAGAAAGCATCCAGGCTTTCAACTAAAAGAGCATGGCAGAGCACACTCATCCTCCTATAAAGAGTAAATAGCCCCCAGCCAAGGACTTTAGCTGAAGTCAGAAGCTTTATTAATCAGTTCTGCTTAACCATTTTTCTTGGCTACAAGGGAAGATTCAGTGGGAAGAAAAGGAACATTGAGAAATTATTGTATGTAAAAATCAAAAGATAACGGTAAGACTTTTTTTTTAATAAGGAAAGGTTGGGGGCAGCTAGGTGGCATAGTAGATAGAGCTCTGGCCTTGAAGTCAGGAAGATCTGAGCTCAAATCCGGCCTCAGATACATAACACTAGCTGTGTGACCCTGGGCAAGTCACTTAACCTCATTGCCTAACAAAAACCAAAAATAAATAAATAAATAAAATAAAGAAGGGTTGACAAGATGACCTCCCCTCATCAGGCTTCTCCCTTGCAGTGTGAGAGCAGAGCTCAGCCCACAGGTGACACTGCAAAGAGAGCATCATCACGCTGGTCTCTGGGGATTTGGCCTCTTTGGCCATGAAGTTACTTACCAACAGGTGGCACTGTGGAGCTGTAGCACGAGGGGACCCACAGTACCCACACTGAAATGGGAGTCAGGAAGACCCAGGTTCAAATCCAGTATCAGACACTTACTAGTCATGTGACCCTGAGCGCCTCTCTGTGCCTCAGTTTCTTCATCTGTAAATTGGGGGGGGAGGGGAAGGAGTTGTTTAGAACCAAAGGCCTACAACACAATACAACAGACCTCTCTCTCAGAGCTTCATTCTTCAAGTCCAGCAGCAAAGGAATGGAATCTTTAAACGCCTTCATTTTGGATTCCAAATAAAAAGCGACTGTCAGGCTCCGCACGTGCCTGGGAAGTTTTCTGAGGGCTTTGAGGAAGCCATCAATTCCTTCCTGGAGAAACTGAACGTTCAGGTTAGCCCACAGTGCCTGAGACCACTCTTCTTTGGCAGCCTATGAAAACATAGCAGGTCCGGTCAGCAAGACATCCCTGGACAACTGACTTTTCTAATACAAAAGTCTAATTTCACTGTCTTTTTTTTTTTTCACTTTTAAAAATCTTAGAAAAAAAAGTTTCTGACTTTAGGCTTCACAAGCACATGCCCACTGTACAGAAGAACATGCAACAGGTATAAAAAACAAGTTTTTTGAGCTTCCAAAGAGACAGAAAAGGCTTGTTCTTTAAAGCAGCCACTGTAATCTATGCATGTACAGTGCTCTGCAAACCTTAAAGCACGATGTCAGTTATTATCTATAGTATTATTATTAATATATTATTATTAATCTTTAATTATTTAACTTTTTGTTTTTGTTTATTATATAATTTTGTGTTTATTTTTATATTTTATATATTTATTTATATGTTATATACTATGTGCTACATACTATATATTATATATTATAAATATATTGTATTTCATATATAAATATATTATATTTATCACATATCATATAAATTATCTAAACTATAATATTATTTATTTAATTTTTATTAATAATATATTATTAATGTCAGTTATTATCTAAATAGCTAATGTTAGCACCAAAAGGCTTACAAAAAACCGAGACTATGAGCTCCATTTGCTTAGAAACTATTCCTTATTTAAGCTGAGGCCTCCCCTGGAATCCTGCACACAGTGCTCTGTACCCAGCAGCCACTCACATATGTGCTGATTTGAACTGAGAGTAATTGAGCCTAACTAACAGTCATCTTCCAGTAGTGACAGGCTGTCCAGGAGAAGAGGGAATAGCCTTGTTCTGCTTGCACCCAGAGGGCAGAACTAGGTGGAGATTACAAAGAGCTGGATTTAGGCTGGATGTCGGAAAGAACTTCCTAACAATCAGAACTGACCAAAAGGGGGATGGGCTGCCATGGGAGACTGCTGCTCAGTCCTACCAGAGGTTTGCAAGCACAACTACCCCGTCCAAGGTCCTGGTTGGGCCTTGACCATTCGAGTCCCTTCCCAACTCCTCAACTGCTTGGCTAAGCTCACATTGATATGACTGAACTCAATTAAAATATATGATTTATACATGCATTTCTAATCTACAAGATACCAGAAAAAAAATAGCTGACTATATTTTTCACATTTCAACTGTTTGGGGGATAGTGTAGACAAGTGGGGTCAAACTCAAATAGATAAGGGTTTCTGGCAGGTGGGGGGGAGGGGGCACATATTGACTTGGAAAACCTCAAATTAACACAATCTATGTTGTACTTTTATTCATTTTGTTAAACATTTCCCCATTACATTTTAAGCTGGTTGAGATAGCACTCAGAGTTATTATGAGTTGTGGTATAGACAATAGCCTGAATCCACGTGAAGCGTCAAAATGACCATTTACTTACTCTCTGGGATCTTGGCCTACAAGCCAAGGATTGGTTTGCTCACACAACCCTCCCTCCCTCCCACCTCCCAACCCCCAGCACAACAAAGGGTAAAAGTCTTAGAAAACAAAACCTGGGAAGCCCTCTCCTGGTCTTGGGATGAGCCTAATGTCTGCTGAGCCAAGGAATTTCTGGCATTTCTCCCCCCGCCCGCCTGTTCATGGGGTCACTTACCTTCTGTGCGTTATAAATGTCATAGATTTGCCTCAGTCCGGCTATTTCCCTCTGTACTTGCAACAGTTCTGGATACATTGTAATTGGAAGATCAAAGAGCTTTTCGGCATTAGCCAGCTCCTGCCGGTTTCTTTCATGCTTCACCAACTCCTTCTCGAACATAGCTAAGAGTTCCATTCCTGGAAAAAGGTTTGTAAAGTGCTCAATCACAAATAGGGCTTCCCCTTGCTAAGATACTGCATCTACCGACTCTGGGAATTTTCCCTGGCTGTTTCCCATACCTAGAGTTTCCTTCCTCATCTGAGCCTCGTGGCTTTCTTGGCTTTCTTCAAGTCCCAGCGAAAATCTCACCTTCTACAAGAAGGTGATCCTGATTTCCCTCAATGCTAGTGATTATCTCCAATGCTAATGACTACGTCCAGTGTATTCCATATAATCTTGCTTGAGGATAGTTATTTGCGAGTTGAATCTCCCAGTGGACTGTGAGTGAGAAAAGTGTGCATGGCACACAGTCGGCATTTAATAAATGCTCGTCGACAACCTGACTTGACCCTTGGTTCCATATTTATATCTATTATAAATATCTCAGAAAATGATATCAGAAAAATACTTCTATGCCTAGGAAACTCTGGCAATTTCATGAATAGCCAGTGACTGTTTCTCACATGAAATTTTTACCTATAATTGACCTGAGTATCTCAAGGATAACCAGCCATTTCCTCACCTTTATCAAGATCCTCACCAACTGAACCAGGGCCTTCCTTATAAAAACGTTTCGCAAAGTCCTGTATCTCACGACTGTAATCTACAATTTCAGTTCGAGTGATCTGAGAAAAGCAATTTAGATCATTAGTTATTATAATAATAATAATGAGAATAACTCACATTTGTATAACATCTTACAGTTTTTAAAATTGCTTTTTTGTGGGTTTTTTTTAAAGATTTAAGCACTTTCCTTACATAACTGTTGAGGGATGTAGGGCACACATTATTGTTCCCATTTTGCAGATGTGCTGACTAAGGCCTAGAAGGATTAAGAGGTAATGTTTATAGCTTTAAAGATCTGAAAAGCACTTACACGGGTGTCACTTTATCCTCACAACAATCCCATTTATATTCTATCTCCATTTTAAGGATGAAAAAATTGAAGCTCAGAAAGGTTAGGTGATTTTCCTAAGGTCAAGCAGCTAGTTCCTGAGGTGGGATTTGTATCCAAGTTTTCCTGACTCCAAGTCCAGTGCACAATTCCACATTGGGCTACCCCAGGCTTGTCCTACTGTGCCACACCCCATCCCTTCATTTCCCCATTTTCTATCTTTGTATTTACAATGTAAAACCAAAAAAGTACCTCTGTAAAGGTCTTCTTTATGCCCCCAAGAGAGTGTTCAACTTCCACTGACTCTGCAAACAGATTTTTCCATATATCCTCAATTTGTGAAGCTAGCTCCCCCTCGGCTTCACCAGGCTGATGAGAAACAAGGCAGAGAGTAGATGGGGAAGAACTCAGAGTACCAGTCTCCGATGGGAGCTTACTTCCTGTCCCTCTCATTCTTCCGTCAGGACTTATTTTCTAGCCCTGGCTGCACGGTAAGCCAGGAAACAACCCAGGAAATGCCTTACACAGGCCTGTTCCAACAAAGGCTCCAGTTCCAACAGTATCAGGTTCGCCACTTACTTTATTTCTGCTATGCTCTGGCCAGTGGACCCCCAGCTAAAGGATTGGAAGCTGTCCCTCCAGAGCTCCATAAGAGAGCAGCGAGTTCAGTCAAAACTTCATAGTTGTGTGTATCTACTGTTTCCCACCCTCTAAAAAACTATAAACTCCTTTGTCTGGCATTTCAACCCTTCCATAATCTAGGTCCAAATTCTCTTCTTTTTTTTTTTTTTTTTTTTTTTTTTAGGCAACTGGGGTCAAGTGACTTGCCCAGAGTCACACAGCTAGTAAGTATCAAGTGTTTGGTGTGAGGCCACATTTGAACTTAGGTCTTCCTGACTCCTCTGAGCCACCTAGCTGCCCCTCAAATTCTCTTCTTTATAGCCTCATTACACACGAGAGCCCTTCGTTCACTCTATGATCTGGCCCAAATGGCCTGTTTGCCTTTCCTCACACACCACCCTCCATTTCCCACCACTGGGCCTTTGCATTGACTGTCCCACATACCTGGAATGCCTTCCCTCCTCACCTCTGCCTCTGGAGATCCTTTCAGACTCAGCTCATGCTTTTCCTCATCACCCTCCCCAAAGGGAAATTATTCTGCATATATTTGTATTCATTTAGATGCATAAATTGTTGTGCTACCACTCCACCCCAGAAAAATGGAAATTCCTTGAGAGCAAAGATTTTTTTTTTTCTCCTTGTATCCCCATTACCCAGCACAAAATAGGCATTTAATGAATATCTGTCAATTGATAAAACGTGAAGAATGGTTAAAGGATTGTTAAATGTCTACGTTCACTCAAAAAATAAAATTTGCATTTCACCCTAAATGGGGCTTGAACTCTTCAAGTAAAGAAATATTTATTGCCTTATTGTCCACTAACACTGTCTCTGTCTCTCTCTTTTTCTCTTCCGTCTTCTCCTCCTCTCTCTCCTCCATGCTTTCTCTTTCTCTCCTCTTTTTCACTGGCTCTCTTCTTCTTCCTCCTCCTCTCTCTCCTCCTCCCTCCTTCCCTCCCTCTTCCTCTCCCTCTCCTTCCCTCTCTTCCTTTCTCCCATATTTTCTCTCTCTCTGATTCTTAACCTTATCTATGGATAGATTGGGGAGAGAGAGAGGGTCTGTGAACTCAGATGGAGAAAAAAAATCATACTTTTATTTCCTCTAAACTCTAACTGAAATTCAGCATTTCCTTCCATTATCAAAAAACATCATTCTGAGAATGGGTCCATAGGCTTCACCAGATGGCCAAAGAGGTTACTGACAGTCAGTCTATAAGCCTTTATTAATCTCCTACTGTGTGCCAAGCACTGTGCTCAAAGAGCTCACATCTAATAAGGAAAACAACAATCAAACAGCTGTGCCCAAACAAGCCACAGACAGGACAAAGAGGAAGTATTTAATGAAGACACTAAAAAAATGAAGAGCCCCTCCCTTAAATGGGACCCCAGAGGGCAGAAGAACTACATGCCATCTGCCATCTTTATAAAAACAGTCTTGGTTACATGGCCCAATCACAAAATGTTTAGGAAATACAAAAACAGGGGCAGAGCCAAGATGGTGGGAGTAAAAGCAGTGACTTGCTTGAGCTCTCCCTCAAAGCCCTCCAAATACCTGCAAAAAATGGCTCTAAACAAATTCTAGAGCAGCAGAACTCACAAAAAGACAAAGTGAAACAAATTTCCAGCCCCAGACAAAGTGGATGGTTGATTGGAAAGGTCTGTTGCACCAGGCTGGGAGAGAAGCGCAGTTCAGCGTGGGTGCACAGGCAAAGACTAAGCCTCAGTGAACCTATAGCAGGCCTCAGGGAACTGAATCACTAGGAGTTGTAGTGGTTTCTAGACTTCTCAACCCACAAAAGCCAAAGACAACTTAGAAGGTCAGTAGGAAAGATGTGTTGGACCGTGGTGAGAGAGGAACTTGGTCGGGCCCCAGTCCCGGAGCAGTCCTAGGGTGACAGCTGCTTCCAGAGCTCTCAGCCCACAGATGGAAGAGGAATCGAGTGGCTCATCAGATGGGGATTGCAGGGATCTCTTTGCTGGGGCTGAGGCAGGATTCTCTTGCTTTACCTGTGTTTGAATCTGAGTCAAAGTTCTGGGTGGCGGTCCTGGGGCAAGGAGGAATGTTGGTGTGGTGGAGCTTGTGGTGGTGGTGGAGAGGGAATCCTTCTCACAGTTCCAAGGCAGAAAACAGTGCTTGTGGTCACTCATAGACCAGAGCACAGGCCAAGAAAGAAGTAAACACCTCGCCTTTGATCATACCACCTTGGAAGAACTGAAAATTTACAGGTCCCTAAAAGTATCTCTGAAAACAGCTACACAAAACCCCCGAAGCTTGGGACAGTACCTTCTCCACACTGGAAGCAGACCCCTACCTTAACAAAGAGTTTAAAACTCAAATAATTGGCTGTGATCATGAGCAAACAGCACAAAAAAAAAAAAAGTCAGACCATAGAATCTTACTCTGGAGACAAAGAAGATCAAAACATACAACCAGAAGAAGAGAACAAAGTCAAAGCTCCTACATCCAAAGCCTCCAAGAAAAATATGAATTGGTCCCAGGCCGTGGAAGAGCTCAAAAAGGAATTTGAGAAGCAAGGAAGAGAAGTAGGGGAAAAACTGGGAAGAGAAATGAGAGTGATGCAAGTAAATCATGAAAAACAAGTCAACAGCTTGCTAAAGGAGACCCAAAAAAATACTGAGGGAAATACAAAATCACTTACATAGAGGTCATACATTGCCATGGTCCGGTATCTTTCTTGAATATCCTTAAATCTCAGTTCCACTAAAAACGATTTGCTTCTAATTTCAGCAATTGTTGCAAGGACAAATTTGAGGTCTTCAAGACTGGTGGGAGGCCTCTTGAGATTTTTTGCCAACGTCTACAAAGAGAAGGTTGTGAGACATTATGGGCATCTTGAGCGGGAAAAGAAACAGTCCAAAGAGAAGACTAAAATTCATGAAATGATTTTTTTCTGTTGTTGTTATTGGAGGGAACAGAGCACCCCATACCTCGAGCTCCTCGTGGAGAAGGAACAGCTTTTCCCTGGCTGAGTCGTTAAGAAGCTTCCCCAGAGAAATAATCCAGGACTTGGCACTCTCCCGCACCGTGTAGGCCAGCGGCCCCAGCTGGAGGCGGATACACTGCTCATCCTTGATCAGGGCCTGCTGCGTCACCTCATTGGCGATCTTGGAGTAGAACTGCAGCTTGTCATCATAGGCCACACAGGGGGGCTTCTTAGCGGCAAACTTCTCCATGACGATGGCCTTGTCCAGCTTCCAAAGGGGCCGGTAGCGTTTCCACTTATTCAGGTATTTCATGAGGCTGACCAGGACCCTGTGCACGTTCTGGGGGATCATGATGGCCTGCTCCATGATCTGGGGGTTCAGGAACACGTCGTCATAAAAACTCAGTACAACAAGCTCCTCCTCCTCGCCTTTTTGGGGGGGACACTCAATGCAGGTGCCATTCATCCATCGGACAAAATGCTAGAGAGTCAAGGAAAAAAAGGAGAAAAAAATGTTTTGGTCACAGGTTTTGAAGTTTTCATTGCTTTTAATACTGGCAAATGAGTTTTATTAATTCTTCCTTGCTAAAGAGAGATAAGAATAGGGGTTCTTAAGGTGGAGGGTGAGGGAGGGTGGCCCATGCATTTGGATAGGGAGAAAAAATAACATTTTTATTTTCACTAACTTCTAACTGAAATTCAGCAAGCTCTTCCAATTATCTAAAAATACAATTCTGAAAAGGGGTCCATAGGCTTCACCAGACTAACTTGCCCAAAGGGTCCAAGACACAAAAAAGCCTAAGAATTCTTGAACGTGAACGACGTCATCTGGGGTACACTGTTGGTCTGATTACAGGCTACACCCTGTTCCCCAAACGAGATCTCTTTAAAAGGAAAAAAACAAATATAGGTGGTGCAATGGTAAAGAACATCTTCTGAGTCAGGATGACCCATACTGCTTCATGACCTTCAACAAGTAACAACTTCTCAATGTCCCCAAGCCACTCTCTAGCACTGTGCATTGACCTACATTGGTAGAGGGTGTTTTCTTATTGAGCATTCCCTAGAACTGCCTATAATGAAATCACAGGTGCCATACCAAAAAACAAAAAGAGAAAGACAGCTCAGCCAGATGAGGTCCCAGCAGAGCTGAGCAATGAGGAGGCACCATCCAGGCAACAGGTCAGCTTGGCAGCTGAGACCATGGGAGCACTTGGTCACTGGCACTGCCACATCTAGCAGTGAACTTGGTGGGACAAATGCTTTCCTCTCTCTAGGGACCAAGGTAGTAGAAGGGAGAGGATGCTCCACTTTGAAGGGGCATGTTTCTGCTTTTCTGCTAGCTATACCATCTCAGTAAACATACTTTTATAAAAGCTAACTGATGTTAATTGCTTATCAATGATGCTGAAGAACTGGTCAAACTGAGAGTGGGGCACTAATCGCTGAATCAATTAACAAAGGGGAGATAGATACTAACTCTAAGAGGCTGTTGATATTGAGGAAAACACACTGGAGTGGGGGCTCAAGCTGATAGCATTAGAAAGACACCAGAACCACTCAGGGGTACCCTTTTAAGGAGAGATTAGCTTCTTCTAGGGAGCTGACATGCTGGTGTAAGTGGGGATTGGGATACAAATACATAGTAGTTCTGGGGGGAAAGCAGTCACAGCTGAGGGGATCAGGGCAGGCTCCCTGGAGAAGGCGGTGTTTGAGCTACACTTTGGAGGAAGTCAGGGATTCTACACTGTTGGAGAACACCTCAGGGCCAAGGAATGGTCTGTGAAGAGAAATGAAGACAGGAAGGAGACGGAATGTCAAGTACAGGGAAACACTAAGAAAGCCAGACAGGCCGGAATGCAGAATGCGTAATGGGAATGAGCCTGGAAAGGTGGACCAGAGTCAGATTTTAAAGCACTTTAAATGCTAAGTATCTTGGAGGCAATAGCGAGCCACTAATTCTTCTTGAGCAGAAGAAGCCCACAGTTAAACAAGCGGCAGATGTGTGGAGCGTGGATGAAAGAGGGAAGAAGCTATCGTGATAATCCAGACGGATGGCGATGAGGGTGATGAAGACGATACAAGAGAAGACAGATGGACGAAAGAGGAGTGGGACTGGCACAGTCAGCCAGACTTGTGATTGATGGGATTTGGCGGGGAGGGGAAAGGAAGAGTGGAGGACAGCTCCAGGGCTGCAAACAGAAGTTTGTGAGGTTTTCCCCAATCTTTTAGGACGAGTCTTCCTTTGTCAAATATTTTGATATCTTATATCTCCATGGGTCTGTGAGCTCACTGGCCCTATTTCATTCAGTTCAACTCGAAAACATTCATTTCTTGTTTTTCTTTATTTAAAGAATCATCAGCATGGCTTATCCTCTGAGTTCTCTTTCTAACACTCTCTAGCCTAGTCCCCACTGTGATTAGTTGTGTACATTTGCCAAATCGCTAGCCAGGTTCATGCTTACAGGCTTCTGGAAAAGGATCAGGGCAAAAGGAACTGGATGAGGGGGCTTAAGCTCCCGCCTCCACGAAGCAGCAGCACCCAACTATGGGGCTTATGGGGGAAGCGCAGATATCATCCGGTCCATAGGAGTCCATCTTCACAAACGGAGGCCCAAAGAGACACAGAGAGGACCGAGAAGAGGCAGGATCTGAACCCAGGGAGTCTAACCCCCCAATCCAGTTCTCTTCCCGCTACAGGTGTCTGTCAAGTGCTTAGGGCAGTGCTCGCCATACAAGAGGCACTTAATAAATGCTTATTCTCTTCCTTTGCTTTGCACTCACTGGCAGTCCCCACTGCCTGCAATGCTCTGCCGCATCACCTCGGCCTCTTAATTTCCCTAACACAGCTCAGTTCAATCCCACCTTCTATAGGAAGCCTTTCCTGCCTCCCCACCAGCCGCTAAAGAGGCCCCCTTTCAGATATCCTTCATCTGTTCTGTGTACAGAGAGAGACTGAGACAAGAGACAAAGAGACAGAGACAGAGAGAGACAGAGAGGAGGGAGGAAGGGGGGAGAAAGAGAGAGACAGAGAGGAGAGAGGAAGGGGGGGAGAGAGAGAGAGAGAGAGAGAGAGAGAGAGAGAGAGAGAGAGTATTTATCTAGTGATTTATGGATTATCTCCCCCGTGGTGCCTGGTACATAATAAATGATACATCGACTGAGACTACTCTGCCTTCATGGGTTAAATAATAGAACCCAGTGGCCCAAAAAGAGAAGTTACATATACATGGAAGAACATACTTGATCAGTCTCAGAATACACATGGGATTTAGGGCTTAGAAGGGAGCTCTGAGGTCATCACAGTACTTACCTTTGTAACTTCTACACAGTCTCTGACACAGTGGACACATAATTTGTCTATCTCATTCGCACTGGGATGAAGAATTATCTCAGGAGCACTTAAAATCGTTTCAGTTTGGAATAAAGGGACATTCCCAAGAACCAAAGTATTGAATGACTGCAAATTCCTGGTGTGGGGAAAGAAAGAGGTTTAGTTGTGCTACTAACACTCATTTTCACAGTTAATCTCCTACAGAGCGTGTGTGTGTGTGTGTGTGTGTGTGTGTGTGTGTGTGTGTGTGTGGTTTGTCCTTTGTTCTAGAAGAGGACCATGACATCAGGAAAATGATGCCATGATTTGCAAGTGGTACCACTGAGCAAAGTGAGTGTGGCTAAGTAAACCAAAGAGCTGAGTTCATCGAGCATAGCCATGAAAGTCTAAACTCAGGGGAGGTGTGAAGTTACTATGAGTATGTGCCTTGTGTTTACGGGCTGGGTTCATTTTTGTGATGTGCAAGGGTATCTGGTCCTACAATCTCAAGGTAGGAAGACAGTTCTTACCTGTCAAGCCCCGTGAAATCACAACCACAGTGCAAGGGTGGCTGACAGATTCCAGCGTAGAAGCAATGGTTTACAAATAAAATAAACAAGGTAGGTTTTTGATAGACTTAACCCTTCTCAGCAATGCAAGGATCTAAGACATCTCCAAAGGTCTCATGATGGAAAATGCTATCCACATCCAAAGAAAGAACTATGGAGTTTGAATGCAGATCGACGCAGACTATTTGCTAGTTTTTTTTCTTCTGTTGTGTTTTGTTTCCTCTTTCTGGTGGCTCCTCCTATTGGTTCTAATTCTTACTTAGAACATCACTAATGTGAAAATATGTTCAATAGGAATGTATATGTATCGCCTATATCAGATTGCACACCGTGTTGGGAAGGAAGGTGGGGAGGGAAGGGGAGAAAAATGTAAAACTCAAAAGCTTATGGAAGTGATGGTTGATAATTCAAAATAAATTAATTAATTAAAAAAACAAGCTGGGTTTTTAGATTAACTTACTTTAGGACTAATCTTGTCAAGGCTTCATAAATTTTATTTTCCCAATACAAATAGTAAGGAGCCAGTTTGGGGGCTTTGCCTGTGTTTGTGTGGATCACTAGGCCCTCCACTTTGGTGAGCAGGGGTCCTATAGCAAGGTATTTTCTGACCATGTGTTCTATATCTTTGGCTCTTTCACGTTCGATACATTCAAAGAATTCCTTCACACCTGCAAAAGAGGTCACAAGTTTACTGGTATATATTAATAATGGAAAACTTTAATGTCCACTTAGTTTATTTTAGTTATAAAATTTATTATTTTCATTGATCATTTTTCAAATAAAATACTGTGATCATTTAAAAATAAAACACTCTTCTATTCAGTGAAGCAGTTCCATAAAATAGCCTCACATCTCTACAATCCAAAAATAATTTGCATGAAAGCAATACTTTTGTGAGCCATGGGAGAAAACAACATCTTTTTCTCTGAAAAGCAAATTAAATTCCGGCCTCAGACACTTGACACTTACTAGTGTGTGACCCTGGGCAAGTTACTTAACCCTGATTGCCTCACCAAAAAGCAAAAACAAACAAAAAACAAAACAAAAAACAGCTTAAACTGTTTTCTCTGTGGTAGAGCTCTCTTAGAGTCTAATCTGAGACTTTGTTGCCAGTTTTTTGCTCCAGACTCCATTTCCTATCTGATTCCTCCTGGGCAGCTTGAATCTCTGCAAACCTATGACTCCCAGCTAGCATACTTTCATCTCCCTCTAACCTTCATTCATGCATTCCTGGCACCGCTGCTCCAAGGTCTGCCTTGTGGTGCCAGAGAGAAGCGGGGCCATCTCCAGTCATCCTGATCTATATCCTGTCACTGGACCCAGATGGCTCTGGGGGAGAAAGTGAGGCTGGTAACTTTGAACAGCCCTTCCTCACTGTAATCCAATTAATTCACAAGTCGGGGCATCAGCTCCCTGACGCCATGGTCCTCTGCAAGAACAAAGGACACACGACAAGCCAAAGAGGAGCAGTCTAATTAATGTCATCCCTCCCTCTTACAACAGCCTTTCAAACACTTGAAGACAGCTATCTCGGCTCCCTTCCACCTTCTCTTCTGGCTAAACCTGCCATCTCACGCTGGACTCGTGCTCTGGACTTCTCTTCCTCCTCCTCACCTGCCATTTTCCCCTCCACCCTGAGATCTGTTCTTCTTCCTTGGGACCATTTCAGAAAAGATTCCAGTCATGCTTTACCCTCACTCATTTCTGGATTCACTCTTCAGACTCCTCCTTCTCATGTCTTCATATGTGCATTGTCTTCTCCCACTGGAACGTAAGCTCCTTGAGGGTAGGGACTGTCTTGTCTTCTAGGACACATCTCTAGCACTTAACACAGTTTCAGACACATAGCAAGCACTTAATAGATGCTTTTTCTATCTAACTAGTTCTTTCAACTGATACTCACATAACATCAAGTCAAGGTCCTGCACCTCCTGGATGCCCTCTTCTGAACACTCTCCAACTTATAAATGTCTTTCTTAAACCATGGTGCCCAAAAGTGAATCTAATACTCCAGATGAAATTTGGGGAGCTATCATCTCCATGTTCCTGGAAGCTGTGCCTCTCTTTATGCACCCCTTTTGCATCCCACATCACGCAACTGACTCACATTGAGTTTGCGGCACACAAAAACCCCCACATCTTTTTCAGAACATCTGCCGCCTATCCACGCCTCCCCTATTTTTAGTACTTGCAAAATTTCATTTTCGTGCCCATGTGTAAAGCTTTATATTTATCCCTAATGAATTTCATCTTATTCAATTCAGCCCAGTGCTCCAGTCTATCAAGTTCCTTTTGGTCAAGTTCAGATTTCTGGGGTTCAATGCTCCACTGGAGACCGCCTGCCATGTTGACGTTGAACTCCTCTTTCTGTGTGGTCATCCAACCAGTTCTGAATCAATCTGATTGGATTATTATCCAACTCAGGGGTGGAACCTGCAGCCTTAAGGCCACATGTAGCCTTAAGGTCACAGGTTCCCCACCCTTGGTCCAACCTATACTTCAACATCTTCTCCATAAGAATAGTATAAGATTCTTTATCAAAAGCTTTGAGGGTAGGGTTCCTCAAATTTAAGAAATATTTTAAAATGTCTTGTTCACAATGGCATTTATGACACAAACAGAAGCTACTCAAGTAAATTACTGAATGTCTGGGACAGTTTTGGGGGTTAAAAGGGCATAGTTATAGCAAGAGATTTTTTTTTTCTTCAGAACATAGAGAAATAAGATGTCAAACTTACCAGGAAGCTCTTTATCATTTTTAGGAGCTGGGAATTTAAAGAGATTTGCTGTTTCTATTAATCCAAGCATGGATGTGATATCATCAGAATTTTTATGAATCTGGTGTACAAGAGACTGAAATTTCCCCATGGCTTCCTTACACCGACCGAGGTAGTCAGCGATACCTATGTTTTGTAAAGAAAGGCATTATTTTTTCTCCTTTCATTTTATACACTTCTCACCAAGTATAACCCAATTCATGATTACTATTCCTTAAAGGAGAAAGACACAAGATTATTAAGTTGAGACAAAATGATCTCCCACCTGTGAACAAAATCATTAGTGTATGAAGACCTGAGAGTAAAAGCTGTTGTGTAGAAGGTCTGTAGGGAAGCAAAGACAAGCATGGCGCTGTTTAACACTCTTGGAAAATGAGGATAAGGTCAGAGTCATAGTATCATAGGTAGAAGGCTAGAAAATTCTTCAGAAGCCATCAATTCCAACTCCCTCATTTTACTGATGAGGAAACTGAGGTCCAGAGAGGTTTAGTGACAAGCCTAAGGTGAGACATCTAGTAAGTGTCTGAAGCAGGATTTGGATAAATAAGTAGATATTTTAGACCTTTCTTTCCTGCCTGTATTACATTTTTTCTGTATTTTCCTGTTTGTATTAAAACTGTAACTGAGGTATAGACCAATATCTCACATCATATATATATCAAGAAAAGCTCCAAATGGGTATATGATTTAGACATAATGGGGGATATCATAGGCAAATTAGTGGAGCACAGAAGAAATTACCTGTCAGATCCATGGATGGGGAAGAGTTCCTAACCAACAAGAGTTAGAAAGGTTCACAGGAGGTAAAATGGACAATTTTGATTATACAATTTTTTTAAATTTTGCATAAACAAAACCAAAGTGACTAAAATTATCACATAAGTGGAAAATTGGGACAGGGGTGAGAGTTATAGTATTTCTCTGATAAATATCTAATTATTAGGATATATAGGGAACTGAGTGAAATTTATAAGAATAAGAGCCATTCCCTCAACTGAGAGAACGTCAAAGGATATAAATAGGCAAATTTCAGAGGAAGAAATCCAAGCTATCAATAATCACATAAAAAATGGTCTAAATCATTAATAATAAATATAAACATAAATTAAAATATAAATTAATAATAAATAAATTAAATAATAAATACATATTAAAACAACTCTGAGGTACCACCTCACAACCCTCAGATTGGCAAAGTTAGCAAAAAAGGAAAATGAGAAATGCTGGTAGGGGAAACAGGTATATGAAAGTACTATTGGTAGAGCTGTGAACCAGTCTATCCATTCTGGAAAGCAATTTGGAGCTATGCCCAAAAAGCTTTGACCTAACAATGCCACTATTAGGTCTATACTCCAAAGAGATTTTTTAAAAAAGATGGAAAGGACCCATAGGTACAAAAAATAATTACAGCAGCTCTTTTCATGGTGGCAGAGAATTGGAAAATGAGGGGTATCCATTTGGAGAATGGCTACACAAGTTATAGTGTATGTACATGATGGAATGCCACAAGAAATGAGGAAAGGGGTGGTTTTCAGAAAAACTTAGGAAGACTTGTATGAACTGATGCAAAGTGAAGTGAATAGAACCAGAAGGAAAAAATTATACAATAATAACAATATTGTAAAGACAAACAACTTTAAGAGATTTGGGAATTCTGAACAAAATGAAACCAACCACAGTTCACAACCACAGTTCCAAAGGATTTATGATGAACTATGCGACCCATCATAAAGAGTTGACGTACTCAGTACAATTGGAAGCATATTTTTTTTGGTCAAGGCTAACCTTCTCTATAAAAAAAAACTTTAATAGATTTTGCTTTTCTTGCTTTCTTAATGGGTGGGGAAGGCGAAGTGGGAGGAAGAGAATTTGGAACTGAAAATCAAACTGAGTTAAAGGAAGATGACAGCTATCTTATCCTTTGTCCCTTTAAGACAATCACGTTGGGAATCGGGGTGGGGATAGGATGGAAAGCATCAAGTGAGAAAAACTGAGATTCATTATTCTAAACTGCTAGCGACTAACAAACGACACTATCTGCAGTAGCTGGAATTAAACAAATGGGTCCCCTGCAAAGTACTGTGACAACGAACTTTTGCATGTTTTATTCTGTATGTGCCATTCTCAGTACGATTTTGGTTAGCAAACCATTTGTATTAGAATGCAAAAGCATCCACTGTCCTCTGTTTCTGTTATGCTGCCCCAAAGATCTTTTGTTCATTATGGCTTTATGTTCCTAAATGTTCAGAGGACATTAGTCTCCACAAGACTGATGAACCCAGGGGCAGTTAGGTGGTGCAGTAGATAGAGCACCAGCCCTGGAATCAGGAGGACCTGAGTTCAAATCTGACCTCAGACACATAACACTTACTAGCTGTGTGGCCCTGGGCAAGTCACCCCATTGCCTAGCCAAAAATAAATAAATAAATAGATAGATAGACAGATAGATAAATACATAAATGAATGAATGAATAGATGAATGGATGAATAAATGAACAAAAGACTGATGAACCCATAGAATAAATAGATACATAAATGAATGAATGAATAGATGAATGAATGAATAAATAAATAAAAGACTGATGAACCCATAGAATAAATAAATAGATAGATACATAAATGAATGAATAAATAAACAAAAGACTGATAAACCCATAGAATAAATAAATAAAAGACTGATGCACCTATAGACAGAATGCCTATGTGGAGGATGCTTCCTGCTGATGCAGGAAAGGATTGCCAAAGGGCAAATGAAGAAAAGGTGAGATGACCACCTAGGAGGTGTGGTATAATAGGGATTCTTCAGGTATAGGTTCAACACTGGGAAAAACTACTATGTCATTGTCTATATAAAAAGCTGATTTTTTTCCTTCATAGGAAATGCCAGGACCTTCAGACTCTGGATTCCTGCTTTCTTAATGGACCTACATCCCACCTGTTAGCATTTACGCTGGTGAAAATAACAGCAGACCTCAAAGCCACCACATTTTCAGCTGGAAGTGCCCAGAGGCTCATTTTGGTTGCCATATGTATTTATCTTGCCATGAGAACAAGAGCCTGGTAAGTGCACTCTAGAATTAAATCCCAACAAATCTGGTTTCAAATAAATCCGTTCTGCATGTGTTTTTTTTTTTTTTGTGGTGTGACCACTGACTTACAAAAAATTCACCCATTTAGACAGCATTTCCTGCTAAATGTTGAGGAAAATGGGGGAACAAAGATCATCTCATCTACAATAAGGTCCCTGAATCTGCTTTGTGGGCTCTAAAAAACAAAACATCATAAATCAAGTTTTATTTATAATTCTATGTTCAATGGAACCTACTTTATTAACATTCAAAAATTCTTGAACAATAGCAGTTATATTGCCTTGCAAAAAAAACTAATTATATTAAAACATCACAGGTAATTAGTTATTATAAAATTCCATCTAAAAGTAAATGAATGTACATTACCCAGTGAATTCCAGTTCAATCTTTTATATCCAGCCCTGAATACTCTCCCTAATTCCTGGGATTGTTCTTCAAGAAGAGTCGACTCTGCCTCATTTAATGTTCCCAAAAGTGTATAATAATGATCCAACATATGCCTTATTCCTTCTGTGTACCTAGGGAGTGACAGACATTGGAGGCTGTAATTAAAGTTCATGTCACGGATGGGTTCCCAAAAAGTCTGTTAGCTAGCTAATATTTAACCCCAGGAAAAATGTTCACTCCTTCCATCCTCTCAATAATGGTCCCATGCTGATTTCCTCAAGTGATTTGGGAACTGAAGGAAAATCCTGCCCTTCATGCAGTCTTCTCTGACAACTCGAATCCAGAATACTCCCTTCCTGTTATGACCCCTTTTCACACAATTATCTGCATCATCAGATCAGAGGCCTTTCTTCCAATGCCCTCATATTACGGAAGATGACATCAAGGTCTAGAGACACTTGTGATCTGCCCAACGTGACCGGTAATTAGTAACAAGTAATTAGTAGACAGGCTTCAGAACCAAGTCTGGTGACCCCAAATCTCTGGTTCTTCCTCCATACACCCTAGACTTTAGCCTTTACTCATATACTACCTTGAAGTATTCTTTAATCATTTTATTTATTACAAAGTCATCATTTCCCCAATATGATCATAAGTTTATCTAAAGCAAGAACAGTTCACCATAGTCTTCTGTATTTACTACTGCTCTTGTGCCAGGCACAAAAGCAGAATCTATGAAAATTAATTGAAGCCACAAGTGTGGCATACATTCTTCAACTTAGCTAACAAGTCAGCTAGATTTATGGAAGTGATTGTTGATAAAATAAATTAATTTAAAAAAAAAAAACAAGCCAGCTAGACAAGGCTAGCATTGTAGAGCGGAAAAAAAAAATCCCCCTGTAGAAAAAACAAAGCCTCCCCATTGTATGTTTTAAACATTACAAAGTTTTCTTTCCCAAAGAATATTCTTACCTAAGAAACTTGTCTTCCTGAAGTGCGACATTCCTTGCTAATTCAGGCACAATAAACCCCAGCTGTTCCATGTATTTTGTTTCATTAATAATCTCTTTAAGAGCAGGAGAAAAATTGATAACAAAGTAAATCCCCTTGTCTGTGGTAGCCTCAACATCATCATTGACCAAATTTGCCTGTGGAAGAGACAAATCACAAGTGAATGAATAGAATCAAAAAAGACAGTAAGACACGTGTATATACATATATATATATATATGATATATGTATGTATGTATATATGTGTGTGTGTATATATATATATATATATAAAGTTAAAACCAAATTTGACAAGGGCAAACGGACATTTACTTCAACATCTGACACCCTAAAAACTTGGCACATTTTAAAATTTCAAAGTCTGAGGGGGAAATGTCTTCCAAGGTGTCACATATGACCTCCTTCCCTTGCCTCATTCTCTTCTCCTTACTCTGACTTCCTGATTTCCTGGCTTCACTCTTTAATTTTACAATACACATCAGTTTCATTAAAAGAAGCAAACAAAAACCCTATATTCATGGCCCGTGAACAGTAGAAAGGAGACTCCTACCGGTCCTCCGTAATCTGATGTTGTGTATCCAGTCATCCTGGCTTTGGCAAGAAGGCTTTTTTTCAGAAGGGACGGTAAAGTCTGCTCTGTCCAATCTCTCCACTGCTCATATTTCCTATCTTCATATTCCTTCATCCTCCTACCCACTTCCAGATATTTTTGTTTTACCTATTAAAGGATTTCAACTGTAGTTAGTGGGACAGAATTGTGTCGGTACTGGGAATGCATTGGAAATGTAAACTACATTTTATCTGGAATAAAACTGTAAAATACAGAAATGGATGCAAAAGCCACCTACTTCCCGTCCTCTCTCACTGTCCAACATCTCCTCCACTTCCTGAAACCGAAGGATAGTGTGCTTAATCCGGAAGAAGAGAGATCGCTCCCAATATATTGCACCAGCCAGTGGAGGATGATTCTTGTATAAGGGTGGGTTTTCAAGATTCAGAACAAATAAGCGATTAATTATGTCAACCTGCAAAGACAAAATCAAAAAGTATTTGATGACTGAAAAACATCAGTGGTCCTGTGTATAATACATCAAAGACCCTTTCTCTATTATCTGTAAACTTGAAGCAATTTACAAATAAAAAAACTGGATTTTTAAAGAAATATTTAAGGTAGCCTTTTATTTTTTTCTAATTGCTTCTTCTCCGCTAATTGGGGCTTTTCGTTGTTCCGTCTCCTCAGTGTCCCTATTTGTATGATAACTAAACCGTATACCCCCCCATGCGTGTGGGTAGATGGGCTTCACTTGGACATGTACCATACAAAGACTTGTACTAGTTTTTGTCAGTAGTATGACCTAAGAGCCAAGGCAACAGTCCTAACTCTATTCCTGTCACTACCAAAGGCCAAGTCTCCACAGTCAAAAAGGAGCATGTTTTACACTTATACAGATAATTAAGGCAAAGTTCAATTTCTTTAGAATGCTACATTCTAGACTACATAGAATGATTCTTTATTTATTTCATATATCAATGGATGTGTGTAGAACACACACATCCATCGGAATAAGGCCCCAGAATCTTGGATTGACATTTTCCTATGGATTGCCAGGACTAGGATATTTTTGGATGGCTTCGGTACCAACATGGTTCCATTAACACTGGCACTCAAGCCATCAAGAAATGTCCCAGTACTGGCAATCCCTTGGCAAACACCAATCTGAGACTCTGGGTTTGCATCCCAACAGGTACACCCCTGAAATATATTAATTAATCTTTTTTTCTAAACAAGACTGAAAGCTCCTTGATGCCAACCACCTCTATTGTGGCCAAAGGGATAAATTAATTACCAAGATTGGTCTGGCCAAGAATCAGCTCAGGTCCAAGAACAAAAGCTGGCAAAGCACCAGCTGGCTTAGGAGAAACTGAGGACTTTTTTACTATCTTCTCCCTAACCCTTGCTTATGGAATCACAGGATCATAGGTAGGACTAGGGGACTAGACTAGAAGGGACGTTAGAGGTTATCTAGTCTAACCCCCTCATTTTACAGAGGAGGAAACTGAGGCCTGGGGGGGGAATGTGGCCTGCTCCAGGTCACACAAGTAATTAAAAGGCAGAGCCAGGATTTAGATCCAGACTCAGATAACTTTGGCTAAAAAGGTCCCAGATGTCAAAGGACCCTATTGCATCTTCCTTTTAGAGCCAACAACCCATCTACTACGGCTCAGATCACAGCAGGCATCCAGGACACAATTGTAGAATTCCTTGCCTGTATTAACAAATCTATATTGTTTTGACTATGTGACTTGAGTTATTAAATGACATCAGGGGAAATTCCATAGGTTCCCTGGATTTGGATCTCCCGTCATAAAAAACAACTCTAAGCTATTTGCCCAGCCTCTTTTTGCCCTCTGTACACTTTTAACCACTTGCGATGCTTAGGGGCACAGCATGCTGGCTCACACGCTGCTTAAAATTACCTCTTTACAGTATTGTGCCAAAATATCATTGAATTTCATCATCATCTGCTTATTTATAGCCTCCCGGGAGCGAATATGCTTGAACTTTAAGAGCATGTCAAAAGCAGCTTCTGCGGAGCGAAGAGTCTTAAAGGATTCATCAATAAAGTTCTTTGCTTCTTTCTCAATAACCTGCCAAAAAGACAAGGCAGATAAGTCATCTGCCTGTGCAGAACTTAGAAGGGCAAGAACAGGGGAGACTAGAGAAGAACACTGGAGCTCATGGAAGGCTTCTCAGGGCTGCTTTCACCAAGACGCCACTCTGGGTCCTCATCACAGCACCCGGACAGCGTCAACTTCTTAAAGATTCTACCAGCCAACCAAACTCAAGTTCTGGTAGGTAGGTAGGTCTGCCAAGCTGGAAGGATCTGAAGCAGGGGGCCAGTGATGGACAATGTGTCTGTTATCTAGGGAACAGCCTCGTTATATAGATAAGAGGCTCATCACCACAAGACTAGACGCCAGGAGATGGTTCTTGGGGGCGACAGAAACTCATGAAGACTCCTTCTCTGCTAAGGCATGCAGTAGTCATGGGCTCACAGGATTTACAGAGTGAAAGGACCAGACCACAGAGAGCACCCAGTGTCAATGCCTCATTTTACGAATGAGGAAACTGAGAGTCAGAGAGGTTCAAGACTTCTCCAAGGTCACACAGCCAGGAAGCAGTAGAGTCAGGATTTCATGAGCTCCTTTCATCATGCCATAATGTAGTCACAGATCTTTTGAAGTACTAAAAACAAAGCTCATAGCTAATGGGAGGTGGAAGCTGAGACTGAAGGAGGCAAAATCAAACACACTTCTACTCCATAATCCTGGGCCTGGCTTAAGGCACTCCCTGTGTTTGACAATCCCCTTAAGGATGCTAATGCTGATGGTGTTAAGTACAACACACAGACCCCACACATCCACAACATTCTGCACCCAGGGGCTCTAGCCCTGAAACACCAAATGTCTACTGGACATTGACTCCTGGATGTCCTGAAGGCATCTCAAACTGAACAGCTCCAAAACCGAACTTGCTTTGTTTCCCCCAGAACCCTTCCCCAACTCTGAACTTCCCTGTTTTAAGAACTAAGGAAAAAATCTTTGCAGCCAGTTTCTGTGATAAAGGTCTTAGGTTTGTCAAGAACTGAGTCCACTCTGAAGGAATAAGAGCCATTTGCCAATTGATAAGAGGTCAAAGGACATGAACGTGCAGCTTTCTAAGGAAGAAATCCAAGCTATCAATAACCATATGAAAAAAAGTCCCAATTAGAGAAACACAAATTAATCAATAAACACTTGCTAAAGCACTCACTGTATACCAGGCACTGTGCTAAGCACTGGGGGTGCAAAATAAAAGGCAAAATAGTCTCTATTCTCAAGGGAGCATCTAATGTGAGAGACTCAAGTTTCTCAAGTTTAGTGGGGGAGACAATATGTAAGCAATTCTGTACAAACAAACTATAGAGGATAAATTGGAAATAATCAACAGAGGGAAGGTGAGCAGGAAACAAGAGAGATCAAGACAGGCTTCCGGGGGGAAAAGAGAGGAGAGTATAAGGTGTAAGAAGACTGAATAAGTAAGAGGGTGGGGGCTAAGTTATGAAGGGCTCTGAAGATGCCCAATAGAGGATTTTATTTCTGCCCCTGAAGGTGATAGGGAGTCACTGGAGTTTATTAAGTAGTGGGAGTGGGGATGACATGGTCACACCTGTGCTTTCACAGCTAAGTGGAAGATGGACTAAAGTGGGGACTTGTGGCCAGCAGACTTACCAGCAGTGAGTTATTATGACAATAACCTGGGCGTGAGATATTAAGGGCCGACACTATAGGGGTGACAGTGTCAGAGGAGAGAAGGGAGCATTGATAAAAGATGTCACAAAGATCAAATCAACCAGCCTTGCCAACAGCTTGGACATGGGGGGCGTGAGGGAGCGTGAGGAGCTGGGGACACGGTGACTGGGAGGAGGACAGTCAGCTCTCTCAGTAACAGGGTAAATCCAAGAGCAATCACTCTTCCCTGGACAGAAATAGGGAAGTCTGAAAGGGAAAAGAGAATGAGTTCAGTTTTAAACATGTGAGTTTAAGATGTCTACAGGACATCCAGTTCAGGGTGCTCCATAGACAGGTGGAGATTTGAGACTGGAAGTCATCAGAGAGGTTAGGTCTGGACAGGTGGATTGGGGAGTCATCAGCAGAATTTTGATTGGGTGACAGATATGGATTAAGTGAACCTCCAAAAAGGAAGGTTACTGAGTGATGGTAGTGGAAGAACCTGGAAGAGTGGTGGGGAGCAAGAAACATTCCAACTCCCCCATTTAGACCAGTGGGTCAGGGGTAACTAGTGAAAGTGCAGTTGGGGCTACAAAGGGCAGCCAGGGAAGCTGTCACCAGGAAGGAGCCAGGCCTAAGTGAGAGGCCAATGGTGGAAAGAATTGAAAAAGGAAAAGATCTAAGATGAGAGCAAGTTTGTTGGCTGTGGAGCAGTCCTTCCAGAGGGCAGAGGAGAAAGAGTAGGTAGTTTTAGAGTGGGGCATTGAGAAGGAGTTGGGCAGTGGGGGTCAGGGAATGAGATTTGAATGGTAATGGCCAACGGTACAGAATGAAAGAAAATCTGAAGCCCTACTGCATCAGACTGGCAAAGCCAAGAAAGGAAAGAAAAGGAAAGAAAAGAAAAGAAAAGAAAAGAAAAGAAAAGAAAAGAAAAGAAAAGAAAAGAAAAGAAAAGAAAAGAAAAG
>NW_020949772.1:5613973-5614155 GCF_900497805.2 Vombatus ursinus
AGAGAAGAGAAGAGAAGAGAAAAGAAGAGAAAAGAAAAGAAAAGAAAGAAAGAGAGAAAAAGAGAGAAAAGAGAAAGAGAGAAAGAGAGAAAGAAAGAAAGAGAAAGAAAGAGAAAGAGAGAGAAAGAGAGAGAGAGAAAGAAAGAAAGAAAGAAAGAAAGAAAGAAAGAAAGAAAGAAAGA
>NW_020949772.1:5614165-5874552 GCF_900497805.2 Vombatus ursinus
AGAAAGAAAGAAAGAAAGAAAGAAAGAAAGAAAGAAAGAAAGAAAGAAAGAAAGAAAGAAAGAAAGAAAGAAAGAAAGAAAGAAAGAGAAAGAAAGAAAGTAAAGAAAACGTCAAATGTCGGAGGGGCTGCAGGAAAACTTATACATTCATGCTTGTGGTGGACCTGTGCAAAAGCCATAGGAAAACAATTTGGAACTTTATTGAGTATGTCAATAAGCATTTATTAAGCACCAACTATGTGCCAGGCACTGTGCTAAGGACTGGGGATACAAAGAAGGGCTGAAGACCATCCCTGCCATTGAAGAGCTTACAATCTAACAGGGGAGGGGAGGAGAAAATATACAAACAAATATGTACAAACAAGTTAAATACTGGATAAATAGGAAATAATCAACAGAGGGAAGGCATTAGGATCAAGAAGGATTAGGAAAAGCTTCCTGTAGAAGGTGGGATTTTAGCTGGGACTTGAAGGAAGCCAGGGAGCAGCGATGAGGAGGGAGAGCACTGCAGATATGGGGGAGAGCCAGAGAAAATGTCTGGAGCCAAGAGGTGGAGACTTCTTAGAGAACAACAGGAAGGCCAGTGTCACTGGATTGAAGAGAACATGGTAGAGGATTAAGGTGCAAGAAGACTGGAAAAATCGGAGTGGGGTCTAGGTTATGAAAGGCTTTGAATGCCAAACTAACTAAACTCTGTATAAATTCTGTATATCCTTTGACCCTACAATACCACTACTAGGCAGATACACCTAGAGAGACCAAAAAAAGAAGAAATGGATTCATATATACAAAAATACTGATAGCTCATTTTGTAGTGCAAAAGAACAGGAAACTAACGGGGTGTCTGCCAATTGGGGAATGGCTGAACAAATTATGGTACAAGAATGTAATGGAATACCCTAAGTGCTATTAGTGAGATTTGCATGTACTGATGCAGAGTGATGAGCAAAACCAGGGGAACAGTTTCTACAAAAACAACGGTATTGTTAAAACAAACAACTTCGGAAGCCTTTAGAACTCTGATCAGCACAATGAGCAACCATAGTTTCCAGAGGACTCATGATGAAATACACTACCCATCTGTTAACAAAGAGGTGGGGAACTCAGATTGAGGATTGAGAACCATTTTTTTGGACATAGTGATTGGGGAATTTGTTTTGTTTGGCTCTCCATGTTTTGTTTTGTTTTTTTAATAAGACTTTTCCTTTCCTTTTCCTTTTCTCTTTTTACAAGGGGAAAAGAATGTGCGGGAGAGATAATCTATTTCTGTTCATTGAAAAACAATTATTTCTGCTTTTTAATTGTACCTCCTGGAAGAGCCAAGTGCTACATTGTAACTGTATCTTTGTCTCAGGCAATAGGAAGGATAATGGTAAGAATTCCTTTGTGCTATCCACTACATCACCTTGCTATGAATAATACTTTCTCTTACAGCAATAATAAAGTAAAGAGCCCAGATTTAAACCCACCCCCACTACTACTACTATATTCTAGGCTATAAGGGCATTTCCATTCGTGTGAAGTCAAATTTTAAACTAATACATGAGAATAGGTCTTTTTTTTTAAGCTAAAATATATTTTAGTAAAATAAAATGCTTAGATTGGTTACTTACCAGGACTTCAATCTTGAAATCTTCCATAACATACTTCCAGAAGTGGGAACACTTGATGCTAAAGGGGTCAAAGGTTAGTACTTCCATGGGACTGACAAGCCCATCAACCCTACACAGGACATCATCAATACGCTTCGGATCCCCGGTCACTGCTTTCAGTTCTGGACCAAATATGTTGTAAAATTCCTCAATAACCTGTTAGATCCAACGGCATGAGAAAGTCACATTTTAGTCATCCTGCCATTTCACAAATATGCCATCTCTAGATTATGTGCCCTAGTTCTTTATGTGCTAATTACAAATCAGTCTTTTCTGCTCATTGAAGCACGCCAGGGAGGGCTTTTATTTGCAGTACTTTATTAGCAGGCAGTCCAGTCTACTATTGAAAAATGCAGATGATTGGGGCAGCTAGGTGGTGCAGTGGATAGAGCACCGGCCTTGGAATCAAGAGGACCTGAATTCAAATCCGGTCTCAGACACACAACACATGACACTTACTAGCTGTGTGACCCTGGGCAAGTCACTTAACCCCAGTTGCCTAACAAAAAGCAAAAAAAAAAAAAAATGCATTAAAACTTTTCTAACTCAACCTTATCAGTAAATAAATTGTTCTTTCAAATTCTGAGTTACTGAGATTTTTTTCCTGCTAAAGCAAAATCTAACAGATGTGCCAATTTTCCTTTTTTCCCCCCAAACCCAATAACCAAAATCATACATGCACACTTCATGGGACCATATATTTAGAACCAGAGGGATCTCAGAGGCTGAGTCTAACTCATTTAACGGATGAGGAAACCGAGGCTCAGTGAGTTTAAGTAATTTGCCCAGGACCAGTATCTCAGGCAAGATTACAACTCAGGTCTTCCTGACTCCATGGCCAGTATTCTATCCGGCTACCTCAATCTAATACACCTCATCTCTAACTAGCAATGGTTTGCAGACCAACCTGCTTCTCAGTATTCTGTACTGACCTTTTCAAAAGTCCTTCCTTACCCCAGCATCATCTCCCCAATTGATCCCAGTTATAAGAGGTTGGAGTGGGTTCATAGGATGCAAGATGCAGAACTGGAAAGGATCCTAATGGCTTTCAGATCCAAACTGTTCATTTTACAGAGGAGGAAACTGAGGCACAGAAAGGTTCACACAGCGAGTGTCTATGGTGGGATCTGAACCTGGGTCTTCTTAAATCCAAGTCCAGCTCCCTGTCCACTACTAAGAAAACCCATCTTCCACACTCACAAACCCTCTCCTTTTTCCCTTCCAAGGATTTCTTGGAAAGAACTAAGCAGAAAATAATTTGACAATGACAGAATCCAATCTAATTCGATCCAGCACATGTTTATTAAACACCTACCATGAGCAAGCTCTGGGGACACAAAGGCAAAATGTAGAGCAATCCCTGCCCTCAAGGAGTGTATATTCTACTGGGAGGATGCAACATGTCAACAAGTAAGTATGAGAGGCGGTTACTTGAGGAAGGAACAAGAAAGCACCCACAGCTGAGAGAACCAAAAGGGATTCCCATAGCAGAGGGAATTTCTTTTTGGATTTTTTTTTTTTGGCTAGACAATGGGGTTAAGTGACTTGCCCAGGGTCACACAGGGAGAGGGAATTTACATAGAGTATCTTGTCATGTACTCAGCCCATCCTCGCTCTAAATCTAGAGGTAAAGAGTACAGTCAGGGACCATTAGCACCATGCTAAGTATTTATACAATGTGCCTTCTGATCTCAGGGGCTGAATCATCTTGGACTTCACAACCTCTTCTGGATTATCTTCTTTGACTAGGATGGAATCCATCCATACCCTTGTGACATTTTTGAAAAGGGAAGAAAGTTACCAAAAATTAGGTAAATATTAACTACGGATATTGTAAGGACATTGTCCATGCTCTTACATTCAGAGCCACGGTCACAAAGATGTCCCATAACAACCTATTTCTGACTCCTAACATCTAACTGGGAAGGCCCTAAGACTTAATTATTCTAAGAGCATTGTAAAAAGTAAACTATTCTTTGCAGAACCAGTAACTGGATTCAAATCCCACCTCTGATGTTTACTAGCTGGGTGATCAAGTCACTTAACTAGCCTGGCCTCAAATCTCCTCACCTGGGAAAAGAGGGGACTGGACAAGATGGCCTTGGAGGTCATTTCCAGCCAGCTACGATATTACGAGTCTGTAATATACACAATGACTAGAACCCCATAAACAAAAAAGAGCACCAGAGGGACACTGAACTCTGAGTAACAGTGAGGATTAATCTTGGCCCTGGAGAAGAAATAATGAAGTGTACCTTCCTCCTCTTAAGATGCACAGGGAGGACCACAGGTACAGAATGGTGTATACGCTATCAGGTAATGTCATCGTGTCAACTGGTTTTTCTTAACATTTTTTCTTTGATATAAAAAGGGAAGGGTTGGTGTGTATATCCAAAAATAACTGTCATATAACAAATGAAAGGTACCAACTAACAAAATATTTTCCTTTAAAAAAACGTGAAAGCAGTCTTAAAAAGAGCTTGATCGGTCATTCTTGCTCTTTAACCTTATTAACACACATTAAAGAAATTAAACCCAGGCCTCTCTACCTGTAAAACATCATACAGATCCTGACAGATTGTAGCCATGTAATCTGTTCTTTCAAATAAACGTTTCCTATCAAATTCCCAACGTGGTTCTCTTCCAGACGCTTCGATTTTGGCTCGGACATCAAAATAAGATTTTTTCCACAACAGAAGAGTGCTCTTAGCCTCAGCCACCTTGGTTTGTGCCGATGCTCGACTCTCTCTGTTAATTAAAAAAAAAAAATCAGGTTACAATTAACAATGTTTTCCAATGACTCAAGATAAGGATGCTGATGGTGAAGTTTGTAGTTATTCAGTTCAGAGCAATATGGCAGAGAGGGATCTCAGAGGACAACTAGTCCAAACCCTCTTTGTATAGAAGAGGAAACTGAGTCCTGGATTAAAATCTTGCTTCTGTCAGTTATTATTTGATAGTGAGCAAGTCACAACTTCTATGAGACTCATTCTCCTCATCTGTAAAATAAGGATAATAATACTCATATCCTAGCTCACCCCTAGCTCACAGGATTATTGAAAGAAAAGTGCTTTGTAAACCTTAAAGCTGGGGCAACTAGATGCTCGGTGGACAGAGCACTGGGCCTGGAGTCTGGAGGACCTGAGTTCAAATCCACTCTCAGATGCTCACAGCTGGGTGACCCCCGGCAGTCATGGAGAATCCCAAATTGGAAAGTTTGGGTCCATTCTAGAGAGGACAGGATCTCCTGACGAGGTGTGCTCCCTAGAGGGAAAAGATAGAATAATCCATCTAGTCCCAGCACAGAGTTCTCTTTGGAGGGCAAAGCCAATGAATAGCTCAGAAGGTGCAAGCACCCTGGGAAGCAGACCACTTCTTCAGCAGCCTGGAAAGTGAGCTAAGATTCTGGGAGGATTCCAAACCATTTGGTGGCCCAATGAGTCTTTGACAGACTACATATTTATTCAGATGGAAGAGAAAGACTTTACCTGAATGTCAGGGTGTTGCACTACTGGCAACCCCAATTTTATTTCACTTCTGGGGGGAGCTGATGTGTAATTTGAATGACCTATGTGTTTCTGCATCTGTTCATAGCTCCTGCGAATCTTTGGCATCTCTTGCCTTTTCTGTGGGGTACAATAAAGTATGTCCTGTACCTGATATGCATTAGGTACCTTGAGCATTTGTACAGGAGCTTGAGATCCTATTTATCAACATTTGGAGAACTTAGACCCACACTATATCTACGTTGGAAGATTTCCTGAAGTAGTTCCAGGTGGGGGCAATTAGTCAAAGAAGGAAACTGACCCCTTTCGGTCTGGGCCCCCAAGATTAGACCCAATCCATTTGAGCCCAGAGATTTTAGGGGGTCTTGGGCCACAGGTAACACCTGAGATAAAGCACCAAGAAGCCAATATGCAGATGGAATCAATTAGAGGTAAGGAGATGTTGAACTGAAGAGACAAATGTCACATTCTTTGACACATTCTTGTTTCTACCTGGGCAAAATGAATAGTCTTAGATATGCTGTCTTTTAAACAGACAAGAATATTTTTGCAAAAATGCTATTTTGGGATACTCTTTGCTATACATGGGGCACACATTCTAGAAACAGTCACACACCAAAAAAAGATAAATCTTGAAGTATTTTTCCTATTGCAACATACTAGTCAGCTGCCCACCTTCTTAAGCAAGCTTTCCCTTTTTAGTGATCTTTCCATTATTCAAATGATAGTATAGAGAAAACCCTAATTGCTAATTAAGCATTCATTTGTCTTTAATCTCTTCTAAAGTAATTTTTAACAGGGTGCATCCTTGGCTCAGAATCATCTGCAGATAGCATTAACCTCCATTTTGGAGCCAGACTGAGGTCAAGGGGCCGGAAACAAATGCCCCCTTGTTGGGGCACCCATAAACTAACAGGAATGCCAATCCTAAATGCTTCAATCCCAGGAGCCCTCCTGTGCTTGACTAGGCAGTTGCACAGAACCCCCCACTGAGAGGTGGGGAAAAAAAACAGCATCATGGCTTGTTTCTTCACATACTAGGCTGCACTCTGCCTGTCCTCAGCATGGTGGGGACTTGCTTTTCTTTGCATTTCCAGAACCTAGCACCACGCTTTGGCCATAGAAAGGGCTTCATAAATTCTTGTGGAAGCTCATTAAAGTTAGGCTTAATTAAGCCAAGGCTCAATTTATCATGAATACAGTAAGAGTCTCACTCACAGAAATCCTACTGCATTTTAATTCTTAGTCATGAGGTATTTTTATATACTTAGATAGTGAGTGTTATCAAAGCACCAGAAATGATGTAATTATAGTATTTATTAAGGAGGCAGAATAACATAGTGGGTAGTAGGCCAGTCTCCAAGTCAAGAAGGCTGGGACTGCAACTCCCACTTTGGCTACACGATGGGTTGTGTGACCCTGGGCAAGTCACCTTACCTCTTGGGGCCCCAGGGAACTCTCTAAAACAATATATAAGTTGCAGAACAAGAGCTCATAGGCAGTAATGGTAAAGAGAGTTTTCTAAGTAAAGAGCTCCTTCCATAAATGGAATCACAAGTTTGAACCCCAGCCCACACCCTGAGAAAGTCAATAGACTCTAGAATTGAGAGGCAGCATAGACTAGGGAATAGAGGGCCCCCTTTATACCCAGGAAGATCTGGGTTCAAGTTCTCTGACACATACTAGCTGTGTGACCTTAGAGAAGTCACTTAATCTCCCACTGCACCAGGAATTAATAATCTGCATCAGAGAAAGGAATTTCTACACTGGAAGATGCCTGCTCTGGTCAAATTAATTACAACTGTATTTTTAAAAATTTTTATCTTAAAAAGTAAGTAAAAATGGTGGACAGCAGCATTCAAAAGAGAGATCAAAAAAGATAGATCCAAATACTTCAAAAGAGAGAGGCTGAGGCATTTGGTCTTCTCTCCTACAGACTTCTGAAATCAAATTTTTAAAATTCAGCATGCACCACAATTCCATCCTTTCCCTCACTTTGAAGGCAAACTAAAGGGCGTGGGTGACATCCCTCCCGTACCCTCGGGTGACCACTTCGGTAAGCGCTTACTTGAACAAAGTCCTTAAATTCACAACTCGGCACACCCTCTCTGCAATCTCCCAGGCTATCCTCTCCATGAGAGGGATCATCCGCTCGTCTTTATTATAGTGCCTGGAGATGATCCACACCATTCTCAGAGCACTCATCATGGAAGGAAGTGTTTCCAGAATGATGTTAAATCCAACTCCGTGGGTTAAATTCTGCACAGATAAACATTTATGAAAGATTGAAACATGTGTGGGATTCTAGGGACTAAATCTTTCCATTTTAGAATTTAAAAAGTTCAAATGGGACAGTGAATGGTCAAGCTTCATTGTTCTTTCTTAGTAACAAAAGGTGTACTCGCAGAAAGTCATCAGTGATTCCGTGCCTTACTCATCTTTGAATCCCCTCAATACCTAACATGGGTCGTTGCCCATCTTAGACACTCAATAAATGCACTTCACGTTAAAATTAGTCCAAAACTCTCATTTTACAGATTGGGAAAATGAGGCCAAAGAAGTGTAACCAGGGGATAAAGAAGGGTTACCCAAAACTATATTTCTGGATGAACCCCCAAATCCAACAACAGTGACTACTGCTAAGGACAGGAGCTCGGACATTGAACCCACTCCCGTTTTCAAGGTCTGCCAAGGCCAACAGAGGGGTCACTTCATTATCCCAAGCAGCAGCTCTTTAGGGCAGAGTCATGTGCTGGGGCTCATCACCCCCAAACACCCAGGCCCCGAGCTAGCACCCATGGTCAGCCAAAATGAAGCTGAGCACGTGCCCTATTCATCATTACCAGAGGATAAATCGAGGTGCCCACCCTGAGACCTCAAGCAACCCACGGAGATCTCTGGGTCTCCTGACCCGTTTATCTGTTGTTCCTGTTCTATCACACTGACCCTCTTATGCCATACAGTGACACTGCTATGTGCTCCTTGGGCAACCTCAGTCAAGCCTGTTCTCTGGGCCTCAGTTGCTTTATCTGTAAAATGAGGGGAATGGTTTAGGTGACTTCTAAGGTTTCTTCCAGTTCTGGATTTAGGATCCCGAGGGCCTAAAAGCACCTTGGAGGAGGAGGGCATATATTCATAAACTAAGGTGGTATAATGTCAACAAAAATCATGAATGGTTTTTTAAGTACCTGGGGTTAGCACATCCTTCTGAGTTCCTTAGTGGTCCTGTCTGCTCTATGTACTGTCCTCCACCCCCTCAGAAATGCTCACCAACCTCATGGCATTGCTTGTGCCCAATATAAAGAGTGATCCCTATCCTTGTGACAAGCCTCCATAGACGTGAAGGGTAAAATTTCCAAAGAGGAAATCCAGTCCCTGTAAAAAAAAAAAAACACTGACCCAGAGCGCTGGGCAGGAAATCAAAAACACCAGGACTCAACTTCTGCCTGGGACAGGTGTGTGACCCTAGACAGATCACTATATGCATTCAGCAGCAAAGTAGTCAAAACAATTGATACCTGCAATTCCTACCTTAGAAGGTGGCTATGAGGCTCAAGTGGTAACCAGCATTTCTATATATCTAATATATATTAATAGTTTTTGTTTTATATTAAAATATCTATGTTATATATTAATTATTGACATATTAGTATGTGTATATTGTATATTAATTATTGTGTGTGTTATATATTAAATTATTATTATATCAATATGTAATATCTCTCATAGCATTTATAGATAGCTTTAAGGTTTACAGTTTACATGTATTGTACCATTTGATCCTCACAACAAACCTGTAAGGTAGGTGTTACAATTATCCCCATTTTACATATGAGGAAACTGAGGCAGGCAGTGGTTAAGTGACTCACCCGGGGTCATGCATGCAGAAAGTACATCTTCCTGACTTCGAGATCAGCAATCCATCCACTGCCCACCCCGCTGCCCCAAATGAGATAACACTCTTCACCGTGGCTATTGTTAATAGCAGCAGAGGAGGTGGTATCAAAGCCCTTTGACCCTGATGGGGGTGGTCGTAGTAGTAGCTTCAGGCAGTACCTTGAAATGGCGCTCCACGGTGGAGAGGAAGCGAACGTTGTCTGAAGCCTCGACGTGAAACTTGTACAGCTCGTTCAAGACGGGCTGCAGGTTGGCCAGGAGCATGGAGTCGGCCTCTTTGATGACCTCGATGACTTTTTTCACTATGGGCAGCCTGGTCTGCTCGTGGAGAGCGCTGAAGGTCGCTGTTCTTTCCCTCCAGAATTCTATTTCTGCCAATGGGCCTTTACCCTAAGGACAAGAGCAGAGGTGAAGGCTAAAAAAAAAACAACCTCCTCCGGCCCATCAGAGGGGGACGCTCTGGGGAGGGTGTGGAAAGGGCAAGCTCTCAGGAACAAATTCCTAAAAATGACCACAGAAATAAATCGCTAAAGGCTGAAAAGGAGGAGCCACCTGTCTGGGGTTTCCGCCCTGGTTATTCCTCTCTAGGCTTCAGTCTGGGGCAGAAGCTGGACCGGAGACCCCACTCTGCTCCTGGAGTCTGAACCATGCCACGGCTGCTTGCTTCTGACCCTCCTCCTCTCTCCGAGACACCACCAAGGGCCTGTGGCCAAACCCTTCCCTTCCTCAGTCTGCCCCCAGCGCCCAGGGGAGCTTCACAATTCTGTTGCTCTGAAACCACAGAGCTCCCCGGCTGGCTGATGGGGGCTGAATGCAGCGTCCCGTTGCCCAGACCCAAACCCGGTTAGGAACTCATAGAGCTCAGCCTCGGATGGGGGGAGGAGAAGTAATCAGACCATGCCCCAGATCAGAGGCACTAAAAGCTGTCCCTGAGATCCTGAAACAGCACAACACAAAATATCACAAGAAGGCAGCAAAGGACGACCCCCCCAGATCCCGCCCCCCCAGAAGTGCAGCAGAGTCCAGCCTTAAAGTCAAGGCTGAATGCAGGAAGCTGGCGGAAAGAATGAGAAAACAAAAGAAGAATCCCACCATCCAGAGTTATCATGGTGGCTACACTCCCAAAGTGCTAATGCCAGACAGAAAATAAATATCAAAGGATGGCATTCAGATGGCTGGAGGGATCCACTCTCTCAGGGAAGAAAACAAGCATTTATCTAGCACCTATGAGGTGCCAGGCTTCGGCTAAGTATCGAGCATTATCTCATTTAACCCTCACAACAACAACCAGCCTGGGAGGCATAGTCGTTATTTCTATTTTATAGAGGAGGAAACTGAGGCAAACAAAGGTTAAGAGACTTGCCCAGGGTCACAGTTAGAAAGGGCCTGAAGCAGGATTTGAACTCGGGTCTCCATCCACCAGCACCACCTTTCTCATTACCATAACAGCAACAAAGGCAGATCTAATCCTAAATTCAAGAGGCAGTGTGAAATAGGGAAACGAGGACCAGGCGCCTCAGAAAACATTCAGTACGTTACCTGAGGCGTCTTTTTCAACTGTCCCTCTATGGCAGAGGAGATCTGACTTAGCCAGTTGATCACACATTGCTCCAAGCTATCCACCGCATCTGAGTCAGCAGCCATCTCCCACACTTCCCTGTCCATACTGATCACTGGCATCTCCAACTTGATCTCTCCTGATGGGGAAAAAGAAATCAGGGCCAACAGGGCATTAGGAAAAAAGAGAATAGCAACTGATTGACTGAGAGTTAACTGAGTGGTGGATAAGGGGTTAGCCTCAGAGGCATGAATACCTGGGTTCCCAATCTCCCCCTGCCTCACCCGCCCCACCTTAGATATTTGTTAGCTATGTGACCCTGCGAAAGTCACTTAATTCTCAGTGCCTCCGTTTCCCCATCAGTAAAATAAAGGGGTTACACTAAATAGCCCCTCAGGCTCTTTCCTGCTCTAAATCGAGGAACCTTCTTCTATATTCTGAAGCCAGCTAGAAAAGGTTCAGAGCCAATTGTTAAATTTTCAGTGTGAGCATTTAAACGTCAGAAAATATAAATCAGGACTTGACTATTGTTTTGTTAACTGTCGCTCTAGACTTAAGAAAGTGATGAGAAAAATTCGAATGATGAAGAATTAAAAGTGTGTCCCAGAATTAGGAGAGCCGGTCGTTTTTTTTTGTTTGTTTGTTTTTTGGCAATTGGGGTTAAGTGACTCACCCAGGGTCACACAGCTAGTAGATTTTGTTTTCAGCGCCTCCTGTATTTTTGGTGAGGCAATTGGGGTTAAGTGACTTGCCCAGGGTCACATAACTAAGTAAGTGTCAAGTGTCTGAAGTCATATTTGAACTCAGGTCCTCCTGACTTCAGGGCCGGTGCTTTATCCACTGCACCACCTAGCTGCCCCAGGAGAGCCAGTCCTTAAACACCACCAGGGTACTCCTGCTACTACCCATACACAAGCAAGACTAGGACAGACGGAGGCTCTGATTCTCATAATCTAACCACTGCTCAGATTTTTACAATCTAGCCAATAGCTCACAGATGCTCAGATTCCTTAAAAGTCTGGCTAATATGGCGGATCTTTAAAAAATCTTGCTTTTGGCTGAAAAAAAAAAAAAGACAAGGACAGACTGAGAAAGAAGAAAAGTCCTTCTGTGGATTTGTGTGTTTTCCTTCGGGATAAAAAATGAATTTGTTATTTAAAGTGTTTCTGAGTTAACCACAAAATGATTTGCATTTAAAAGTCCATGGTCTCACCTGTGAGTTAAATCAGCTGGGGGTTTCAATTCCATCCAATAAGCATTAATTAAGCATTAGGCTAAGTGCTGGGTCTGGGATCAAAGATAAAAAAGGAAATGGTGCCCGCCCTCCAACAGGTCATATTCTCCTGGGAGGGACAGAAAAGGTACACAGATAAATAGAATACAGTGTGGGGAGTGAATGTGGCAAAGAAGAGGCAAGCTTAAAAATCTGAGCAGGCCTATTAACAGGTGGGGAAGAGAAAAGGAGCGGTTGTTAACAGCTGAGACCTAGAAATCAAGTAAAACTCCATCATTTGGGGAATGGCTAAAAATGCCGGGATATAGAAAAGTAATGATATATTACTGTGCTGTAAGACAGGATGCATATGAACAATACAGAGAAGCAGGAAAACGAAGAAAAACTAAAATAAGTCGAACCTAGAAAATAACATATACAATGATTTTATTGTTGTTGTTGAGTCGTGTCTGACTCTTTGTGACCCCATTTGGGGTTTTCTTGGCAAGGACCCTGGGGTGGTTTGCCATTTCCTTCTCTGGCTCATTTGACAGATGAGGAAACTGAGGCAAACAGCACTAGGTGACTTGCGCCAGGTCAGAGCTAGTAAGTGTCTGAGGCCAGATTTGAACTCAGAGAGATGAGTCTTCCTGACTTCAGGTGCAACGCTCTGTACTGCGCTTACCTATCATAGCAATGTAAATGGAAAAAAAACAATTTTTAAAAACTGAATACTGTAAGGGCAGCTAGATGGTGCAGTGGATAGAGTGGATAGAGGAGTCAGGAGGACCTGAGTTCAAATGTGACCTCACACACATAACACTTACTAGCTGTGTGACTCTGGGCAAGTCACTTAATCCCAATTGCCTCAAAAGAAAAAAAAAGCGAGTATTGTTAAAATTACAATACTCCAGCTTGGCCCTAAAGAAGAAGTATGAAAATGCATCTCCCTCCCATCTTTGCAGAGGTGAGGGGTTATAGGTTTGTATGGAGGGTTGCATATGCTATCAAACTCGGTAAATGTGTTGGTTAATTTCTCAGAAATGTCAAGGGGTTTTCTCTTTTTTATTTTTTCCTTACAAATGAGCCATTTCACAGGGAATGAATGCTCTTTCTCTCTCTCTCTCTCTCTCTCTCTTTTTTTTATAGGCAATTGGGGTTAAGTGACTTACCCAGGGTCCCACAGCTAGTAAGCATCAAGTGTTTGGTCTGAGGCCGGATTTGAACTCAGGTCCTCCTAACTTCAGAGCCAGTGCTCTATCCACTGGGCCACCTAGCTGCCCTGAATGAATGCTCTTGGTAAAGGATACAGGAGTGATCCCAGTGTCCCAAAACAGAAAACTGCTGCAGCCCAATGTAAGCTCCCTCCCACCCAAGGACCCCAGGTCCTACCTCTGCCCAGTGACAGCTTCCTTCCCCACAGGGAACATGATCAGCTGCTTCCTGACCTTGGCCAAGTTTCTCCGAGGTTCTTAACCTGGGGTCCTTTTATTTTTTTTTAAAGATATTTTGATAATTTTTTTAAAGATATTTTGATAATTGTATTTCAGTGACAATTGGTTCCTTTTGTAATACTAACATATTTTACTTTATGCATTTAAAATTTTTATTCTGGTGGATAGAGTACTGGCCCTGGATTCAGGAGGACCTGAGTTCAAATCCAGTCTCAGACACATAACACTTACTAGCTGTGTGACCCTGGGCAAGTCACTTAACCCCATTGCTTAGACCAAAAAAAAAAAATTTTATTCTGAAAAGGAGTCTACCAGATTGCCAGAGGGTATCATGACACAAAAAAGATTAAGAATCTCTGCTCTAGGGGCATGTGTACATGGAATTTTATGATGTAACATTATATACATATATATAAGATTTATATCTGTAACATGTAATGTATATAAATTAAATTATATATAAATTCATGCTTACCCCTAGACCAGCGATTCTTAACTTCAAAAAACTGTCATGGATCCCTCTGTAGTGTTTATGTTTATGATGTGATGTCACATTACATTACGTTACATATTACGGTATGGTATCAGATCATCTTGTATTATGTCGTATTCTCTCTCTCTCTCTCTGTTTGTGGGGTCCGTGTATAGAAGTGTGTGACTGTGTAGGGGCATGATTTCAACCTGCCTTGGTAGAGTTGGCAACTTCCCAATGAAGTGTTGATTTATTGTCCCCGTAAGCCTCATCTGCGCTGAAGCACGGATGCGTCTGGGGAGATCCGAACCTCTCCCCCAGTCTCCGCCTGTGCAGCACGAATCACCCCAGACAAAGATCTAACAGCCCCAGATGTTCTTTTATATAAAGGGGAATAAGATGATGGCAATGCCAGGGGAGAGGCTGGTGTTCCCATAGCTAGCCTCCGAGGCAGAATGAGCTTCTGCTCGCTCTAGCACCTACCCTCCATGGGAAGGGAGGAGAGACAGAAGTCAAATGAGTTTGGCAGTTAATGGGGAGCTGTTACTCCAAATGGAACAGGGACGGGGGGAAGGAGAGATGTTCCAGTTTAGTGTTTGCAGTCTTCCCCAGGGTCCTGCTCAGGTCTTGACAACAGTCTCCATGGCTCTGATTGCTCCATCCAGCAGCTACCCAAGGGTCAGCAGGAGGGAGCAGAGGAACAGCTATGCACACAAGATGTGTTCCTCAACCCTGCCCGCCCACATGGCACAATCGTGGTGGAAAAGGAACTCTCCTTTTCCTTCTTCTCCCTCCCAGAATTCTCTGACACATACAATCCCAGAAAGCCAAGCTCAAAAAATGTCACCAAGTGGTGAACTCTGGGATGGGATCTGCATGATTCCTTCATCCAGCCCCACCGGGGCTAGAAGCCCAGGATCTTAGTGCTGCCTAATGGATGGCTCTCTGGAAAGAGAAGGTGAAAGGACAGGTGGGGAAATAGATCTGAGATAAAAAAAAATACAAATATATACATATATGTATTGTGTATACATATATACATAAACATATATATGTATACATGTACATATGTATATGTATGTGTATATTAAATAATTGGGGAGGTGGAGGTGGTCAGGATGAACAAAGATGACGTGTGAGCCTTACAGAAAAACAAGAAGTCTCAGAGAGGTAGAGATAAAGAGGGTGTATGTTCCAAGTGTATGGGACAGCTTTTGCAAATACACAGGAGAGAGAAGATGGCACAGGGGCCCAATAAGAGCTAGTAGTCCTGTTAGACTGGAACACAGAATACATGAAAGGGAATACTATGAGATAAGGCTAGACAAATAGGTCGAAACCAGATGTTGGAGGGCTTGAAATGTCAAGTTAAGGAATTTGTATTTTATCTTAAAGGCAAGGGGAAACCACTGAAGTTTTCTGAACAACGGGAAGATTATAGTGGGAAGGAAGAAAGGAAAGGAAAGGAAAGGGAAGAAGGAAGGGAAGAAGGAAAGGAAGAAGGAAGGAAGGGAGGGAGGGAGGGAGGAAGAAGGGAGAGGAGAGAGGGAGGGAGGGAAAGAAGGAAGGAAGGGAGGGAAAATCATTAACGACTTACTATGTGCCAAGCACTCTCCTAAGTGGTGGGGATATTGATACAAAAGGCAAGAAAAGCTAATCCCTGCCCTCAAGGTGTTCACATTCTAATAAAGGAAAACTACACGCATAGATGGTAAGGGAGGGGTGTTTTGGTCTGTGAAGTCAAAGAGATAGTGGTATGGGGTAATTGATCAACATTCGGCCTTTCCAGGAGTAATAGTGTTGGCTTGACTGTCAGTCTTAGAGTAAAGATTAGGAGGCAGGGGAATAGGTGTGGTGGTGCGGTAGGAAGTTGGCCAGAGGGCAGCATGGCGGGTCTATATAAGGGGTGGATCAGATAAGAAAGGCACTACTGGCCAAGAGTTCATTTAGGACACTGGTAATGTGGCCTGAGCTAGGGGTGTTGGTTGTATGGATGGAAAGTGAAGGATGCAAGAGCTGGGGAGATAAAATCTGTCACGGCAGTCAAGGGACTGAATTGGTGAGCCAGGCAGGCCTAAGCAAAGATCAGCTCGGGTCCAAGGATATAAAGTCTTACATTGCAGTGGCTTACAGGAAGGTCACCTGCAGATATCTGGAGGTCATATAACTGCTGTGAGTATTCAGGTGAGAAAAGTGCCAGTGGCCTACTGTCCCCCGGGACTGAGGGTGGAATAAGGGGAAATGTGCCCTGGTGGATATGTGCTTATACTTCTATTCCTGCCATATCTTCTCAGTAAACATCCTCTTGTAAAAGCTCACTGATGTTAAATAATGCCAAGGCACTAATCAGTGGTATCATGTTATCAGAGAGAAATTAACTGGAACTGGTGATTGATAAAATGGGGCTTGAACCAACAGCATCATAAAGACCCCCCAAGAATTAATTTTATTTGACTATGAATATTTGTAACAAGAGTTCTGTTTTGATTTTTTCATCGTCTGCCTCAGTTTCCTCAACCACAAAATGAGGATAACAATAGCACCTACCTCACAGGGTTACTGTATTAAATGAGACTTTTGTAAAGCAGTTAGCACAGTACATGGCATATCGTGATGACTGCTTGCTCCTTGCCTCTTTTCTTTCCTTTAAGAGCGCTCAAGCCTGTTTTCAAAGGGAGGCAGAGAGCCCGGGCCAAGTGTGAGGTCAAACAAGACTAGGCATTGGTTTACAGAGGCAGCTAGGTCACACTTTTGGCTGGGAGTAAGGGAGATCTGAGTTCAAATCCAGCCTCAGACCCTTACTAGCTGTGTGACTCTGGGCAAATCACTTTAACCTCTAAATGCCTCCGTTTCCCCATCTGCAAAGTGGGAATAATAATAATACCATCTACCTCTCAAGACTGTTATGAGGATCAAATGAGACAATATTTGTAAAGTGCTTACTTAGCACGGTGCCTGGCGCATGGTAGGTGCTTAATAAATGCTTAAGGGGGTGGCTAGGTGGCGCAGTGGATAGATCTCCGGCCTTGGAGTCAGGAGCATCTGAGTTCAAATGTGTCCCCAAACACTTGACATTTAAATGCTTAAAAAAAAAGACAAACCAAAAAAAAACACTTCAGGAGTGACAGAGATAACTCAGGGAAAAGATACAGAGACGCAAACAATGAGCGTCACCGTTCTTTCAGGAGGAAAAAACCATAATCTTCTGAAGTAGAAACAAATGTAGTCAAAGTGTGCTGTAACAATTCTTCCGCCATGACTTCTTGCCCTCCTCCCCATTCAGCCCCCCAACATTACCAAAGCCTCCAGGCAGACTATTTATCTCTTCCTCCACCCCACCTTCCCTACAAATGAGGGCAGATTGATCTTTCAAAGGGACAACTTGGACACCATTCACTCCTCAATTCAAAACTACTAACAGTGCCGTTTCTTCCCTAGTCCAGGGAAAATTCAGGCTGGAAGTCAAGGCCTCCCATGATCTGCTCTCCCACGATCTCTTCAGCCTTATCTCTTACTACTCTACACACGTGGTCAGCCAGGTGGCGCTACGGTGGATAGAGTGCCAGGCCTGGAGTCAGAAAGACCCATCTTTCTGAGTTCAAATCCAGCCTCAGACACTAACTGTGTCACCCGGGGCAAGTCATTTAACCCTGCTTGCCTCAATTTTCTCATCTGTAAAAAGAGCTGGGAAGGAAAGGACAACCCGCTCCAGTATCTCTGCCAAGAAAACCCCAAATGGGGTCAGAAGGAGTTGGACCCAACTGAAAAGACTGAACTACAACTCTGTATATCCTATAATCTGATCAATTTGGATTACTCCCTTTTCCCTGAGCACTTTCTGACCTCCATGCAGCCTGTGCTCTTGGCTCCACTCAGCATGCCCTTTCCTCCAACTCTGCCTATAGAAATCTTTCCTGGGGGGCCCAATTCAAATGCCAACCCCTCCAGGAAGCATTCCTAATCCCACCCCAACCAGACGACATGTCTCCTTCCTCTGAACCTTAGTAACATTGGGTCCCCCCCTTTTTTTTTATAGTACACACTATAATACATCTTATATTTTTCATTTGGTCCGGATCTACGATTTCATCAGTGTAAGGAACTCCTGGCATGGACACTCTCTCCACTGATGCAGACTTGCAAATCCTCAGTAACCTGCCATCCTACAGAGGCGCCTTCCCCACTGCCCCTACCCCTTTTCAGCTTCCTTTTGGGTGCTGTCTTTCCCTCTCAGACTGTAAGCTCCTTAAGGGCAGAGACTCTCTTTTTCTTACTTATATTCTTGGGGTTTAGCACAATGCCTGGCTCATAGGAGGCACTTGACTTTTACTTTTAAATTAAATTAATTAATTTTAATTAATTAATATTTTTTATTTTTAAATTTTAAGTTTACCGCCATAAGGCCTTTCCTGATCCCATCAGTTGTTAGTGAGTGCTTTGCCTTAACCCCAATCAAAATTACCATGTGTACGTTTGTATGGACTCCTCTGTACACGTGTTGTTTCCTCTTGGTAGAACATAACCTCCCTGAGGGCAGGAGTGTCCCCAGAGCCCAGCGGTGCCTTGTAATGGGAGGCATTTAATAAATGTTTGACTGAATGAATGAATGAATATTGTGTTCAGAAGAGGTAAGCCACTTGGGCAAGGACTCCCAATCTGATGAGAATTAACAGGAAAACTGGAGAGCAGTTTGGCAGAAATTAGGTTATACAAACACCATTTACTACAGAAAGGCCAAAAGGAATGAGCAACCTGAACATAAAAGGTCCCACCATAAAAATCAGAAGAGAATGAGATGAGGTCTTGTTCACATATAGGGGTAAGGGAGAATTCCTAACCAAACACAGACACATTAGTACACTGTGGATAGGGCTACGAATTGGTCCAGCCATTCTGGAAAGCAATTTAAAATTGTGCCCTCCAAAAAAGTGACTTAAATGTCCCTACCTTTTGATCCAGAGATCTCCTTACTAGGTATATACATCAAGGAGAACAAAGATAGAAAGAAAAGGTCCCAAACGTTCCAAAATATTCCTAGCAGTACTTTTTTTGTGGTAGCAAAGATCTTCAAACAAAATAGATGTCTGTCAATTGGAAAGTGAGCCTAAGCAAAATATGGTACGTGAATGGAATTCAATGGAATATTACCATGCCAAAACAAAGGATGAATATGGGGGGCAGCTAGGTGGGGGCAGTGGATAGAGTGCCCGCCTTGGAGTCAGGAGGACCTGAGTTCAAATCTGGCCTCAGACACATAACACTCACTAGCTGTGTGACCCTGGGCAAGTCACTTAACCCTGGTTGCCTTGCCAAAAAAAGAAAAAAAAAGGATGAATATGAGGAATTCATCCCAATAGGGGAAGATCTATATGAGCTGGTGCAAAAGCAAAGAAGGCAGACCAAGGGGGGAAAAACAAAACAAAATAGACACTATGACTAGAGTAATATAATTGGAAAGGGAAAAAAAAGAAAAAGAAAAAAAAACTCTACAATGTGTAATTATAATGACCTAACCTGGTCCTGGAGAAGAACCAAGAAAAAGTGCCTCCTTCCCTTCACAGCTGAAACGGAAGACTTTTGGGAAGGTTGCATACCCTTCCAGAGACGATCAATATGTTTTTTTAGTTTGGCTCAACTGTTTTGTTCTTTTCTTTTTTAATCTTTGTTACAAGGAAAGAGTGGCTGGTCAAGGAAGTGGGGAAGAATATATTCTGAAATGAATGTAATGTAAAAACAAAGAGATCTAGAAAAATGCGACCAAAAAACGTTTTAAAGGAAGAGGAATGATTCCCAAAGACCTAACTGTGAGCACTCCCGAACTAATTTGTCACAGACCATTCGTTCCTTTGTAACCAGTGAGGAAATGCGCACGCGCGCGCACACACACACACACATACACACACAGACACACAGACACACAAACACACACATGCACACACACACACACACACAGAGACACACAGACACACAGACACACACACCCTTCACCTTCTAGTTGCTGTATAGTTCTCTGAATATTGTTGGTGAATTTCTGCATGTTCATGAGGAACTCATCCCGTATTAGTTGGACACTGTGGTATTCGATGGCCTCCCCTGAGAGTTTCTCAACGGTGGAGCTTTCAGGAGGTGTCAGATCTCCTGGAGGGACAAGTGGTACTGGAGGTTCTGCCTTGTGTTGATTGAAGGAGAGCGCTGGTGTAAACACCTGAAATGTCAGTGGATGAAGCATATTTCACGGTATCGTTCTCAGCTATTTCAGATCTGAAATTTTAAGATCCTGTTTTAAATTCTTCCATTAAGTAGGAAGCTTTTGTGGCACAGGGAAGACAGAGCAAGTTTCAAGTCAGAAGGACCCGAGTTCAAGTCCTGCTGAACGCTTGGGGCTTGGGAAGGTCACTTCACCTATCAGCCTCAGTTTCCTCACCTGTAAAGGGAGAGCGCTAGGATTTCTCTACAATCCTTTCCAAGTCTAAATCTATGATCTTATGAATATTAAGTGAAAACACAACTACAAATTAATTACCTCAAATTAGCACCAGGCAGGAATGAAAGAATATCGACCAGAGTGGAAAGAAATTAGGCTGTGATTAAGAATTTTAACAAAAATGGATCACACCACCCTCAGAAGTACAGTTCTCCCACAGGCTACCGATCATTGAATCCAACCTCTTCATTTTACAGATGAAGAAAATGAGGCATAGAGCAGTAAAGTGACTCATGTAGGTAATGAGATTTGAACTGAGTTCCTGTGACTCCAACACTCTTTAGGCATGGAGTGCACACCTCCTGAGTGTGCAAAACTCTATACACAGCGCTGTAGTCTTCTAGCTCATCTTTCTGCCTCAAGTTTCCCTCCATTTTAATTCATCCTCCATATAGCTGCCAAAATGTCACCCTCTGCTACTCAACAAACCTCAATGGCTCCCTATTACCTTTCAGATCAAGTATAACCTCTCTGGGGGTATTTAAAGCTCTTCGTAACCTGGGCTCTTCCTAACTTCTCACCCTTCCTATACGTAATTCCCCATCTCCAGGCACTTTACGATCTACTTGCTGGTCCTCTCAAAGGACCCTCCATCTCCCACCTCTCAGCCTTTGTACAGCCTTTCTCCCATGCCAGGTGTTCTATCTCCAGGCTTCCTTCAAACCTCAGCTCACCTCCCACCTTCTGCAGCAGACTTTGCCCAGTTTCCTAAGCTGCTAGCACCTCCCCCTCTGTGGTTGCTTCCATTTAGACTAGATACATAGACTCTAAAAGGTACATTATCTCTCCATTAGCATGGGAGCTCCTGGTGAGTCCTGGACATGCCAGGCACTGTGCTAAGTGCTGGGAATCTGTTCTAAGAGGTTTTAAAAGGCTGGAACTGGCTAAGGATGGGATGTCAGCCTATGAGTTGCAAGTCAATGATCCCAAAAGGACCTTGCAGACAGTCTTTCAGGGGTAGCTAGGTAGCACAGTGGATAGAGCACAGGCCCTGAAGTCAGGAGGACCTGAGTTCGAATCTGGCCTCAGACCAAACACTTAACACTTATTAGCTGTGTGACCCTGGGCAAGTCACTTAACCCCAATTGCCTAGAAAGGGAAAAAAAAAGAGAGAGAGAGAGATCCCGGACAGTCTTTCTTCCAGGTGCATGATCTTGAGACACCCATCAGTGAAGGCATTTCCATAAGGATGAGTGGGAAAGGAAATGACTAACCTCAGCTAAGGTCCCAGATAGCAGCAATGCCTGGGGTATGGTAGAAGATTCAATAGTGATGGGTCCTTCTAAAAAAATTTGTAAAAAAAAAAAATTATATAGAGGGGCCAACCAGGTGACACACAGGTGGCCTTGGAGTCAGAAGGATCTGAGCTGAAATGTGACCTCAGTCACTTATTAACTGTGTGATCCTGGGCTAGTCACTTAACCCTGATTGTCTAAAAAAAATTTATACCATTACAATATCACACCATTAAAAAAAAAAAACTTGGAAAGCGGCAATGAGAGAATCTTCATCCACACTTACATGAAGCAAAAGATCCTTAAGCATATGTAGAATGTGCCCATTAAGGACGCCATACTCCAATCTTTCTGGCATCAACTCCACAGCTTCTTTCATATCATTAGCTTCATTAATGGTCTCTAAATGGGACAGATAAAAAAAATAAGAGATAGTTGAAAAGAATGACTAATAACTAACATTTCCACAATCGTGGTTTTCTTTTTCTCCTTCCCAAACAGCTTCATAATAACCTTAAAAAGTAAAATTAACAAATAAAATCATGGGGTCAGTATTTTCTGAATACACTAACAACTCAGGCTTGGACAAGGAAACCCTGGTTCTGCTACTAGTTAGCGAGTTCACACACAAGCAAAAGAGGCAGAGTGATACATAATTATCCACCATAAGGGCTTGGGGTGAATGCAAATGAACTGAAAAAACAGGGGCAGGAATCCTCCAGGAGCGTCAAGAACAGTTTGATGAATGCCTAGCTTTGGGGCCAAATTCATCATTGAAATAACATCTGTGGTTCCATTTTTTTTTCTCGGCAAGTATATTAAGTAATTTGTGTCTGTTTGATTCCTGGAGAAATTCTAGAGCAGGTTATTAAAGGGATGACTGATGAACTTTTAACGACGACAACAACAATTATGTAGAGAGGCACCATGGTGTAATAGATAGAGGGCCGGTCTTGTCATTAGAAAAATCCTGAGTTCAAATCTTGCCTCCAAATCCATTGCTATATGACCCTGGGCAGGTCACTTGGAGTGTCCCTAGGCATCTCGAATATTTTAGGTTGCAGAACAGGAGCCAATAGTCATTGAGAGAGGACATTTCCTACTGGGAGCTCCAAAGTCTGCTAAAAAAATGCCAACAATTCACATTAAGATGACACTTAAGGATTACAAAGTATTATATCCACGTTACGCCATTTGATGAAGAAAAAGGAAGCGGTTGTCCCCAAAACCCCAGCAAAGCTCAATCATCAGCAGACCTAGTCAGACTAACGGTGTTTCCTTTTTTTCTTTCTTTCTTCTTTTTTTTGACAGGATAATTAAAGGGTCAGACTGGGGAATGCAGTAGATACAATATACTTAGATTTCAGCAAAGTGCTTAATGTAAAGTCTCAGGCTATTCTTGTGGAAAAGGTGGAGAGATGTAGGCTAGATTACAGGTGGATTCAAACAAGGTTGAATGGCCAGACCCAAAGAGAAGTCACTGATGGCCGAAAGCCAATTTAAAGGCCTCCAGGAGAGTGCTCCAAGAATCGGTGACTGACTCTACACTGTTTAACACTTTTATCAAAGACTTGAATAAAGGCATAAAGGTATCCTTATCAAATTTGTATATGACACAAAGCTGGCCTGGACAGCTTACAATGAATGGGCATCAAGATCTGAAAAAAAGTTTTAATAGGTCAGAATACTGGGTTGAATTAAATAAGGTGAAATTTAATAGAGATTTTTTTTAACTTGGTTCCAAAAATTGACTTTACAAGTAAAAGATGAGGGCTAGGTAGCAGTTTTCCTGAAATAGATCTGATGGTTGTAACGTGCCTGAAAGCCCGATGTGAGTCCGCACTGTGGACAGGGCAGCCAGAAACGGTAATGGGATCTTGGGAGGGCCACTTCTGGGAATGAAGAAGGTGATATTTCCTCTGGACCCTACTGGGATCAGGCCACAGCTGACGGGCTGAGCTCTGGGCACCGTGGTTTAAGGTTGCTGATAAGCTGGAGCAGGACAGGAGAAAGATAACTGGGATGAGAATCAGCGGAGGTTGTGTACCCAAAGGAAGAGACCCTCTCAGGGGACTGAGGGTAAGTTGGGTGAGGGGATATGAACTTTGACTTCAAGGCTGTTTTACGGAAAATGGGTTGGGCTTGTTCTGTTCAGCTTCAAAAGGCAGAACCAGGAACGATGGAGGCAAGTTAACAGAGGTATATCTAAAAGTTGACCTACATGGGCTTTCTCAGGACATAGTGAGCTCCCCCTCGTTAGAAGTGTTCAAGCAAAGGCTGGATAATCATCAGGTGTGCTGGGGAAGGGTTAAGGATTAGACTAGATGGTTACTGAGGTCTCTTTGAACTTTGAAGTCTGTGAACACAAAATTCTGGGATTCAGGTCCTTCATCTTTCTTCCCTTTACAGCTGAAGTCCTACCTTCATTGCCTCTCCACTTAGACAACTCTCATCCTGATACTCAACCCCTCAAAATCTGGCTGCTCTCAAGCTTCTCTGAACTGTCAAATTGAAGACCTCATCCTTCTTGACCACTGCAGAGCATCAGACACCATTAACTCCCCTCTCCTCCTGGAACCTGTCTCCATTCTGGGTTCTCTAAGCCCCCGTGTTCCCCGGTCCTCCTCCTATCTGACCCTTCCTTCTCAGTCTCGTCAGTAGATCTGCTTTCCTCTTACTCCCTGACCGTGGGTCAGGGAGTCAAGGCTCTGTCCTGGGCCCTCTTTTCTTCTCTCTGCACTCACTTTCATGGTGATCTCATAAGTTTCAAGGGTCCAATAATGATTTCCAAACAGATGACTCATATATATACATATACATATGTACATATATACATACACAAATACATACATGTGTGTATATATGCACACACATACATACACACACACATATATCCCCTTAGCCTCTCCTCTTAAGCTCCAGGCCCCTATCACCAAATGTCTATCAGACATTTTCAATCAGACGTTCCATTGGCACCTGTAACTCACCACAGCCAAAACAGAACCAATTGTCTTTCTCCCGAAGCATTCCCTTTTTGCTAGCTCCCCTATTTGTGCTGAGGGCACTTCCCCACCTCCAACGTTCACCCCTTCAGAGTCATCCTCAGCTACTCTCTTTCTCTCACCCTCTAATCTAATTAGCACTGTCTTGTTGACTGCACCTCCATCCCATCTCTCTCATCCATACCCTCCTCTCCACTCACAAGACCACTGCCCTAACTCAGACCTTCAGCATCTCTCCCTTGGACTACTGTAACAGCCTAGCTCCTCCACAGAGTCAAAATGATACTCCAAAAGTGCAGATCTGGCCATGTCGGGCCCCCTTCAAGAAACTATTAACTCCAGGTTAAAATGCAAACTCCTGTTTGGCATTTAAAGTCTTTCACCATCTGGTTCTAGCCTACTTCTCCAGGCTTATTAAATATTACTCTCCTTTTCTGGAAATACACTCCCTCACACCTGCCCACAAAGAAACTCATCTGCCACTTTTCTAAATGTTCCCCTAATCTCTTACAACTTTACGTTCTGAATGACTTCACCTGTATGGTGCGTATCATATTCCTTGCCTTCTCAATAGATGGAGGAAGGAGAGAATTCAGAACTGAAAATAAATTTTTAATTAAATTAAATTTGATTTTTTTTACTGCTTCTTGGTGAGGCAATTGTGGTTAAGTGACTTGCCCAGGGTCATATAACTAACTACTAAGTATCAGGTGCCTGAGGCCAGTAAAATTGATTTTTGAAAAGTAAAGACTTGCAGTGGATAGAGCACTGGCCCTGGAGTCAGAAGGACCTGAGTTCGAATTCAGTCTCAGACCAGACACTTGACACTAGCTGTGTGACCCTGGGCAAGTCACTTAACCCCAATTTCCTCGACCAAAAAAATAAACAAATAAAAAGTGAAGACTTTTTTTCTGTTTATCTCCAGTTGAATGTATGTGTAAGCTCCTAGAGGGCAAAAACTATCTGCTTTCGTATTTGTATCCCCAGTGCCAGGGAGAACTCATGGCACATAGTAGGTATTCAATAAATGTTTGTTCATTTGGTTCATAAAATATTAAAGCCTGAAGAAACCTTAGGTCATCTAGTTCAACACGCTCATTTTACCAGTGAAGAACTGTGGCCCAGGAGGTCACAAAGGTCACAGGACCAGGATCTGAAGCCAGATCCTTTGCTTCCAAAGCCTCTTCTCTTACCACTGAACCTCCCAGGCCACTCTTTGATAAACAGATTCATGTAGTCTATGCTGAAGCCAAAACGGCCTCCTCGTCATGATTCACCAGTGAACTGTCATCTCAAATCGAGGCCTTTGCCCTTTCAAGGAATGGAGGGCCCACTCTTAGGCCACATTTGGCATGAACTCCCTCCTCCCTGCTGCCCGGTAGATGCCCAAAGCTTTCTCTGAGGCCCACTTCAAGTGGCAGGCAGCTCCTACATGAGGTTTACTCTGGTCCTCCCACTTGCCAGTGGTCTCACCCCGAAATTTGCTTTATATTTCCTTTGTATGTATTTCAATCTACTTATATATATGGACATATATTGTTTCCCACCAACAAAACATAAGCTGCTTGAGGGCAGGAGCTATTTCACTTTTGGTTTTGTATTCTCAGCCCCTAGCTCCATGCCCCACACATTAGTAGGTACTTAATGGTCATGTGACCTTAGGCAGGAGCATGGCAGGGGGGGGGTCCCTAAATCAATTAAATCTCAGAACTAGTAAAAAAAATCTGCCAACAGTAAGAGAGGTCCAGGACCAGGGAGGTGATGGTCCCACAAGACACCCCTTGGTCAAACCGCATCTGGAGGACTGCGTGTATTTCTGGGAGCCAGACTTCAGGAAGGATGGAAAGAAAGAGCCCACAAAAGGATAACCAGGATGCTACAGGGAAGGGGAAGGGAACAAGCATTTATCAAACACCTACTATGTGCCAGGCACTGTTTTCAAATATTATCTCATTTGGTCCTCACAAGTACCCTGGGAGTTAAGTGCTACTAGTGTTCCCATTTTGCAGATAAGAAAACTGAGGCAGACAAAGGTTAAGTGACTTGCCCAGGGACAAAGCTCGAGTCTAGGGAAGGATCTGAACTCAGCTCCTCCTGACTCTAGGTCCAGGGCCCTCCCCACCTAGCTGCCTCAAATTCATGTCCTATGAAGAGCACAGAGAAAGCATTTGAGGATGTCTATCCTGGAGAATGGAACATCTGGGGACTACGATAGAGATGTCTCCAAGTGGGGCCTTCATCCAAAGGAGAGAAAGCACTTATGTTGCTTACTGTCTTCCAAAGGCAGAGAGAGGAGCAGTGGGTAGATATGCAAAGGGTGAAATTTGACTTTCCCATAGGGAAAAAATTCCAACAATGAGAGCTCCCCCAAAGTGGCATGGGCAGCCTTGGGAGGCGGTGGGCACTTCTCCAGAGGGCTTCATGCCAAAGCTGGACCACCCCATCAGGGCTGGATAAAAGGGGTAGCATCTTTTTTAGGCTCGGGTTGGAACCTTCTGAGACCCTGGAGATCTGTGAACGAGTTCTGTGAACTCCCGCGTTTATTGAACTTCATTTTATCAGAGAGTGTTAACTCAGCAACTACTATGAGCCTGGTACCATCCTACATATTGTAAAAGATATAGAAACAGACACAGCTAAAACCCCACCTTCTACAGGAAGCCTTTCCCAATTCCCCTCAACACTAGTGTTTTCCCTCTGTTGATTATCTCCAATTTATCCTGTATGTAGCTTGTGTGTACATAGTTGTTTACGTGTTGTCTCTTCCATTAGGCTGTGAGCTCCTTGAGACAAGATTGCAAAACTTAATCAAACACACCAAATGAGCTTCGGAAAATTTAAAGACTGGTATTAGAAAACATGAATCTCAAGCTGATGACTCGATTAAGTCAGCTAAGTTTAAAGACATTCCATTTTATAAAAAATGATGAATTTAATGCTCTTCCTAGAGTGGAGTCCCAGTTGGGAAAAAGCCATAAAAGGCAGTAATAAGTGAAAAGGCATAAAAACGTAAACTCTGTGAAAAGTGGAAGTCCATTTAGATACTGAATTATATTTTAGATATTGAGTCAAAACTTAAGATACTATCACCTATGAAAGCCCAAACAAGGATATCATGATATATATGTGATTGGGACATAATCGATATGCAAACTTATGTTTGGGCATAACATTGGCTTAATTCCCAAGCTCATTACTAAGCAGAAAATGAAAAATATCCACCAATCAGTAGTGAGGCACTCTCTCTAGTTCCTCCTGCCTTTTTCTGTTTTTTATAATTACCACAGGGATTTTGGGGGTCCTTCGGCGGGGCTTCACCGACTGGTCTGGTTGCTGCCCCAGACAAAGGATGATACCTTGGCAGAGATCCATCATATTGCCCCACATTTAAGTAACCCAAATTGATTAAACTACTACCTATAATCAATCTGGAGCTCTTTGGACTCTTCCTTTGCTATAAAATGAACATCCCACGGTTATGAGGGAGATAACAGGGTTCCCTAGGTAGGGGAATTCTGGACCTTACACCTAGTAATGTTACTAGAAAATATAATTTGGCCCACAAATGTATATCTTTTCTTGGGCAGAAACAACAATGAAAGCATTTTTAATTATTTTGATTTATTAGAACAATTTACTTGACCTTATTAAGAACTACCCACCATAGATAGCTCTTGGGGTGGGGGGAGGGAAGCATATCATACAAGTGAAAATTTTAAATGTGAAATTGATTTGAGTGTTTTTGGGGATTTGATATAATATGTAGAATCAGAGCATGCTCTAATCTCTCCAACTATACAAAAACCTAAAAGATGGTTAACGCCATCACAATCAGCTGAAGGCTGAACGAGTTTTCAGTTTAATTAACATAATTTGCATAAGAGTGAGAAATACTTTAACAGTAGATCACACATAAAACGTAATGACAATACATTTATTGGGAAAAGAATTAGGGGATTGGGAGGCAACTCCATTTGTCAAATCATGACTGAATCACAATCGTAGGTTGGCTATGGATAGAAGGGTTTGGCAAAAACCAACAAAAGCATTCTTCAGGAATCAATTGGTTAGATAGAATTTACAACAAAGAGTATTGAATAATTCATTGCTATTTGTAAATTGGGTGCTGCAGATCCTTTATGTCAGTAAAATGCATAACAAAGTTACGTATGTGTGTGTGTGTATAATTATAATTTAAAATTTTTTTCTGAGAATTTTTTGTTACAGATTTCCCAGCACATCACTGTAAAAGAACTAAGAAACTACATTCTCCCAGAGGGCAAAGGAGGTGAGTTTCAAGGGACAGACGGGTTGTCAAAGGCTGCAGACGGGTTAAGGAGGATAAAGATGACAAAATATTGTTGAATTTGGACGGGGACAGAAACCTATGAAACAACAGCTTCAGGGAAGTGGTGGGAATGGAAACCAGATCACAATGGGTCAAGAAGGGACAAGGAACTGGGAGACTAAGGAGAGAGAATAAAATTAATAAAAGGATCAGTGCAGGATCTCCACCAACATGGGGAAGTTTGCAGGAATGCAGAGAGGTAAAATTACACCCAAGAATGCTCCTAATGAATAGAACTTGCTTTCAATTTTGCAAGCATGTTCCACGTTGTAGCAATGTAGGAAATGAACTGAAATATGCATACCTTTTGTATTTCTGAGAAAGAAAACGATATTTTGATTCAGAAATTCTTCGGGAATAGAATCATAACACACCTGAAGGTACAGTCTTTCAACTATCTGCTTGGTGATTTTCTGAAACACAGGAAACAAATGGCTTTCACACAGAAATATGTATATTTCTTGTTTCCTTCCTCCAAAGGAAAAAAAAAAGTCAGGCAACTTCGAAGACACTAGAGTTATTTTCTGGTCCCCAAAGCCCAGCGACCAGAGTAGTGCTGTAACAAGATTCCTTAGAGGAGAAAGCTATAAATTTGGCTGTGAATTCTAACCTTTATCTCCCTGTTAATTTGCTGAGAGCCATCCACATTTCAGCTGATTGGCATAAACATGTCCTGGTTGCCTTCTGAGAGGGAAAACTTTCCTGGCCTTTGGGATGGGATACCAATAGGCCAACTCTGCCCTCTGGGATGGGGCAGGTGTCCACCCATCCTGGGCCAATCTTGCCTGTGTCATGGGACCACACGTTCCTAGATCTTCAAGGGCCCTCAGAGCCCATCTGGCCCAACTCCCTCCTTTTACAAGATGAGGGAACTGAAGCTCAGTTGGGCATAAATAATTTTTTTTTAAATGGATGAATACTATTTTTCCCACCATTGATTTACATACCAGAACCTTACCCAAAGTCACACAGAATGCAAGGGCGAAAGGCAGGATTTGAACCTAGGTCTTCTGACTCCAAGATCGGCCCTCAATCAATTCTCATCACACTGACTCCTACACATTCACCACAGAGGGTCTCCCAAAAATGCTGGGAGCCTTCCTCAAGTTCTCCTGCCAAGAGGAGGCCTATGCAAGCACTGCATGCTTGGATTTCTGGTTTGGTTTACAAATTTAAAGCCCTATATACATACTATACAAAGCTATTATTAGCTATGGGGATGTATTGATAACTGAGCTACTCTAAAAAGCTAACCAGCATATGTAAATGCTCTAGAGACCTTTAGGTACTGTTTAAATATCCCCCTATTATTATTAGAGAGGCAGCATGGGATACAAGATAAAGGCTTGGGGCAGCTAGGTGGCTGCAGTGGATAGAGTACTAGCCCTGGAGTCAGGAGGACCTGAATTCAAATCTGACCTCAGACACATAACACTTACTATCTGAGTGACCCTGGGCAAGTCACTTAACCCCAACTGCCTAACCAAAAAAAAAAAAAGATAAAGGCTCATCCTTGGAGAGAGGGAGACCTGGGTTCAAGTTCCACCCCTGGCCCCTGACCTGACCCATCCTGCTGTGTGACCTTGGGCAATTCACATAACCTCTCAGTGCCACAGATAAACTAAGACTCTAAGTTGCAGAGAGGCTGAAATGGTGGTGGGATCTTTTTTCTTCAGGAGTTCCCTATACCAATGAAATCACAGGTCTAGTAAACAAAAGCAAATTATTATTATTATCTTGTTCTCATACTAGACTATAAGCTCCTCAAGGGCAGGCACTGTTTTTTGCCTTTCACCATATACCCAGTGCTTAGACCAGGGTTTGTCATATTATTTTTGTTCAGTTGTGTCCAGCTCTTTGTGATCCCATGGACCATACTGTCCATGGGGTTTTCTTGGCAAAGATCCTGGAGTGGTTTGCTATTTCCTTATCCAGTGGATTAAGGCAAACAGAGGTTAAGTGACTTGCCCAAGGACACACAGCTAGTAAATATCTGAGGTTGGATTTGAACTCAGGTCTTCCCGACTCCATGCTCTACCCACTGAGCCATCCAGCCGCCTCTGTGCCATTTGGCATATAGTAGGTGCTAAATAAATGTTTAATGACTATTTATTGACTATTCTTATCTTTATTAGTATAATTATTGCATTTTCATGAAACTTCATACAGAGTGGATATACACTATCATGAATTTCTGTTCTAGTCCCCTCCCTCCCCCTCCACTGAAGTCCTCCTTCCACCCAGCATTGTGGAGGGTTCTCAGAGACTCCAGCCTAGGCAAGTTCTAGCAGGCCCTACCAGGGGACCAAGTACACACCTAGAGATAAACTGTTCATCTGTCACAGGAGGCAGGGCGCAGCTCAACTCAGGCATCACTAAACTGTCTATAAGGCAACCGCTGGCGCCTCCATGGCAATCCTCCAAGGCCAAGTTCTAGAGGAATCAGAGACTATGACCAGGGAAGAGAGTCCCCACCCCAGGGAATCCTCCCTCCTCCAGACACGGCTGCAGCAACGTTGGGCCTCAGAGGGTCCCCACCCATCGGCTGATACACCCACACAGGGGCAGGAAAAGAGGGAAGGGGGCACCCACCTTGACCGGGGGCTTCTCCGCTACTTCTTGCTCTGTATTTGAAGTCGTCTGAAGAGTCAATTCACTCCTAGGGATAGACTGCTGGGCTGGAAAAACATCATTGAAAAGGAGATTGGGTCACAAGAAGGTTGTTTTTCCACAATAATTACACTGGGATTTTTTTTTTTTTAGGCAATTGGGGTTAAGTGACTTGCCCAAGGTCACACAGCTAGTAAGTATCAAGTGTTTGGTCTGAGGCTGAATTTGAACTCAGGTCCTCTTGATTTCAGGGCTGGTGCTCTATCCACTACACCACCTAGCTGCCCCTACACTGGGACATTTTATCTGGTAAAAGTTGTGCATAAGGCAATTTTGTTTGTTTTTCTCATAAGGCAATTTTGAAAGGAAATGAATCCTACTTTTCTCGTTGATTTACATTGTAATTGAAGACTGCTTTTCCTTCATTTCTGAGGGATCTTCAGCAGAAAGAGCTGGTACCTCCCACCTGGGCCTTGGATTCCCTCTGGTTAGTCTCTCACTATCGTTGCTATCATCATCATCATATATTATCAATGACATTATTCAGATTATTAATATTAGATCATCTTGTAATATTGGTTGTTAATAGGAGATGGGATCGAAGTATACTTCAATCTGCATTCAGACTCCATAGTTCTTTCTCTGGATGTGGACAGCTTTTTCCATCATGAGTCTTCGAGATGTCTTAGATCCTTGCACTGCTGAGAAGGGCTAAGTCTATCAAAGTTGATCATATCACAGTGTTGCTGTTACTGTGTACAATGTCCTCTTGGTTCTGCTCACTTCACTCAACATCAGACCATACAAGTCTTTCCAAATTTTTCTGAAATCTGCCTGCTCACTATTTCTTATAGCACAATAGTATTCCATTACATTCACATACCACAACTTATTCAGTCATTGCTCAATTGATGGGAATCCCTTCAATTTCCAATTCTTTGCCACCATAAAAAGAGCTGCTATAAGTATTTTGGTACATGTGAGTCCTTTTCCCATTTGTATGATCTCTTTGGGATACAGCCCTAGAAGTGCTATTGCTGGGTCAAAGGGTATGCACATTTTTATAGCCCTTCGGGCATAGTTCCAAATTGTTCTCCAAAATGGTTGGATCATTTCACAACTCCACCAACAATGCGTTAGTGTTCCAATTTTCCCATACCTTCTCCAACATTTATAATTTTTCTTTTCTGTCATATTAGCCAATCTGATAGGTGTGATGTGGTACCTCAGAGTTGTTTTGATTTGCATTTCTCTAATCAATAGTGATTTAGAGCATTTTTTCATATGACTCTAGATACCTTTGATTTCTTCATCTGATAACTGCCTGTTCATATCCTTTGACCATTTATCAAATGGGGGATGACTTACATTCTTATACATTTGACCCAGTTCTCTATATATTTTAGAAATGAGGCTCTTATTAGAAACACTGACTGTAAAAATTGTTTCCCAGTTTTCGGCTTCCCTTCTAATTTTGGTTGCATTGGCTCAGTTTGTGTAAAAACTTTTTAATTTAATGTAATCAGAATTATCCATTTTGCATTTCATAAAATTCTCTATCTCCTTTTTGGTCATAAATTCTTCCCTTCTCCATAGATCTGACAGGTAAACTATTCCTTGCTCTCCTAATTTGCTTATGGTATCACCCTTTGTTTCTAAATCATGTACTCATTTTTACCTTATTTTGCTATACGGTGTGAGATGTTGGTCTATACCTAGTTTCAGAAATACTATTTTCCAGTTTTCCCAGCAGTTTTTGTCAAATAGTGAGTTCTTATTCAAGAAGCTGAAGTCTTTGAGTTTATCAAACAGTAGAATACTATAGTCATTGACTACTATGTCTTGTGTACCTGACCTATTCCACTGATCCACCACTCTATTTCTTAGCCAGTACACCAAATAGTTTTGATGACTGTTGTTTTATAATATAGTTTTAGATTTAGTACGGCTAAGTCACCTTCCTTTGCATTTTTTTTTGCATTAATTTCCTTGATATTCTTGACTTTTTGTTCTTCCAGACGAATTTCGTTATTATGTCTTCTAGCTTTATAAAATAATGTTTTGATAGCTTGATTAGTATGGCACTGAATAAGTAAATTAATTTAGGTAGAATTGTCATTTTTATTATATTGGCTCAGCCTATCCATGAGCAGTTGATATTTTTCCAGCTATTTAGATTTGACTTTATTTGTGTGAAAAGAGTTTCATAATTGGGTTCATATAGTTCCTGGATCTGTCTTGGCAGGTAAACTCCCAAATATTTTATATGGTCTGCAGTTATTTTAAATGAGATTTCTCTCTCTGTATGCTGCTGGGAAGCTCTTTAAGTCTTGCAAAGTACTTTGTATATATATTTGGACCTCACAAGGCAGACTGAGTGGTGCTGTGAACACAATACTGGCTTTGTAATCATCGGACTTGGGTTCAACTCTCCCTTACTACCTGTGTGGTCATGGAGATATTGTGCTAACTTCACTTAAGCTCTCTAGGCCAAATATTCCTCATCTATAAAAAGAGGGGTTTGGACTAAGATGATCTTTAAAATCCCTTGTAACTCGAAATCTGTGATCATAGCTATGCTTCTATAACCCTGTGATGTAGGCACTATAGATATCACTGTACCTATTTTAAAGACAAGAAAATTGAGACAGGGTCACACAACTAGTATCTAAAGCTGGATTTGCTTAGCTCTCCTTAGTTATTTCCTATGTTCCATAAAATACTACTGTACAATCAGAGGTTCTATCAAAAAACCTTTGGGAGAATTCTCTTACAAAGAAATGAATCCTTTTATTTTATATTATAAATCAAGAGTTCAGTTACTTCAGTCATGTCTGAGTCTTTGTGACCTGATTTGGGATTTTCTTGGCAAAGATACTGGAATAGTTTGCCATTTTCTTCTCCAGCTCATTTGATGGATGAAGAAACTGATGCAAGCAGGGTGAAGTGACTTGCCCAGGGTCACCCAGCTAGTACGTGTCTGAGCTGGATTTGAACTCAGGTCTTCTTGATTCCAGGCCCAGTGCTCTATCCACTGCACCACCTAGCTACCCCTCAAGTCACCCTCAAATCAATCTGCTTCAAATGCATGGTTGGTTCCCTTATAGCAGGCTTTCCTAAAACAGGACAATCAGGCAATGGGAAACAGGCTTCCCTTCTAAAGGCTTTTCCCTCTGGCTCCATCCTTGGTGCTCTTTTCTTTACTCCACATTCTCTTCCTCCACCACCAATCCCCCTTCCTCCTACGGCTTCAGAAGTCATGGGACCTGCCCTTTTTGTTCTGGACACCATCTTCTTTCCAGTTATCCAGTTTCACGAGCTGCCAAAGCTCATCCAGATGGTGTTGTTATTCATTATAGAATACTTCAGCAACGAGACAAAAGTTTCCTTTCATTTCTCATCTTCGCAGTCACCTATCAGGCACAGAACTAATACATTGGCCTCTTTGCTGTATTTATTGCCTAAATCTCGCATTAATTTTCACTCCTAAATCTTCCTTTTACTGTTTCTTTGGACTCCTGACTGATTGTGACATTGATTTTTTTTCCAAAAATATTCACATAGCACTTTAAGATTTGCAAAGTACTTTATAAATATTATCTCATTTTAGCCTCATGATAATCTTGGGAGGTTATTATCTCCATTTTACAGGTGAAGAAACTGAGGCAGAGGGAAGTTAAATGACTTGCCCAGGGTCACACACAACTGATAAGTGTCTGAAGTCAAATCTGAACTCCTGTCTTCCTGACTCTAAGTCCAGTACTCTAGCCACCTGTTTTTAAAGAACTTAAACATTTTTGAGGTGACTTATAAGTTTCAGAGTTGGACATTCTCTAGTTAATATACCCTGTCTCCTCAAATAAACCCTATATATCCTAATCTGTTTACCTGTTATGGGTCCCCTTCCCCCAAGAGAATTCAGGCTCCCTGAGGGTGAGGGCTGTTTTTTCCATTTTGTCTTAGTATCCCCAATGCCTTGCTTGTACATCCCTCTGCACATAGTAAGCACAACCCAACCGCCATGTTGAATTGGATTGGTTTGGACTTCAGGGAAGCTATTTTTCTAGCTCCACACTCCTGCCACTCAGTTTGGGGGAGGCAAGTTTAGCAGCTCCTCCAAAAGCTGAGGATTTGCAGAAGGATGTTTTAAATTAGTTGGGGGGGGGTGCTTCTACTCTAGGGAGCAGAATAAAGCGATAGCCATTCTTTTCTTGCTCATCTCTTCATCTTCATCTGAGGGACATGATAAAAGATCCCAGGCACCTTTTGAGCTAGGAATGTGGATGCTGACAACAGCAGCCAGTTTTGTCCTCTGAATCCAGCTCAGAAAAGTACATGTTTTTATTCATATCCCTGGGTCCTGTCATCAGAGCCTGGGAGGTACAGGTGACACCTCACTTTGGAAACAGAAACATTTTTTTAAAAACATAAAGATGAGAAAAATCATGGCCCTAAGCTCCTCTTCTTTTCATGATGGGCATATAATCCATAACTTCTGCCTCTGAAATGGTTACCAGAATCTTAGACTGCCTAGAGCCATCTAAGGCCACTAGGCTCAGCTAGTTAGGTACCAGAATCTACTAAGGCTGAGGATGCTCTTTCCTTCCCTCTCCAAAGCAGCTAAATGGGTTGGGACTGGATAAATGAAGAAACAAGAGCTACAAAGCTAATCCATCCCAGTAGGGCTACATCTAATACAATTCTTTTTTTTTTTTTAAGGCAACTGTGGTTAAATGACTTACCCAGGGTCACACAGCTAGTAAGTGTCAAGTGTTTTGCCTGAGGCCAGATTTGAACTCAGGTACTCTTGACTTCAGGGCCAGTGCTCTATCCACTGTGCCACCTAGCTGCCCCAATCTAATACAATTCTAATCCCAACTAGCCACCCCCAGTACAAAGGAACTGGACAAAAGAACAGACCTAGACAACTCCAAATGCACCACATCCATTTGACAGCTCCACCACTATTTCTAGAGAAACAGCTCAGCCCCATCACCCACCCTCTCTCGCTTCTCCTCTTGAATCAAAGGAAAGTTATCCTCTCTTCCTGGCTATGGCTAATCCCTCCCTCCCTCTGCCCTTGACATGCTGCTATTTACAAGCTACTTAGGCCTCTCTGAGCCTCGGTTTCCTCATTTGTAAAACGAGGCGAGCCCTACTTGCACTACCTATATCATGTCCTCTGCGCATTTTAAATATGAGATGTTGATTATGATCGCATCCTTTCCTGCTTCCTCAGGGACTCTGAGCTTTAGTTTTTACCTTCCCATCTGACTGCAAACACGCCAAGGACTCCCCAATCCCCCCCAAAAAAACTCTTCCCTTGACCATCCCCAACCTGTCTGACTATTTTTCCATCTCTCCCACCATTTGCTGCCAAACTTTTGGGAAGAGCTGTCTACGCCTGATGTCTCTACTTCATCTTTCTTCAATTCTCTCAACAGCGTGTAATCTGGCAGGACCTATGGAAATTCTCTCCCAAAGGTCATCAGCATCCTTCTAATCACCTAATTTAATGACTTTTTCAGTCTCAATCTCCTGGACGGGTTGAAGCAGAAAGAGGCTTTGGAATTGGCTCCTTCGAAACCTACCCCTGACATTTACTGAACTTCGACTTGAATGACCTTGGGCAGTCTTTCTGGGCTTTGTTTGAATGAGAAGATGCAGGCTCTGGATTTGTGACCCTGTGATACTATGGCCTCCTCCTATCCCACCCTAGCTACTGCAGGTTTCCCTGTGTATATGCTGCTTTGGCCCCAGTAGAATGTAAGCTTCTCAAGGACAGGGAATTTTACTTCAAATCTTCATTGCCTAGCACAATGCCTGTCATCTAAGGAGCCTTGGATAAATGCTTGCTGAACTGAAGCAAACTCGTGACTGAAGCCGTCTCTGAAAACACTACATGCACCCAAACCTCAAGTCTTCTCTTCTTTGAATGACCCCCAAACCTTCATCTAAATCTAGCTCTCCAGCCCTGAGCTCTCTCCCAGGATCCATGAATACAGCTTCAATTGCCAGTCAAACATCCCCATCTAGATGCTCCACCAGCACTAACAATTCAATGTCTAAAAATGAGCTTATTATACAGTATTTCCCCCAAAATCTGTTCCCCCTCCTGGCTTCATATCAGCAGAACTACCATTAATTGTCTGGTTGGAGCCCTGGTGTTATATATGACTATTCACAGATCACCAAACTGGAAGGGGTCCTGGAGCTCATTTGGTCCAACTCCCACCTAACAAAGAATGCCCTCTCCTCAATATCTGACAGATAATCATAGAGCCTCTCCCTGAGATGCTCCAGTGAGGGAGAACTTAACACCTTTCAAGGCAGCCCATTACACTTTGGGAGGATTCTCCCTGTTAGGGAAGTCCTTCCACAGAGCTAAAATCTGCTTCCTTGCCTTTTCTGCCTGCCTTGCGCCTAATTCTGCAATATGGGACCAAAGTAGTCATCATCTCATCATTTTCCATTCTGTGCCTCAGTGTCCTCATCTGCTGAATGAGGAAATGGGAGATGACTGATAGGCTTCCTTCCAGCTTGAAAATTCTATGCTGTAGAATAAAGGATTCCCCATGAGGTGGTGTGTTGAAACAGAAAGAAGACTAGATCTGGGTGCCGATCAAGGTCCTGCTAATTTCCACCTGTGTGACTTCAGAAAAATCACTCCATCTCTCTGGGCCTGAATTTCCTCTTCTATAAAATGAGAATGATCTCTAAGTTCCCCTTGAAATGTTCTAAGTCTAATTGCTTAACTGCATGCCTACGTGAGCACGGAACCATCACAGAACCTGAAAGGTGGAGGGAACATTCCATGTACACCAATCCAAAGCACAAAAGGAATCCCTTCCATAACATCTCTCTGTGCCTCAGTTTGTCCATCTGGCCCTGAGGGCCTTGAAGGTGTCTTCCAGCTCTAAATCTATGACCTTCTCAAGACCTCATTCCACTTAGGATCTCTCCCATTGTTGGTCAAGATGTCTACCCAACATCAAGCCCAAATTTGACTTTTTACAACTTCCACCTGGTTCTTCTCTTGGAGCCAAACAGATGGCTGTCTTCCCCACGACAATCCGTCACATATTTGAATGTAGCCACCATGTCTCTTCCAACACTGCGGCATCTTCTTTTCTCCATCCCCATTGCACAACATAGACAAGTAGCAGGATACAGACCTAAGCTCTGCCTTCTAAGCCCCCTCTCCTTCTCTTCCCGTGTTCATCTGGTTACCAAGTCCTACTCATTCTACTTGGGCAGTGTCTCTCGCCATCAGGCCCTCTTCACCATCCACCGACATTAGTGGGATAGACTCCGAACAGTTCTTTTTGCCCCTGCTAGGTACCTCTCCAGCCTATCCTTTCTATGGCTACCATACTAGCCTCATTCTGTGGCACAGATCTATCCATGTCCCTTTTCTTCCCAAAATCCTTCAGCGGCTCTCTTGTGCCTGCGGGGCAAAGTTCACCCAATTTCAGAGCAAGGTGGAACCTCAGGCACCACCTGATATAATCTATATGTGAAGAAGACAGATCCTTCTAAAACGTCTGTGATGAGTGGCTGTCAGACGCCCACTGACGGGGACCTTCCATTCCACCTTGGGACAGCTCTTTGAACTTCCCACTTAGTTCTGTGTTCTGAAGATGAACAGATTCTGTATTCCTCCTTCAAAAACGCAAACAGTCCTTAAAAAGACTATCATGTACCTGAACCCCAAATCTTCTGTTCTTTGAATTGCACATCCCAGGTTCCTTAATTAATCCTTGTGAAACATGATATCCAAGCCCCTCAGCAGCCCGATTGTTTGCATCTGAACACATTCCAGCTTGGAAATACCTTGCCTAAAATAGGGCGTCGAAGATTGAATATGAGGCTGCAGACATGCTCTGACCAGCACAGAAGATGACCTAAGGATCGCTCCCCTTGTCCTGGACACTATGCTTTAATCTAGCCAAACTGAACTGCTCTCTGTCCCCAGAACTCACCTTCCCTGCATTTCCCTCCGTTCTTCTACTCGACCTGCCCCATATTCATGGAAGGCTTTCCCCTCCTATCCTCTACCTGGGGAGCTCTTATTTATGCTCTAAATCCCAATTCAAATACCCTCTCCTCCTGGAAGCCTTCCCTGATTTCTCTCAGTCAATAACAACCTTCCCTCCCCTCTCCTCATAATACACTCTAATACATTTTGTTTAAAATTACAGTTATCTGTCCCATGTGTCGTATCGTCTTAACAGACTGAAATATCCTTAAGGACAGTCCACACATTTTATCTAACTTTCATGTCTCCCACAGAGCCTAGTACAATGCTCTGCACACAGTAGAAGCTTAATAATGTTTACCGGTTGAGTCTTGCTCCAATCATTCTTTGTTACAGGGACAGATGCTACACTGGGAAATGATTCTTGTGTTTTTGAAAAGGCATAAATAAGAATTGAGAGGTAGCATGGTATAGTTGATAGAGAACTGACCTCTTGAGTCAGGAAGATCTGAGTTCAAGTCTTCCTTCTGACTCATCCTGGCCAAGTGACCTCGGCCCCCAGTGCCCCAGGTAGATCCCTAGCGCTCTGTGTAGTTAAGAAGTTGTCAACAAGCATTGGAAGAAGGAGTTTCCTCACCTGGGAGTTCCCTAGATCAATGGAATTCCACATCTGGCACCTGCCTATGTCAGTGAGTTCCTGTTGCCGCCGTTTGTCCTTCATTCTCGAGGAGGACCGTGACGTCAGGGAGGTGATGCCATGACATGCAAGAGAACTGGATTTAAGTGAGGGAGGGCGGTGCAGGGTCACCAGCCTCACTTTCTCCTCTGGAGCCATCTGGGTCCAGAGGCTAGATATGGATCAGGACAACTGGAGAGGGCCCCCACAGTGAGTTATTAATGGTAGCGTGGACGTGGAGTTGCTGGGCAGAAAGGGGTCAAGTCGGTGCTCTTTCAGGAGAAAGCTCATATGAATGCAAGTATCAGTATCATTACTGAATTAAAACCCCTCCTAGGAAATTCTCTAGATGAAAAGAAACCTCCAGGTGATTGAACAATGATCTGATGTCTCAGTACCCAAGGCAACTCTCTAAGATTATACGTTGTATCAAATTGCCTACCATTTTAGGAAGACGGGAGGGGAGGGAGAGAGGGAGAAAAATTTGGAACTCAAAATTCTGTAAAAATGAATGCTAAAAATTGGCTTTACATGTAATCAGGGGAAAATACTATTTAAAAAAGATGGAATCTTAAAAAAAAAACAAAACAAGACTTTATATTGTAGAAAAGATGCTGACCTGAATAGGTAGAGTTTCTTCATTTAGGATTTCTCTATCTCCCCTTTCCTAAGGTTTGCAGAACACTTTACGTGTGTTATCTCATTTAATCCTCACAACAACCCTGGGAGATGGGTGTTACTATTATCCCCATTTTACAGATGAGGTGGCAGAGACTCAGAGAGGTTAAATAATTTGCCCAGGGTCACATAACTAGTAAGTGCCTGGAGCAGGATTTGAAGTCAGGTTCTCTGAACTACAAATCTAACACTACATCCCAACCTCTAGATAAAATTTCCCCTTTCCTGTGTTAGAATGCCCCTATATCACATCCCTTTTTCAATACATCTAGCATTTCCATGGCAGAGTGATTTAAAAAGGAAAAGAGAGAAAAGCAAGGTCACTTGGTATAAAAATGCTTCGGTTTGGAATGTTTATAAATCAGAACCGAACAGGGATTCCCAGAGAACGGTCCATACATTCAAATCTTGCTATTTATTTATTTATTCCTAGGGCACTGTACCTGTACTTCTGTCCGCTGATGTTATTCTGGAAGTCTGGCTGCCTAACTCTTCCTCCTCTTCCTCATCTTCCCATGATGAAACTTCTGGAACATCTTCGTGGCCCAAATGAAAAGAGAAGAAATATTTTAAAACAATGTCACACAGCATGGAATGCCTAAAACTGTTCCTTTCCTTAGCGCAGGAGTTTTTTCTTACCCCTCTCATGTTATGAACCCTTTGTGGCAGTCTCCTGAGGCCTAGGGACAACTGCTCAGACATTCACTCAGTCAGCAAGAATATATGAAGTACTCACCATGCACAAGGAACTGTGCTAAGTATTAAGGATGCAAAGAGACCTCACAACAGGCCCTGCCCTCAGAAAGCTCACAGGGAGAGACAATACAAACACAACTATGTACAAACAAGATCTAGATGGGTAAATTAGCGACTGAGGCAAAGGCAAATAAGGTTAAGTGACTTGCCCAGGGTCACACAGCTAGTAAGTGTCCGAGGCTAGATTTGAACTCAGGTTTTCCTGACTTCAAGCCAGGCTCTCTGTCCACTGCACCACTAGCTGCCCACTGACTCAGCGGGTAGAGCATGGGACTCTTGATCCCAGAGTCATGGGTTCAACCCCTATGTTGGGTGATGTGTAAATCAGCAACAATCTCCAAGGGAAAGCTCTAGAATTAAGGGGGCCCAGGAAAGGCTTCTTGCAGAAGGTGGGATTTGAGCTGAGTCTTGAAGGAAGCCAGGAAGGAGAGGTGAGAAGGGTGAGCATTCCAGGCATGTAAAAGTGTATGAAGTCTGGAGACGTGCAGAAGGCCAGTGTTACTAGATCACAGAGGACATGGAAGGGAGTAAGGTATAAGATGAGTGGAAAGGTAGGAGGGACTAAGTTCTAAAGAGCTTTAAAAGCCAAACCAAGGATTTTATGTTTGATCCTGGAGGTAGTACCATGGAGCCACTGGAGTTTATCAGGTCAGGGAGGGGGATGGTTAGACCTTCACCTTGAGAAGAATAACGTTGGTTAATGGTAAATGGACCAGAATGGGGACAGATCTGAGACAGGAAGACCAACCAGGAGACTACGGCAATAGTTCAAACATGAGGTACTAAGGAACCTGTACTAGAGTGATGGCAGGGTCAGAGGAGAGATGTTATAAAGGCGGAATGCACAGGACTCGGCAATAAATTGGATATGGGGGTGAGAGACAGTGAGGAGTTGAGTGTGGTACCTAGACGTCAAGTCTGAGGAACTGGGAGGATGGTGTTACCCTGGACAGCCACAGGGAAGTTGAGAAAAGGGGAGGTTTGGGAGGCAAGATAACGGGGTCAGTTTGGGACATGTTGAGTTTAAGATGTCTCTAGGACATCCAGTTTGAGATGCTAAATAGACACTTGGAGGCATAAGGTCGGGAGAACGGTTAGGACAAGATTAAATAGATGTGAGAATCATCTGCCTACAGATGACAGATGAATCCAAGAGGACTGATGAGATCACCAAGTGAAAAAGTCTTGAGGGAAAAGAGAAAAGAGACCTGGGGGCCACTCCAAGTTAGCAGCCACGATCTGGAGGAAAATCTAGCAAAGAAGACTGAGGCAGACGGGTATGAGGAGAACCAGGAGAGACTGGTGTCCCCAAAACCTAGAGAGTATCACGGAGAAGATGGCGACTTACAGTCTCAAAAGCTGTGGAGAGGTCAAGAAGAATGAGAATTGAAAAAAGGCCAGTAGATTTGATGATTAAGAGAACCTCGGTAACTGTGGAGAGAGTAATTTCCATTGAATGATGAGATTAGCAGCGAAATTGCAAAAAGTTAAGGAAAAAGTGAGAGGAAAGAAAGTGGAAGACAGCTTTCTCAAGAAGTCTATCCAAGAAGAAGAGGAAATATGTAGGATGATAACTAGTGGAACATTAAGTGATTTTTTTTTTTTTAAGGATAGAGAAGACGTGGGCATGTTTGTAGGCAGCAGGAAAGCAGTCGGTAGACAGGAAAATATTGAAGATCAGTGAGAGTGGGGATGAGGGAGGGAGCTATCTTCTGGAGAAGATGGGATGGAATGGGATCACTTAAGCATGTGGAGGTGTTTACTTTGGCAAGATGAAGGGTCCCCTCTTCCTGTGAGACAGGGACAAAGGAGGAAATGGTGGGGGGTGGGCACGCAAGTGATGTGAATGATGAGAAAAAAGGGAGCTCTTGGTGAATGGTCTCAGCTTTTTCAGTGATATATGAGAAAAGGTTCTAAACTGAGAGCACAGGGTCGGAGGGAGCCATGGGAAGTTTGAGGAAGGAACAGGGATTATTCTTAGAATAATGGATATAAAATATAATACGTAGGATTACAAAGGAAACCAATTATATTGAAATACAGTTATAAAAATTTTTTAAAACCAAGTTGTTCACAGACCCCAGGTTAAGAAGCTGTGCCTCGCTATCATAGAATTATGCTTGTAATACTTCCTGTCCCCATCTCTCTTTATCTCTCTCTTCTCTCTCTGTCTCTGTCTCTCTGTCTCTCTTCTTCTTCTTCTTCTCTCTCTCTCTCTCTCTCTCTCTCTCTGTCTCACTCTCTCTTTCAGTGTTTCCTTCAAGATTCAGCTCAAGCATTACTTTCTACTTGAGGCCTTTCCTGATAACCCCCAGTTGCTAGTGCCTTCCCTCCTCAAACTCCCTTGTATTCATTCTGAGTATATTATTTGTTGTTGTTTACTCATGCCTGACTCTTCATGAGTTCAGCTTGAAGTTTTCTTGGCAAAGACACTGGAGCAATCTGACCATTTCCTTCTTCAGCTCATTTTACAGATGAGGAAACTGAGGCACACAAGGTGAAGTGACTTGCTCAGGGTCACACAGATAGTTGTGTCTGAGGCCAGTTTTAAACTCAGGAAGATGAGTCTTCCTGACTCCAGGACCCACAGTCCATCCACTCTGCCACCTAGCTGCTCCCATTATACAAGTATATGCATAATATAGTCAGAGCAGCTAGGTGGCACAGGCAGTGCCCGTGCTTTCTCGTTCTGGGCAGATCTTATACATGTAAATCCTGCACAGGGAACCTACTATCCAGGGTGCTGAAGGTGTCTTCCTCTGGATGACAGAGCACGGATAATAATAACAATAACAGCTAACCATTTATTGATTTTTATGCTTTTAGGTTTGCTAAGTGCCTTACATATACTATTTATTTATTTTTTATTTTTGCTAGGCAATGGGGCTAAGTGACTTGCCCAGGGTCACACAGCTGGTAAGTGTCAAGTGTCTGAGGTCAAATTTGAACTCAGGTCCTCCTGACTCCAGGGCAGGTGCTCTATCCACTGCTCCACCTAGCTGCCTCTCTATACTATCTATATTGATGAATAAAGGAATAACACAATGTTGGACCTCTAGGATACAACACAAGCTCCTGGCCCCAATCTACCTTTCCTGCCTTATTACCCATTTCACCCCTTCCTGCATTCTCCAAGGGCTCTCTTACTGGCCATCTCCCACACTTGCATGAGCTATCTCAGCACACTCCCTTTTCATCTATTTTAGAATCCCTAGTTTGTATCAAGATCCAGCTCAAACACCACCTTCCACGTGAAGCCTTTCTACATTCCCCGGGGTGGCTGGTCTTCCCACCCCCACCCCCACCCAAGTCATATAGCATCTATTTTGCCTGCATAGACACAAAGCCTTTTACTGTTGCCTTTGTAAACCCTTTACCTAGAACAGTGTGAGGCACATAATAAGCATTTAATGAATATTTGTTGATTAAGTGATTGACTCCATTGGCCACAGGAGACAAAAGTGAAAGAGGAAACACCCGGGCCCCACAGAGTAAGGACCAGTAGCAGACGGTGCACGGTCACGGGAGACACAAATAGAAAAGGGGCCCGGGAGGAATAAACGCGGGCACAGGGTTCATGCATATGTATGGAGACTCAAAAGGGCATAAAGCATGAGGGTACGTACTGCTGAGGACCAATTTCCTCTGTGATAAACTCCAAGAGCCCCCAGCGATCTGGCTCCTACCTACATTTACACCACTCCCCTGCATACATACACTCCCTATTCTAAGTGTCCTCCTGTCCCCTAGCATCCACAGCTTCCTGCAAAGCACGCCCAGGCCCAGGCAGCCTTTCCTGATACCCTTAAAACTCCCTTCTTCTTAAAATTACTTTGTATCACTTGGCAGACACTTTGTATTTTCTTTTCCGGACACATGCTGTATCTCCTTACGAGAATATAAGGTTCTTGAGGCGAGAGCCTGGGACTGTTCGTTTCGTTTCCTTGAAGCCTCATCGCCTAGTTCAGTGCCTGGAAATGCCCATTGACTTGCACGCGTAGGATGGCCGTGCAGAGGCAGGGCAGGGGGCAGGGGGCTGGGGGCAGGCGAGGGTCCGGCCCTCACCTATCTCCACTTCCACCTCCTCGGGCACCAAGAGGCGGTAGAAGAAGATCGACGCGGCGCCCTCTTCGTCTGTGCTCTGGTTCAAGAAGTGCAGAATCCCGTCCTCGGCCTCGCCGTCGTTCCGGTTCATCAGCTCGAGGAAATACTCCGGGTCGGTGATCTGAAAGGCGACGTACACCCGGTCCCGCATCCATTCCACCCGCAGGTCGTCCATGTCGCCGCCAGCCTCACCTCCACACCTTCCCAGGCAGTCTCGGCCCCAGCGCCGACAGAGGCCGTGGCGTCCTGACAACCGCCCCCCTCCGCCCCTGGCAACCGCCGCCTCCGCGCCGGCAGACGCTGAGGCCGCCGGACCTACTTCTCCAAGCGGGTCTCTGTTCGGAGAGGGAGGAGATCCACGATGCCTCAGCATTAAAGGAAGAGTCCCTCCCCTCGGACGGGGCTGTTGAGGAAGGCGTCATTGCCTGGTCATGTTTGAGGCCTCTCCAAAGTTGCCCAAGTCCAGGCTTGCCATTCTGGACCACGAGGGACAGCTTATACTACCTGTATGTCCCTCCAGCCTGCAGTGATGTTCTGGCATCCCCTTACATCAGTGCGTAAAGGCACAGTGCTGGTCATGAAGGCAGTACGTAATTCAGCGTTTGCTATGTGCCAGGCACTGTGCTAAGCGCTGGGACACAAGAACGGGCCAAAACCAGTTCCTGCTCTCAAAGAGCTCCCAGTCTAATGGGGGAGACAACAAACGAAACAAATATGTGCAAACCAGCTACAGCCAGGAAAACTAGGAAATCATAAACAGAGGGAAGGCACCAGAATTAAGAGGATTGGGGAAGGCTTCCTATAGGAGGAGGGATTTTAGTTGGGACTTCCTTCTGGGAAGCCAAGGAGGTCAGTAGGCAGAGCTGAGGAGGGAAAACACTCCAGGCATGGGGAGACAGCCAGTACAAATGCCTGGAGTGGAGAGAGTGGAACAGCCAGGAGGCCTGCATCATGGCTTGAGTACATGGAGGGGAGAAAGGTCTAATACTGGAAGGGTGAGGGGTGGGGGTTACGAAGGGCTTTGAACGCCAGAAATTTTTGTATTTGACCCCTGGAGGTGAGAGGGAGCCACTGAAGTTTACAGAGAGGAGGATTTCCTGCATCGCCTAAGTGATGATTCCTAGATCACCTAAGTGGCTGAATGGAGGATGGATGGGGGGCGGGGACTTGAGGCAGGCAGACCTCCCCCTCCCCCCCACCAACAGCTATTACTACATCCAGGTGTGAGGAATGAGGGCCTGCACCAGAGGGATGGCACAGTCAGAGGAGAGGAGGTAAATTTGAGAGGTATTACAATGGTAAAACCACCTAGGCAGCAAGCCTGGGGGACAGTAATAAGGGAAATTAGGAAGAGGGGAGAGTTTAGGGGAGAAGACAATAGTTCAGTCGTGAACACGTTAAGTTTAAGATGTCTAATAGGTAGTTGGAAACGTGATGCGAATCATTAGCAGAGAGATGATGATTAAATCTCCTGAGCTCATGAGATCATTAAGGGAAATAGTCTAGAGGGCGAAGAGGAGCTGGATAAATAGATCTGAGTCCTATATGGTTAGAGGGCATGTCCTGAATTGGATCCAGCAAAGGAGACTAAGATAGCGAGGACAGCCAAGAGCGGCGTCCCAGAAAACTAGAGAGAAGAGTCTCCAGAAGGTTATCAGTAGTGTCGGACGCAGCGCAGAAGTGGGGAAGAATGGGGATTGAGAAAAGGTCACTGGATTTGGCAATGAGGAGATCGCTGGTAACTCAGAAGTCAGATCAGAGGAGGTTAAGAGAGTGAGAGGAGAGAAAGTGGAGATCCCTATTGTAGCCTGCCTTCTGTAGGAGGGTAGCCACAAAGGGCACATAACAGGTGCTTAATAATGTTCACTGGCATAGACAGCCCTGTAAGATTTGAGAGAGGGGCCCCTGGAGATCATCTAGTCTGACCCTCTCATTTAACAGAGGACACACAGGCTTGGAGGAGTGACTTACCCAAAACGTCACACAGGTAGCTGAGAACCAGAATTCAAACCTGTGTCTTCTGGCTACAAACCCATCATTCTTTCCACAATACCTGACAACCGCCCTCTACCTGACACTACAAAGGAAATTAAATGTCCAGATTTGAAGAGTGTGAGCGCATCAGGACAATGTTGAACTAAGCCATCCTGGAAGAGAAATAAGTTTTTACTATATTCTCCAAAGTGAACAATTCTCTCTCAAACTGCCAACTCCAATGTCCTTTTTTCAGTCTTCATCCTTTCACACTGTTAATCACCTTGCTCCTCTTTTCCTTGGTATTCTAGTTTTCAGTGACATTGGCTCTCTCCCGGTTTTCCTCCTATTTCTCTGCCCATCCTTCACTCTTCCTTTAACGTTCCTTTCCTTCCAGTTTGGTCCTGCCTGATAACTGTGGCTCTGTCCAAGGCCACCTTCTCTTCTCCTATATAAGCTTGATGACCTCATTAGCTCCCGTGGATTCAACCATCACCAACATGCAGATCATCCTCAGATCTATTTATCCGGCCCTAACCTCTCTCCTGACCTCCAGTCTCATGTCACATCTGTTCAAAGGATGACCATCCTCCCAGTCACCCAAGCTTTCAACTTAGGCATCATCCTCGACTCTCCTCCCCCCCACCCAATATCCAGTTGCTGAGTCCTGTCGATTCTGCCTTTGCAGCACCTCTCAACACTGCCTTCTCTCCTTTGACCCTCCCACCACCACGGCGGAAGGGAGAACCCGCATCCCCTCCTATCTGGGCTATTGCAGTGGCCTACTAGTTGGTCTCCCTGCCTCAATCTTCTCCATATTACAGTCCACACCATTATTTTTGTAAGTCCCAGGCCTGTCCTTGTTATTCTCTATTCAATAAATAGCAGTGTCCCTGTTGCCTCCAGGGTCAAATACAAAATCTACCTTTTAAAAGTCCTTCATCACTTCATCCTTTCCTGTCCTTCTAGTCACCTCATACTTTACTCCCCTGGCCCCCTTATTCTTCCCCCCACGAGGCCTTGCATCTGACTCTATGCCTTTTCACTGTCTGTCCCCCTCAAAATACTTGGCATTTATTTCATGTTTTGTATAGAGAGAGCATGTACATGTAGTCTCCCCTACAGAATGTAAGCTCTTTGTGGGCAGGAATGTTTTCAATGCCTTTGTAGTCTCATTACCTAGCAGTGCCAGGCACATAGCAAGGGTTTAATGAATTTTGAATGATGCATGGAACTATGCTTCTGTAATAGCAAACTACTGTTCACCCACTATATGCCAAAAACTCTTCTTTCTTTCCTTTCCCCCAAACTCACTTTAATAACCAAAGAGGGGCTCCATCAGCTAGGGAAGAAGTAGCAAGCCTAAGATCTGGCTTCTCAGCGGGCTCCCTCTCTGAACCCCAAATTGCCTTCTGGGCCCAAATGAGCTCCTCCTCATCCTATCAAACCCACCTCAACAGCCCTTCCCATGATTCCCCGAAGGAAACAATCTTCCCTTCTTGGATCCTGTATAGCACCAAGTAACCCCAATGTGCACCTATCAAGTAGGACTTAATGTAATGTAATCCTGAAAGGATTGGTTCTTATCCCAGTCAAAAACTGAATTCTCGGATACTGTGCCTTTGTCATTCCTGGTATCCCAGGCCTCCCTCAGGCTTTCCAAACATGTCAGGATATAACAAAGCAATACACCCACATTTTTAAAAAATATTTATTTTTGCTGAATAAAATCACATTCAACATCCAAATACTGACAGGAAGATGCAACTTCTCAATCACTGCACATTTTAAGGAGTATTCCGGCTGAATTCTCCACCGTCTCTTCCCGTCACACAACTTTGTTTCTCCAGTCATTAAGCTGTCTCCAATAAAACTCAAGCCTTTCCTTTGGAATTTACTGTCAAAATACTATTGTCCTCTTTTAACGCTTTAAAGATTCCTAAGCACAGAGTAACCTCCAATGGCTGACCCCCGTATGTGTCTACTGAATGGCTTTATTTTAGTCTCAGCACTGAAAGTGTGCCTCATTCCTAGCATTAACCTCAATGCCAATATAAAGGCATGCAAACTAGAAAATTTCCTTATTTTAAAATAAACTAGAATCTGAGAAATTAGTATTTGTTTAATGCATACTTCGGCTTTAGATCCAAAATAAGTCAGGCATGATGAATAATTAAGTAGTTAAACTTCATATTATAATACACGAGAGGCAGCGTGGTGTAGTGGATAGAAAGCTGGCCTTAAAGGCAGGAAGACCTGGATTCAAGTCCTACCTCCAATGCATATTGGCTCCGGGCAAGTCACTTGACCAGTCAAGTGTTTCAGGCACCTTGCTAAGACTGTAAGATGCAGAAAAGGTGCCAACCTGTACTGGTAGAGGGAGTTTCCTCACCTGGAAGCCCTCTATACCAATGAAATGACAGGTACAGTCCCTATCCCTATGTCGAAGACATACATACATACATACATACATGTGTGTAGATACATGTGTATACATGTGCGTGTGTAGTTACACATATGTATGCTACACACATATGCTGGTTTTATAATGCCTTATTTTAGCCTTTGCAGCTCACTGAATTTAAAAGGAAACACTAGAGTAATATTCCAAACACTCCTAGAAATTAAGACCAAACAGCATTCATTAAAACTTGAAGCAATCATTAACACAAAATGGAGGTCCAACAACTTAGCCTATTACACCCACCTCTAACCCTATGGATGAACCACCCAATTTTGCCAGTGCCGGTGTCTAAGTCTGGCTTTCTGGCTGATTGCAGTAAATTTCTATTTTCTGATTATTTTCTCTGAAGAAATGCCTTGGCATTTTAAGGTTTTCATTCATCAAAAATTGAGATGTTTTGTCTACAACTGAGATGTCAAACCGCAAAGCCATCCAGTGCTGTACAAACCAGATTAAAATGTAAATGAGAAATGATTAACAAAATAAAAATACAATACAATACAGATAAATGTTCATTTGTGATTTTCTAAGTCAATATGCATTTGGCAGGGATCCATTTCTATTTGAGTTTGACACTACTGGTCTAGACGATGCCAGAAATCCATATTTAAAATCATCTAACTGGCTCATCATTTTTCACATTTCTCATCACGCAGACAAAGTTTACATTTCAGAATGTATACAAGACTATCAAATAGCTTAAATAACAAAGAAAGCTCCCTTTCTGGCCACATGGCAAGAACCTGTCAAGTCATAAAATCAACTTCCTGGAATCTTCAAGACCCTGAAACAATTACATTTCCAGGGAAGATACATTCAAGAAAGTGGAGATCTAAAAAAATCACTGTTTCTGTAATTAAATTCTGCATACCTTGATATTCTCTTTGATTCTAATTTGACAAGGTATCTTTCACTTCCTATTCTAGAGAGCTGTTTAAGAGACCACGAGGTGCAGTTAGAAAGTCACTGCAGGGACAGTTAGGTGGCGCAGCGGATAGAGCACCGGCCCTGGATTCAGGAGGACCCAAATTCGGCCTCAGACCAAACACTTGACACTTACTAGCTGTGTGACCCCAGGCAAGTCACTTAACCCCAATTGCCTAAAAAAAAAAAAATGGATTCCAGCAGATACTGCAATTTATTTATCACTCTGAACCTAGCACTCGCATTTTTCATTCAGCTACTAAAATCCCACCAACACTGAGTGGTACTGGTTTTACTGTGACTTCCTAGGGATGAATTAGGAAAGATAATTTTAGAAACTCAATATTAAAGGATCAGAAACAGCAACTTTCTAGGAGGAACTCAGTCATAACAAAATCTGGAATTTCAACTGTATTACCATTCTGCATTTGTTGTTGTAGCATGTCAGGCAAGACATGAAAAAGAAATCCTAATTTAAATCGGGTAATTTTCCATCAAATGGCAGCACAGAATTATTTCTTCCAGTTTGAAAGGGTCAAAGTCAGGGTAACGACTGTATGTCCCAGGGTCCACCTCTCTCAGCCCACTACTGTGGAATGCTCTTCCCTGACAACCTTTTGGGTACAGTGATACCATAATCTTATTTAGCACATGAGACTGTTCAAGCTGGATCACAAATCCGGAGCTTCAAGTGGCATCAATAACAAATGTGCCAACTTCACTGTTAACTGCAATTGTATGGACAGTCTGGCACTTGGATAATCTCAAGGCTCTGCTATTTCATCCACACATGTATTCCTTCTGCTGAAACAGATTACAACCAAGTTGCAGTGGCCAAAAGCATTCACGGTGGGGGGCAGGGGGAAGAGTGCCAGCCCCTGTCCTCAGAGGGGCTGGTCTGCAAGTGACAAGTCTGGTGCCAGGACCTGGGCTTTGGAATCTGTACTCCACTTAACACCACCTCCAAAAGCCTAGGGCCATCTACATGCCACAAGGAGGCACTGCAGTAGGACTTTAGGAATTTAGTACAAAAACCAAAACTTCCTAAACTTTAAGAAAGTGTATACATTCCAGATGGCTAATTTTAAAAGTTATGATCCAGAACATTAAAACAGCATGACGATGAATATAATTTAAACAAAAACTCCATATGGAAGAGGATCACAATTTTCAATGGATAGGGGAGAAACATTCATTCAAAGCTAAAAAGACGAATGGATGAATTAGCTGGATTTACGTTAAGGATCACCAATCAACAGCTTCATGAGGGTTAGTTCTAAATAAATATAAACAGAATGACTAAAAATCAATTTAAAATACTAAATCTAAGTGGGAATTAGATCTTTATTCAGAATTAATCTGAAAGGAAAAAATATAATTATGATGTTTCCATGGCACAGATGTGTATCGATCAGTGGTAAAATATTTTAATATACATTTTGTTATAAAAATATACAAAAGACGACTCGGTACCTTTCCTTCGCTCAATAGAAACAACTTTGGCTGAGTAATGTCAGACAAAAGCTGGTCATTACAGTCCAATCATATCCATAATAGCTTCTAATTCCACACTTGGCAGGAAGGCTCAGCCCCACACCACAGCTTTCATAGTGTGCAGTCACCATCAAGAGTTTATGCAAGAAGAAAAGGACAAAATCCTTTACCAGTTTTTCAGCAATGGAACAAACGATCTGTTGGATGCAACTTTATCCCATTTTCCCTCAATTAAAACACTGAAGAATAAATAGGGAAAAGCTTGGTTTCTCAGTAATATCACAGCTATTGTGAGATCAAACATTTTGTCATATTCAAAACTGGCAAAAACTGAACACTACCAGTGCTAATCATTTTGGAACTGCTCATTAATTATAGTTGGATTTTTTTTTAAAAGGCTTAATTTCAGCTGTTCCAAAATTATATAAACTAGTTACCTTTAGTGAGGGAGTGCTGGATATTTGTCAGATGAACAGAAATAAAGACTATTAAGACAACTTCAATCATAAGCAGTAAACTTCCCTCCACCTCTGCCTAAAAAGTAACAACTATTTTTTTAGAATAAACATTAACATAAAATATAACAAATGACTTACATTTGATCATCATGAAAACAGTCAAAAGAAATTTAAATCTCTAAGACTGATAAGCTTTACAAGATATCCAACATGAGGCAACAATCTAAATGACAGAATTATTTGGCTGTATTATATAAGGCAATGGGGAGGAGGGGAACAACATGTTTCTATTATAAATTCTACTTCAGTGAAATTTAATAACATGATAATTCACCATCATGCTGAGAGCACATGGTTACAGCAGCTGAATTATGCCATGTCATCTTTATTACACTGTGACGAGAGTAGTTTAAATGAAAAAGGAGTAAATTTGGTGCCTGCACCAATGTAGAACTTGTTCTGAAATTCCACCCTGCAGAGATAAAAGAAATGAGACATTAATTCAAGAAGACAACCTCTAATCAGGCGGCAGGGAAGGAAGTAGGAAAAAACCGTCTGTATGGAGCAAAGCCACAACTTTTAAAACACGGCACATCAGAATATAAAGGAAAATAACCCTGAAAGCATCAGAATTCAGAATGATTCGAGGGGTGGTGATGAGTCAGCCACGCCCTCATTAGCATAGGACTGGTGGTACCCAAAGACACTGCTCAGGCCTGCTTAGTGTCTCAGCTAGGGAGAAGAGAGCTTTACCAGCCAGGCGCTTTGGAGAGAGAAGTATTTGGAAAACAACAGCAATGATCAAAAAAAAAAAGCTATAAAATGTTTTTTAAAACATAATAGCTCCTATGTGGAAAGATTTCATTCTACATATGTGTGTATGTGTATGTATATGTGTGTATTTACATACGTATGTGTGTTTGTACGTGTATATAAAAATTACCACCAGTCTGCCTAATATGGAATAGAAACCACCAGTGTTTTGGTAAAAGAGCACAGTTGTGTTTACATATTTATAGCACCTACCACACTGCTGAGTGCTAATTGGACACTGGGTTTAAATACCCCCTAAACATACAGTGTCATTTGATACTCTTAAAAAAGCCCTGTACACATGACTTGAAGGCAAATCTACCTGCTAGCCATGGTCATCTCATCCAACATCCAACCTATGTGCTTAGAGGCCCTTAAAAATGCTTGCTGAATGAAGGGCTAAAAGATGAAGCAGGGGAGAAAGCATTCCAATCATTTTTACATCTATACTATGTCACTTTTCAAAAGAGAAAAACTAGTTTTCCTTTTAGTTTAATTCCAAGTTGTGAACCTCGAGTTTAACCATAAAAACCAACTTAAGTCATCTGACTTAGGTTTGAACAAAATATATATTATGAAAAAAAAAAACACTAAAAGGTGACTAGCATCACCATTATTTTCTGATTCTTTGATCAGATATGCCTAAAAATTCTAATGACCAAAAAAACCAACCAAACCTAATAGAAAAACTCACCAATGCAGCCGTATAGCATGAAGAAATGCGGAAAGGCCTTCCATGACCAAGAGAATGAAGACTGTTAAGACAGCAAAGAACGCTACCAATGGAATGAGCAGCAGAACTCCATAAGTCTTGTCCACACGGAGCCCTACACGCATTATCATTGCCCACAGGACCTCTGATAACTCTAAAAAAAGAAATAATTTTTCACAATTACCTTGGGTTTTGATCACTGAGCCAGCTTGTAGACTTGGGTTTCTCGTAAAGAATCAGTCAGCCATGGAGATAAATGTACCAAGACAAAGTCCCCAAGCAGTAAAAAATGTGTTCAGCCTGCTTTACGTTCTGACTGGGACAGATCTTCTTTGATGAGCAGGTGTTTCTCAAGATCCAGTAAAAGTTCAACGCAATGGGGGAAACACCAGTAAAAGGCTAAGATGCCTGCAGAAGACTTACGTGCATGAGCTAAACTGAGCGCCCAGAGCCTCAGATATGACGCGGTGTTAGAGATGCAGCCCAGACAATATTCAATCGCATGGATTGCTTGAGCCATGAAGAGCTCTCCAAAATTAAACTAGAAGAGATGATGCATATAGAGACATGAGGCTAATTGATCAAAGCCCACCAAATGACTACTCACTCATTTCACATAGCAAGAATTTTTGCTGGTGCTTCTTAATATGGGGTTCCTGAACTTTTTTCTTAATATTTTCATAACTGTATTCTTCTGTCATCCTATATATTTTATTTGATGTCATCCTATATATTATTCTGAGAAGGCTTCTCCAAGCTGCCAAAAGTATATATAATACAAAAAGGCTAAAAACCCCTAGGTTTATGCTATTTTCAAAATTAAATTGAAAATATTTCACTTTTCCCCCCAATAAATAGTAAAAGAGAATCCTTACTCAATGAATTAGCAAATTTAAAAATAAATTTCAGGATAATTGTTAAAGGAATTCTTTGAAATGACTTTACCAATTATTAAATAACATCACATTTCTGAGAAAATCAGAGGCCAATACATCTTCTGAAAATAGTGTTCACAGATTGATCAAGGAGCCCATTTAATACTGAAACCTGTAATATTCAAGAACACATACAGATTCCAACCCCTCTACACCCCAGCAGGTGATCCACATTAGCTACTAGACTTGAAAAAATCCATCACCTACTGGCCCAGCCACTCATGCTGAGCCTCCACTCTTTCTTTAGATGACAGACTATTGCCAAGGGTATAATTAAAGCTTTTCCAGGTATATAGGACCCAGTGAGACGAGGTTGATAGAACAGAGGATCCTCATCACCTCCCCCCCCCCAAAAATATGCATAACACTTAACTAGAGGTTCATTATAATAAACAGGAAGAAATTGTTTTAAAATAATAAAAATTATCAAATTCTTAGGAAATTGATTTGACTACCATACATTATTAAAAGAGTATTCAAAGATACACTTTCTTCTACAGAGTGCCAAATAGTTACTTTTGTCAACATCATCATTGTGAATCTTATATAGTTACAAAAGCAAATTATGCACACTAGCTAAAAAAGATTACCTCCTCTTCTTCTTTACGTCCTTCACCTTCCAAGTGGCTAATTCCCTCCTCCACATTTTGAGACCCCAGCAAACAAACATCTTCCTCACTGTCTTTACGAACCAGTGTATAACCACTCTAAGAAAAAAAGGAAAAGGTCCAGTTTAAGTATCATTATAATCCTAAGAACAGGGAAAAAGTTATGTTCCCTTTGAAGGATCAATTCGGCACTTGGTAGATTAAAAAGAGTCATTAAAAATTATAAAAACAAAACAGAGAGACAGGAATAAAAATAAAGATCACAGAATTTCAGAATCAGAAGGTCCCCCAGAGGCCCTTCCTGTCCAACCATTTCTATATCCAACAATTAGTTATCTAGTCTCTTCTGAAGAAGACTTCCACTACCACCCAAGGCAGCCCCTCCCACAGTGAATAGAGCACCGGGGCTTGCAGTCAGGAAGACCTGAGTTCAAATCCAGCCTCAGACAGTTTAATAGCCTTGTGACCCTGAATAAATAACTTAATCTCTGTTGCCTCAGTTTCATCACAACTGCAAAACCTATCTCACAGGAATATTGTAAGGATCATAGCACAGTGCCTGGCACATAGTAGATGCTTAATAAATCATCCCTTCCTTCCCCTACACTTAAAACAAATGACGACCTTCAAATTCATTATTCATTAATCCAGCCCTTCCTCAAACCCTCTCACCATTACCTTCTGCCCTTTCTCTCTTCTTCTCCCAGGTCACAAAAGAACAATCCCCTGCTATTACTCAATGAAATGAATAGAGATCCCAACCATTCTATCAACCTGTCATTTATCTTATTCCTTCCCACTTCCCTCAGGGCCTCACTCCAGCATCCCCCCCCCCCAGATCTTCAAGCTCTCTCTTGCCACTGTCACCATCCCAAATCTCATACAAATAATGTCCCAATTTGAAAAATCCTAAAGAGCCTTCCTTTGACTCACTGAGCCAATCCAGTCATCTCTCTCTCTCAACCCTTTAACTATACAACTACTTGAAAAGTTGTCCACATCTGGCCCTTTGACTTCCTTATCACCCACTCTCTCCCATTTTAACAACACTCCACTCTCTAACATCATCAATGACCTCATCACCTCATACTACTTCTTACCAAAAGCAAGTTGGAGCCAGGTCTGGAAGTTGTATCATTCATTCATTCACTCACTCATTCATCCATCCAATCATTCATTCAAAAAGCACTTATTAAGTGGCACTGGAGATTCTTTGTAGACAAAAATGAGAATCCCAAATACCTTCAAGGAATTTATGTTCTACTGAGATGAAACAACATGTAGCTAATGAAGTAAATAGAAAATATATTCAAAGTAATTTTGGAAGTGAGGGCACTAGCAACTGGACGAAGAGACCTTTCAGAGACTGTGTCCCTTGAGCTGAGCCTTGAAGACCTCTAAGAGGTGGCAGTCCAGGCACAGGGTACAACCTGGGCAAAGTGAGCCAATCTGGCTGGAATGAGAATGGTGGGTCTAGAAAGGTAGGTGGGAGCAAAAATGATTTTAAATGCAAGAGAAACATGTATTTTATCCTAGAGAGATTAGGAAACCACTGGAGCTTACTGAGCAGGACCTATACTGTAAGAATAACAAGCTGGCAGTTTGTGTGGAGGGTGGCCTGAAGGGGACAGGGGAGACTGGAACCAGGGAGACAATTTGCCATGGCAATAATCCAAGTGAGAAGTGATAAGGAGCTGGAGTTAGGGTGGAAGCCAGGTGAATGGAGAGAAGAGATGGAAAGGAGAGATATCACGTCAACAACTGACAAGACATGGTAACAGATTGTGGAGGGGGGGGAGGTCTGTGACAGAGAGGAAAGAGTCAAGGACGACTCAGAGGTTTTTGACCCAGGAAGATGGTAACGCCCTCAACAAAAATAGGGAGATTAAGAAAAGGAGAGCATCTGGAGGGTTGGAGAAAAGGAAATCAATTTTGTTTTAAGATGTCTACAGGACATATTAGTGAAAATGGCCAATAGGCAGTTAATTGGTGATGTGGAACTGGGGCTCAGGAATGAATGGCTGTAGAGCAATGTGGGAATAATCTACATGGAGATGATAGGTGAATTCATGGAAAGTGATGAGACCATCCAGAGAAAGCACAGAGAGAAGGAAAGAATACTGGCACTTTGGGGACCCTTCCAAGATAGGACACGGACAGCGATGCAGCAAAGGAGACTGAGACAGTGACCAGACAGATACAACAAACCTGAGGCCAATCTCCTGAAAACCTGGGGAGGAAAGCGTTTCCAAGAGGAGGGATGATTAAGAGTCTCAAACATCCCAGAAATGTCAACAAGGATAAGGATTTTTAAAAAGGGTAATTAATGTGGCAATATCCTTTTGGTGTAGAAAGAAATATAAAAATGCTACAGTGAAAGGGAACACCCTTTAAATCAGTCAGTAGTGACTGATTTAGTTTTAGTCTGATTGTAGGATTCAACTCGCTTCTTTTGGAAAAGTTAGCCCTGATGGCTAAGCCAAACTCACAGAGATATTCTCTTAAGTCTAGGTTACCTACAGATTTAGGGAATAGATAGATGGATAAGACTTTATCATTTAGTAGCAGATAATTTAGAGTAAGACCTATATCTTTCTAGGAATAAAATAATCCTAGGAGTATAAGGCTCTTTTTAGAGGCTCAGTTTCCCTTTTCAGCAGCTGGACCAAGGTGGGTTGACTAGAGGGTAAATTCCTCTTTCCAGTCTCAGTAGATAAGCTCCCTGTCTTCTTGAGGTAGAGGGTAAGTCTAAATTAAGTAGTGTAATCTCCTAATGCTGTGTTTCCCTTTTGACAGCTGGAAGGGGGAGGAGGCAGGAGCAGTGCGTGACTGCTCCTACAAACCACAAGTTCCTCTTTCTCCCCCTTAAAGAAAGATTTCTGCTAACAAAATGTTCCAGGTGCAGGGCAGAGATTCCTAAGGCAATCCCACTTTTGCAGATACAGAATGAATTTGAGTTAAGAAAGCCGGGGAGAAGCAAACCAATCAGACGGACCAGCCTTGTCTAACTGAATTATGTTCAAAACAAGTTTCCCTAGGGATGCTGTGATTTTTTTTTATTTCTCTTCTCTGTTATAAAAATAAGTGCTGTAAATCACTCCTTTGTCACTAATCACTGAGGGATTAGCTGACCTGACTTAACTGTAACATGGTAACTATTACCATTAAATCATTGCTTATTCAGAAACTGTACTTCAGATTTGTTTTCTGTTTCAGATAATTAATTTTAACAACAGAGAAGACATAGGCTGGGAATTTAAGGTAAACATCATAGAGTCAAAATGTGAGAAAAGGTGGTAAAGACTTCAGTCGACCGAACCTTTTGTGCAGTGAATGTTCCACCATTACCCCCCCCTCCTTGGAAACCATAACAACAGGGAACAAAGCCTCTGTCTCCCAGTGGTCAGATGTGGAGGGCAAGAAGAACTGAACAGTGACAGTAACACTATACTTGTATTTCTTTCAGCACCAAGTAATAACATAAAAAAAAAAATCACAAGATCAGGCTGGTCTCTCTAGGAGCAGAAGGAGAAAAACGAAAATGATGGGATGCCACCTCCCTAATCTCCAAGTTATCTGGAATTAATTATGCCCTGAAAGAACAGAAAAGCTTCAATGGGAAAAAACAAAGAGGCAAATATCAAGGGAGAAGAATGTGAGCCAGGGAAGAAGGACCACTGCACCCTCAGGGTGGGGCTGGACCCTGAAGGGCTGCTCAATCCCAAATCACAAAACCATGTCTACTGAGTTAGTTACAAAATGTATGTCTTCACTATCTCCACTGATTAGGACCCTCAAGGACTTTAGCCACAACAGCAGGAGATATGAGACAACAGCGAGGGATTTTTGCAGATGGGACATGTTTGTAGACAGGAGGGAAGCAGCCAGTAGACAGGGAGAAGTGGAAATAAGGGACAGAGTGGGATGACAGAGGTGGCAAATCTGCTAGAGCAGATGGATGATCCCCTGTGCATGTGGAAGGCTTTGCCTTAGCAAGAAGGGTCACCTCTGCCTGTGAGACAAGGGTGAAGGAGAAGAGAGTGGCAGAAAGCATCTCGCTTATGGGAGAAAAGGCAGATAGTGTGGAACGGCCTAGACAAGCTTGTCAGCTGAGAGGGTTGGGGAAGGGGGTACCATGGGAAGTCTGAGGAGAGATGGAATGATTTGGGGTCTTTACATGGTGAGTGGGACAGTGAATCAATCAGAGGCAACACTGGCAATCCTGCTAACTACTACTCACTTCTGGAGGTGCAATTAATTGCCATGGGGACAAATGACCCTGCTAGAACTCACCTAGAAAGCATCTGTCGGGAATGTGAAATCTTTGGCCGGAAATTGAAAACCTCAGGGACACAAGAGGCATTTCTTCAATGCTCCACACTGATCCCAGCCCTGCTACTTATACACGTGCACACTGGGGCAGCTAGGTGGCGCAGTGGATAGAGCACTGGCCCTGAAGTCAGGAGGACCTGAGTTCAAATCTGGCCTCAGACACTTAGCTGTGTGACCCTGGGCAAGTCACTTAACCCCAATTGCCAAGAAAACAAACAAACCAAAAAAAAAAAAACAAAACAGAACAAAATAAAACAAAAAAACCAAAAACGTGCACAAATCACCTTACCTCTCTGGGCCTCCATTCCCTCATCTGGACCAGTTGGTTGCTAAGACTGTCCGACTCTAAAGCTGTAACATGTAGGACCTCCTAATTTCGAAGATCAATGTAGCTTTGTTGGGTCTTTCCTGACTCAGCTGAGGTTCTTGGCCCTGCTGACCAGCCCACCCTTCCTGCATGATGTCTCCTCTGGCTTCAGAAGCATGATGCTCCCTGGTTCTCCTCCTACGCTCCACACATCCCAGTCCCTTCAAAGCGATGCTCCCCAGGACTCTGCTTCTGCCTCATTCTCTTGTTTCACCTTTCTCCTTGGACGCCATGACCACGCTAATCTTCCACTACCACCTCTATGCAGATGGCTTCCAAGTCTATCTCACAGGTACAGCCCTAAGTGCCTTCTGAGCTCAACCCACACCACCGAGCTCCTCCAGGACATCTCCACCTGGATAATCCATCAGAACCTTAAGCAATAAAACTGAATGGAAGCCAGCAGGCACCACATGCAGTGATAAAATCTAATAGCCACATACCTTGTGCATTCCAAATAATCGACCTCCATTGTGTAGCCAAAGCAGATAAAGAGGTTTTCCCAAGAATAGTACAGGAACAGAAACTGCTGCCACAACTAATAAAAACCTCTGGACATGACTCTATCAAGGCAAGAGGTAAAGTGAAGGGAAAAAAATCAACAAGGCTAGAACAGGCTAAAAAAATTAATGTTTTGCAAAACTGTAAGTAAAATAGCCACTTTCCTCCTTTAATCTGTACACTTGAAATAGTAACTTACAGTGTATTCACTTATTCAACAGGACATTCAAGAAAATCAATACATTGCAAAATATATTCAAATGAGCTAGTTTTTTTCTTTTCCAAAATTCATAATATTCATTATTTAGATACAATCACCTGGTCTAATGAACTATCTCTCTTCCTGTTTTGTTACAGAGACTTGGAGTTAAGACTTATTGTACATCTCAAGCTTCTTCCTCTTTAAGACAGAATCAGACCAGACCAAGGAAAATGTAACCAAGATGAAATACCATGCTGCAGTGGGTTTGGGAAAAATGTAATTCTAATTAAAATTAGACCTTGAAACAGTAATTTCTGGCAAGAGGTAGGGTAGAGAGGAAGAATTACATCATCAATAAAACTTTTTTTAAAAAATAACTTCTTTAAGAATGTACAGAAAAGGTTTAGGGGGAAAATCTGTGTGGTACAGGAAACACTTATGCATCATTGACTCAGACCTTTAAAAAATATAATCGTTACATTTGGAAGACGTCAAATGATAATATATTAATTGAATTTTACATCTATACAGTTAAGAAAATGAAAAACTTTTCAAGGCTAAAAGAAAACCATAAGGAAAAGGAGCTGGATTCTTAGATGCTAAAACAGTATTACTCTACCCCTCCAAGGATCTGTGATTTCATCAGGGTAGGTAATGCCCTCCCCTGATACAGAATGCAAATCATTAGCAGATGGTCTTCATGATCAAGAAATGCATCCCTCTGGGTAACTGGGTACTGAGCCTCTCCACATTAGCCAACTTGAGTTGGTCTACAGATGATAAACACACAATCTGTCAGGCTTAGGCTTGAAGCCTTCCCAGGCCAAAGGGAGCTAAGCTAGCAGAGGTTATGCTCTGTTGGCAAAGCCTTAGAGAATCCAAGACCACTCCAATGTAGGTTAAGAGGCATGAGAGTATGATATGGGTAAAAAACTGGGAAAAAAAAAAACTCAAGAAAAAATATTTGTGCTTATTAACATCAATGATCAGTTCCCTTTTTAAAAACTCAAAGAATTAAAGCTGGTGATTCTGCTCAACAGTCTCTTATGGTGACTGATATTTTTAATGCTCTCCAATGCTTCTCACTGTCTGGGTTCCACAAGTGCACAGTATTTCTTAAATGTCACACTGCAGCATCACAACCCCCAACATGCCTGTCTTCTCAGGCTTCACATAGCATTTTGCTCCTCTCTTGTGCTCTCACCACATTCTATTCTGAATTAAATCTATATACTTGTGTGTGTAGCTTATCTACTGCTGCACTGTACCGTTTTCCCCTCCTCCACCTAGACAATAAACTCTATAAAGAGAAGGGCCATGTCTTAATTATCTGTGTCTGCCTCCGTTGGTACCCAAAATGGCACTTTATACAGAAAGAGGTTTTATCTTTCTCTTGAACCATGTCTGAGTGTGAAACCTCTGCTGGTTCCACTTTCAGTGCGTGTAGTTCATTAGTTCAGTCTGTGGTTATACATAAAACACTGGTGCGACTGTCTGAGGAGGAGAAGAGCAATTTCTGTGCTGGCCAAAAGTACTAAGAGTAGTCTCCCACCTGTCCTTGATAAAGTCCACTTGCTGCCCCACCACCTGGGGATAAAAACATGTTGATAAATTCAATTAAAATGCTGGGTGCGAGCTTAGAATTTGCCGCTGAGTAAGTGAGCCACTTGTAGACAATCATGAATATCAGGTATCCAAAGATGGAGAGCATGAACAGGAGTTCTGGGAGGCATACCAAGTAAATATTGAACTTCTTCTTGAAATGCCTAAAAAAAAGGAGCCACCAATTACCAATACGACAAGACTAACTACCAACTAAAGACAAGATCGAACTAAAAGACAACAGAGAGAATATCAAGTCTGTGTCTTTTAAATTCTTTGTAGCCGGAGAGGAAAAAAAAAAGCCCAACACATTTGGTTAATGTCATGTGTCTCAGACAGTGGTGCCAATGTTTTAAGTACAACCACAAACTGAACTAACAAGCTATTCGTGCTGAGAGTGGAACCAGTGGAGGTTTCACTATCAGATATGATTCAAGAAAAAGATAAATCCTCTCATGTTAAGTTAGAATAATGGACCAGGGGATCTAGAGCAAAGATATCAAACTCCCAGCCGGCAAACTGCCAGCAACTGCCAACCAGATCAAAATGTAATTGGGAAATACTTAACAAAATAACTAAAAATTCAATACCACACAGATAACATCGTGTGATAAGTCAACATGCCTCCTACCAGGCTCCATTTCTATTTGAATTTGATACCAATGATACAGAACTATTTCATCAAGTTACCTTGCTTGGCATGCAAACTTCTTGAAAACCAACAAAACTATTTTTAAAATTACTTTCTTTAAAAAGAACAAACAAGCTATAAGACAATCATCTTATCTTTGAAGTCATTCCTAAGGGAAGCACAGAATGCTTACAATACACCTGGCTGCCTTTTGTCCAAAACACCCCTTGAGAAGCAAAGACAAGTCACAGACACCCAACTTCCAAATGCATCTTCTACATTTTATACTTACAAGTGATTAAAGATTCCAAGAACAACTCCAAAAGTCATGTGGGTAACTCCAAAAATCACAGACATTTTCATTTTGAAAGAGTTTAAAAAACTGAGACGATTTGTGGCCAAGTTCCAAATCTGAAACCAAGATAAAAACAAACACTCCATTCCTTTTTCTTGCCAAGAGCAGACAAGTGAAACCAAAGTGGGGGAAAGGGATAGTCTGGCTTAAAAAAACAACAACAAAAAAACCCCACATAACTTTCTAGCTGAAAGTTCAGGGCTTATACCTTAATTCCTGCATTCTTTTCCTTGAAAAAGGTTACAGATCATTAATCACGCCAGGTCCTAAAATACTATCATCAGGAGCATGCTAATATCTTAGTAGGAGAAGGAGGGAAAAAGTATTTTCAAGCTTCATCATTATAGTCACAATTTTTGCTAAAACACTGTATTATACATATTATATACAGAATGTTTAAGAAGTGAAACTGAGTAAAACCCAATATCATATGAGTGATGAGCTTAGAAACTGAGATTGGGTATTTTCTCCCTCAGTTAATCTATATGCACCCATATCCTCCGTAACTATTTTGATTTGTTTCCCTCTTTTTAAAGTGTAAACTCATTCCTCAGGTGCTAAGAATCTTAACTCCCTAGGAAAAGACTGAATGGTAATAGAATAAGCCTTTATACATAGTAGGTACTGAATAAATGCTTAGCTAAATGAGTACAATTTCTACCAGGAAGCCATGCCATTAAAAGATTCAGTTCTCCATAAGGAAAAAACCAAAACTTTGAGGCATTTTATACCTACCCATTAAAATAACATTTTGAAAGTTTTCCTACCTAAAATGACTTCCTAAATAAGCATTACGCTGGTCTCTAATGTCTCTTCCTGCTCTAAAATTCTAGGATTTCTTTCAAGATTAGGGGATAGAAGGTAATTCACATCTACAGAAAAACAAATGTTAAAAACAAAAACAAAAACAAACAAAAAAAACAACATACATTTTGCTGTTGCCAATCTGAAAGTATGTTATTTTCTGACCATTAAGTGAGAAAAAACCTGACCTCATGGGGCTAGTTTTCTCTTCTAAACCATCCCGAAGGCTCAAAAATTTCATATTCTACAGTATTCCATGGCACTTAAATGGAAAGCTTAAGTGATTCACAGCTTCATCCACAAATCCACTTGACTCAGTAGTGTAAGGAATGCCAAATCTTAGTAAAATGAGGCAGAAAGAACAGTTTTTTTTCCCCCAAAAAAATTATTTTCCCCACCTTACAAGGAATTCTTAAAATTTAACACAAAACAGTATTAACATTGCAAGTTGGTGGCCATTCCATGGGATAATACAGTGCAAAAAAGAGGGGGGAAAAGGCACTAACCGGATCTATGCCAAAAGGATAAGCACCTTGGAACACATCAGGAGTATCTGGATCCAACTGAAGAAATGCATTGGCCTTTATATCATTGTCACTGCAGCAAAACAAACACAGCAATAAAGCTTAAAACAAAAAACAAAAACAAAATAAACCAGAAGGCAGAGGGCCTTATCATCTTTCTGTCTTCAGGCCTCAGAAGGAAGTTGGAATGGGAAGATGCAGATAAATCTAGGCAAAGGAATCTGACTTTGGAAATGGGTGGGGTCAACAGAGACAAAGGGGAGAAGGGTGGAGAAAAGGAAGAGGGGGCTCCCTGAGTAGCTTGGGGATGGTATTTAACATTATATACGTCCCTTAAGGAGGATCAAAGTTGTTCTAGGCCTGGTGCACTTCCTTCTGTGAACCACACATCAGGTGGTGAATAAAAGTCTGCCAAAAGCTTGTATTCTGAAATGTCTGAATTATGCTACAGCCCCAGGGAAAGGAACAAGGATGTTTTGAGGGAGGTAACTGAAATAGGCAGCCTGCATGTTTCTCAAAATTTAACAGCCATTTGATAATAAAACTAAGGCACTTACTCCCAATGAACTGAAGTATTGGTGTCATCCTGAGTAGATCTAAACATCGCCGACACATTCCATCCGGAGCCAAACAGGTTAACTGATTTTGAAAAACAATCATTGTAGATGAGGCCTGTGTATACTGAGAACAATCCCATCAGCAAAATGACATAGCGACCATCAAAGAACATCTTCATGATCTGTAAATAGGTAAAAATTAGTTGTAAATTGCATAAAGGCAAAATTATTATTATTGTGATTCTTATGAATCCTACTTTTCTCATCTTTTTGAACTTGAATAGCACTCAGATAGAAATGGCACCATGCTACTATTAATCTTTTCTATTGAATGCTGTGCAGACGACTGCCCAGTGGATAAAAACCCTGCTTTTTCTCGTTGAATCCATGGAAGCTCATTGTCTATGGGCCCAGCCAAAGCACACTCAGTACAACTCCAGGTGCCTGTTCCCACATGGTTTTTATTTGCTTTTTTAGGTTCCTAAACTTTGAAAGCTTTTCAATCCATGAAGCCTGGTGATTATGAGCGCCTGTTTGATGAGATAGTTAAAATGTTGCTCCCAAATTTTTATGGATCAGTGTTCTGTCTAGGTGATTTTGCTGATAGTTTATTCTGCAGGATATTTTGAGGTCTATCTCTGTAGTATGAAGATTTGTCATCCATTTGTTTAGGTAAGACAATGATCCAGAAACCAACTGCAAAATTTTTATAGCCTAGAGTAATGTGTTATACAATTGCTACTGTTTCCTTGCATGATTTGAGTTACTTGGGACTCAAATTCCTCATGAGGACAGCTAGGTAGTGCAGTGGATAGAGCAGCGGGCCTAGAGTCAGGAAGACCTGAGTTCAAATCTTGCCTCAGACACTTCAGTGACCCTGGGCAAGTCACTTAACCTTGTTTGCCTCAGTTTCCTGATCTGTAAAACGAGCTGGAAAAGGAAAGGGCAAAACCACTCCAGTATCTTTGCCAAGAAAACTCCAAATGGAATCACAAAGAGTCAGACATGACTGAAATGACTGAACAACAACAAAAATTCCTCATGCATGGAAATGTCACTTATGTAAGAAAAATAAATATTCTACAAGTGGTTGAATTTCTAAGCTCTCTTGGAAATAAGTTTATCTTCATGAGATAGTGCAAAGAACACCAGGCCTGCTGTCAGAAAGTCCAGCTAGAAGTCTGGGCTTCATACTTCCTAATCTCAAGTCCTTGGTCAAATCATCTAATCTATGATTCAATTTAGAAGAATACTTGCACTATAAAATAAGGTAATGAATAAAAGTCACTTCAGAAACTTAAAGTACCATATAAATGTCAATTATTATTATGACCTTTTATCAGCTCAACAGGTTGCTGATGTTTTGTAATCCCTATAGTGCTAATAAATGTAAGCTATTGTAATTAAGCAATCGGTATCCAAGCAATGGAAATCTATTCCAATTACCTCTGTCCACCATTGTTGGAATTTTGAACTGCTGTCAGCAATCCCGTACCGTGGCTTGGAGGGGAACCTAAGGTTCTCAAAGGCTATGCCTCTAAAGCATGAGCTCTGCTGGGTTCTAGCAAACTAGAAGGCACTGGAGTAGGAACCTGGCAACAGAACTCTGTCCAAGAAGGTTGGCCAATCATGACGGAAAGAACTATGAAGTTTGAATGTAGATCGAAGCATACTATTTGCTATTTTTTTTCTTCTGTTGTGTTTTGTTTCCTCTTTCTGGTGGTTCCTCCTATTGGTTCTAATTCTTACTTACAACATCACTAATGTGAAAATATGTTTAATAGGAATGTATATGTATGGCCTATACCAGACTGCGCACCATCTTGGGGAGGGAGGTGGAGAAAAATTTTAAACTCAAAAGCTTATGGAAGTGATTGTTGATAATTCAAAAATACATTAATTTATATATATATATATATATATATATAAAAGAAAGTTGGACAACAAGTGATGAATTCTGGGACCATCTCATGAAATGATCTACCAAGGTGTCTGAGAGCTGCAATCTCCACGAAGAGAATACTGACACTGATGAAAATATACAGAGTCTGTATAGGACTCAGTAGGAAGCACTACCAGACTTTAGAAGAGGGGAAGCAACCTGCACTCCAGGATCTAGAGAACAGCAGAGAATCTACCACAGGGTTCAGCCTGTGATCCTGATGGCAGGGATCAGATCTGGCCTCTAACTCAGGCATAAGTTACACCCTAAAAAAACACATAAACTTTGGGACCAGGGATAAAGATATAATAGATCTGAGTCCTAAGAAGACGGATCTAAATCAGAGTCAAACACTAAGTCAAAGCTGCAAACTCTAGTGGGCCCTGCAGCAGCACATACTAGCCAGCCTCCACAGCTCTGGGAATGACTCAAGTAATCTGATCTGAATAACAGAAAACATTTCTGTAGCACTTTAAAGTCTGCAAAGCATCATCTGAACCTTACAACAACACTGTGATGTCAAGTGCTGCTGTTATCTCCATTTTACAGATGAGGAAAATGAGGCTAAGAGAAGTCAGGTGACTTGCTCCCCACTACAAAGCTAATAAGTATGTGAGGCAGGATGAAAACCTAGGGAGGTCTACCAGCCTCCAGGTGCAGTCATGATGCCGACTCACTGTCTCAAGTCAGTAAGTGACTGTAGCGAGCAAAGCACTTTTTAAGCATCTAGGTAATTGTGGGCGAGAAAGCAGTCTGGCAGCAATGAGGCAGAGACCAACATCTCCTAACACATACCAAGATAAGTTTAAAATGGGCCCTTGAGGGGCAGCTAGATGGCACGGTGGATAGAGCACCGGCCCTAGATTCAGGAAGACCTGAGTTCAAATCTGGCCTCAGACACTTGACACTGACTAGCTGTATGACCCTGGGCAAGTCACTTCACCCCATTGCCTCACAAAAAAAAAATAACTAAAATAAAATAAAATAAAATGGGCAGTTGATTTAGCCCTAATGAGTTGTACCATCAGCAAATTAGGGGGGAGCATAAAAGAAATTACCTGTCAGATCTACAGATAGGGGAAGAGTTTATGACCAAGCAAGTGACAGAGATATTCACAGACAGTAAAACAGATAATTTTGATTATGTAAAATTTAAAAGTTCTTGTACAAGTAAAAGCAATACAGCTTAAAATTAGAAGAAAAGTAGAAAACTGGGGGGGAAATCTTTGTAGTGAGTTTCTCTGCTAAAGATCTCATTATTAAAACATACACAGAACTGAGTCAAATTGACAAGAATAAGAGCCTTTCTCCAAAAGTTAACGTTTAAAGGAAGTGAACAGGCAGTTTTCAAAGAAAGAAATCCAAGTTACCAATAGCCATGTGAAAAAAAGCTCTAAGTCATTAAAAATTAGAAAAATGCAAATTAAAATAATTGTGAGGTATACCCCACAAACATTAGACTGAGAAAAGATGGCAAAGAAGCAAAACAACATGCTAGAGGGCATGTGGGAAAACAGGTACACTAACTCTCTGTTAGTGGAGATGGGGCCTAACTCAATCATTCCAGAAAGCAATTTGGAACTAGAAGTTATTAAACTGCGCATACTCTTTGACCAAGTCATAACACTAGCAGGTCGATACCCCAAAGAGATCAAGGAAAGAGGAAAAGATGCAAAGATATAATAGATACAGAAGTATTTATAGCAGTTCTTTTTGTCATAGCAAAGAACTGGAAAACGAAGGAATGCCCATCTATTGGGGAGTGACTGAACAAGTTATGGTACAGGAATGTGATGGAATACTATTATACTACAAGAAATGCTAAGAGGATGATTTCAGAAACCTGGGACTTGTATGAACTGATGCAAAATGGAGTGATCAGAACCAGGAGAACAATTTACACAGTTAAAGCAACATTGCAAAGTCAATCAACTTTGAAAAACTTGGTAACTTTGATCAACACAATGACTCACCACAACTGCAAAGGACTCTTAATAAAACATGCTGCCCACCTCCAGAAAGAAAGCTGATGGAGTCAAGAATGCAGATTGAAGCATACTTTCTTCTCTCTATCTCTTCCTCCTCCTCTCTCTCTGATATGGCTAATATGGAAATTTGTTTTGCGTGACTATACATGTTTGTAATGGGTCTTGAGGTCTGCCTTCTCAATGGGTGGGGGAGAGGAAGGAAGAGAATTTGGAACTAAAAATAATGTAAAACTGAATGAAAAAAAAAAGACCTGTTCCTTTGTATTTATAACAAGCAGAATGCAATGACTCCATGTGTGTCCCAAGGGTCTTCTTTTTTTCTCTTTACCTCATCTTGCGAATGCCTCAGTCTGGGATGGTTTTCATTCAACACCAACAGAAGGGCAAACAAGAACATGAGAAAGCCGTGCCCAAAGTCTCCAAACATCACAGCAAATAAAAAGGGAAATGTGATGATGGTGTAGAGAGCTGCAAAAGAAAGAAAATCTATTTGTTTGACAACGCCTGCTGCTGATAGGGTCAAATTAACTAAAATTCCTCCCTCTAATGTTATATGATGACCTCAACATTCTCCAAAACACTTAGAGAATTATTAAAGGCTGGAAGTCAGAAAGATTATCAAAAAGTAATTTAATTTTTAAAACACGTTACGCTCTCATGTTGGAGAACAGCAATTCTACATGGATAACTGACCTGGATTTACTTCTCTGTAGCTCCCCACTCCATAGGCATCTACAATGTTCTGGAATCCCTCTGTGAATTTGTTGGTCCGTATTAGAGTTGGGGGTGTTTCAGTTGTTGGGATGGTGTTCATAAATGAAGGGATTGTCACTCCACTTTCTCTCTTTCCACAAAAAGAGAAAAGATCATTAATGATTCTCTAAGAATCATGTGAACAATCATTTTCATAGACTCACAAACACAAAACATAAACACAAATTCTTTTTCCTGGTCAAAAGCAATGGCAAAAACCACAGCAGGATGCCATTACAAGAAAAAAGCTTCACGTAGCACAGAATTTGGATATTCCGAAGGTCAAAACCTAACAAGCAATTAAAATAAAACAGGTAAGCTGCATGTCAGCCCTGCACCTGAACAACTGTCATAAAACACAGAGAGTACAGAACGGAGTCCAAATCCTAGTCTTGTCCTAGAAGTCTTAGAAGCGTTACCATGAAATCGTTACGTCACCCTGAGTCAGTTTCTCCATCAGCAAATTGGGGACACTACAGCTCATGCTCCCTACTTCACAGAGAGAGTTACCAGAGCGAGTACTCTGTAAACCTTGGCACACCCTGCAAATGTGGGCTATTAGGACTAATTATCTCAAGAGCCAATGTAAAAGTTTGCAAGGATCGTTCTATGTCTTTCGATACTGGCCATTTTATCTTTGTGCCATAAGAGTTGTGCAAAACGACATGGCAGCTGAATGAAACCCTTTTTATCAAGATTTCCTTTTCTTTACCATCTTCTTTCCTGGGGTAAGTCACTTAATCCCTCCCAACCTGTTTCCTCATCAATTAAACGAGCATTGTACTAGATCACTGCTGAGCTCTTCCCAGGGACGTGTGGGTCAATCCACTGATCCAAACACCCTAGGCTCCTGGGTTTAACATGCCTAGAGGAAAGGACTTGGGAGCTGTTAGGGGATCCAACATGTACAGCTAGATGGGGCCTTAGATACCATCCAATCCACCCCCATCATTTTGTAGATAAGTTAAAGGAGGCTCACAGAAGGGCACAGATCCTTTAACTACAAATCCAGAATTCCTGTCTTCTAGAGCACACCACCTTCACCGGATACTTCCTCTGAGCCTCAGTAGTCTCACCTAAATAATGGGGATGATATGTACATAGCATCTACCCCATACTCTCATGAGATAAAGTTTATAAAGCGCTTTCCAAACTTTAAAGTGCTATTTAATTTTTATTATTATCACTTAGCATTGCAGAGACAACCCCCAAGCATTGCTGCCCTCTCATTCTAGGCTCACTATCCCTAGGAGGCCCTGAATAGCTGCTTATGCAGTGATGGGCTGCTCCTTCCTAAAGTGGGAAGCAGACGTGGAGCTCTCATTCTGCCTTGGAATATTTCAGCTCTCTTCTCATTTTTCCTTTCCACTTTAATGATGAGGCAGCTTTCTATATTTTAGCTGTGAGGCGACTTACGGATCCCTCCACCAGAGCCTGACGCAAGTGGTGCAGATCTGCCTCTGGACACCAGACTTCAGCAATGAGACACTTGTTTGTGACATCGAAGCTGCACATGTTCAGTGTGTGATAAATGGCCTTCATCTTCTGCACTTGGACAACTCGAGTACAGACCGATTCAGCAGCTTTGCTTAACACCTGCCTTAAATAGTCTTCAGTTTTGTGCAGCACCTTGGTGAAAAGAGTTTTTAAATGAAGTCATATATAAAATTAGACCCAGGTAACCTGGAACATCCCTCTCACCACCAGCCATTTAAAAAAACAACCACCACGTAATGGGAATGGTTTGTCTTTTAGTGATGAAAAACTGCAATCAAACTGATCAAGACTGAAACAAGATATTTCCATGCCCTGTCAAGGTCTGAAAATGACCCACACGCCCTCCATAAAAGAAATGTGCTCCCTCCATGTTACTGTCCACCAGAGGCTTTGAATTTCACTTCAACACATACAAAATGGCTTATCACAAAATACATACCAACATACTAAGGAAGGCAGACTTGCCAAGCATTGAAATTATGCTTTAGTTAAACATTTTAATGTTACTTGAAAAAGTAACATTAAACATATTCCTTGTTACACACATGAGTGCCTATCTTTCCTACCAATCTGAGCTGTGCCAAAGAATCCATTTTTTTAAGCTCATAACACTCACTATTCCCTGGGTTTTCATTGAGATTCCATAGTCACATGACAATGAAAGGGAGAGAAAAACAGAAGGCACTTCTCCCCACATCATAAACATCTTGGTGTCTATCTTGTTACCAACCTTTTCAGTATCAACAAAAGAATCAAGTTATCTGAAATGCAAACCAAAACAACTGAGATTTCACCTGACACTCAGCCCATGGGCAAAGACAAAAGATAGTCAATTTTAGAGGGGTTGTGTGAAAAGACGGGCACACTGCATTAATGGTTGGTGGAGCTATGAATTGATTCAACCACTCTGGAAAGCAATTTGAAATTAGGAGAAGAAAGCGATGGCATTGTCTGTACCCTCTATTTCAGAGATTCCACTGAGTGAAATACACCCCAAGGAGTTCAATAATAAAAATAAAAGCCCTATATACTACAGAATATTTCAAACAGCACTTTTTGTGATAGCAAAGACGGGGAAGCAAAGCAGATGCCTATTGACCAGGGAAGAGTTAAACAAGTTGTTGCACATGAATAGAATGGAATATAATAAAAACTATTGATTATTAATATGACTACTGAAAAGCATGGAATGAAAAAGCATATATAAAATTAATACAAAGTGAAGCAAACAGGACACAGTATACAGAAAGAACAAATCAGGGCAGCTAGGTGGCAGAGTGGATGGAGCTCTGGCCTTGGAGTCAGGAGGACCAAAATTCAAATCCGGCCTCAGACACTTGACACTAACTAGCTGTGTGACCCTGGGCAACTCATTGAACCCTGATTGCCTCACCAAGAAGCAAAAAAAAAAAAAAAAAAAGAACAAATCAAAACTGAATGTTGTGAAAGAAGTGGTATAAAATACACCCCCTTAGCTGCAATGCAGCAGGGGGAGACCACAGTCCACTGTCCTGTGAGCTCCTTGAGGGCAGGAGCTGTCTTCTGCCTTTCTTTACATCTCCAGCGCTGAACACAAGAGCCTGATACATAGTAGTGCTTAATAAATGCTTACTGACCTGTTGCCTTGACCATGGTATGGAACACTAATATCAGATTTTTCTGATATGTAGCCAATATGTTTGCTAGTTTTGCTAAACTTTTTTTCTTCCTCTTTTACAAAATTTTAGAGAACAGGAGGAAAGATACAATGGGAAACACAGATGTTGAAACCAAAGATAATCCAAAAAGTTTCTAAATTTTTTTTGAAACAAGAACTGAACTCTGTTATGATCTACAGCCCAAGGAAGAGAATATAACCACTTCTGTCTTACTCACAGTATAAAGATCCTGTATTCGTGTATTTAGCCCCTCATGAACTTCTTTTCGCTCTTCAACAGTACTGGGATATGGGTAAACGTGGCAGTGATAACTAGGAAACACAATTAAAACACATTTTACACTTGCTAGAAGAAGAAACATCTAAAACTGCAAGTAAATATCCCTTTTCCACACAGATACAGGTCTTGTCAAATTTCTGAGGTGGCACCTCTTAGATGGATGGATAAATGGATAGAGCATGTTGTAAGAGCACTTGCTGCGTGCAAGGCACCGTACTGAATGCCGGCAATACCGATACAAACAAGAAGGAAGACAGTCCCCACCCTCCCTCCCTGTCTAAATTCCCATGATCAATCTCAGTGGCTTCAAACTGTGTCACTTTACCAAGGTGTCACAGATTGGGAACTACAGCAGGCATCCGCTGCTAGATACATACATTCCGAGGAGGGCAAAGGCAGAAGGAAATGTCTCATATATAAAAAAACATTTAAAACAGCACTTTGTGTTGTAACAATGAACTAGAAACAAAGTGGATGCTCCACCTTAGGGAAAGACTGAACCACTTTGTGGCCTGTAAAGATCATACAAATAGAGTGCATTGTAAAAAACACACACACAACAAATAAGTTCAAAGAAACCTGGGAAGATTTGTATTAACTGACAGAATGCTCAGAGTAAGCAAAAACAGGCCAACCATGTGCTCCAAGACCAACGACGGTGACTTCGGAGGAGGGAGAGTGAATGCAGTGTGCCTATTACCTCTTGGGAGACAGTCACCACAGGTGCAGAATGAGACACACACGTTCAGACACAGCAAAGTGCTGATCTATTTTGTTGAACTGTATTTATTTTTCACTAGGGAGGGAGGCGGGGAAGGAAGGAGAGATCATTCAAAAGTAACAATGATGTTACAAAAAAAGCATCGATAAAAACATTTTTAACTATAGGAAGTGACAATAGAAACAAGACTGCTACCATAAGAAACAAAATAGCTAAGGGAACACCCCCACTGAATACTGTGTAATGTGAATGACGTGGCTCCCTCCCTCTCTTCATCGTAGAAGTGGGGGACTCCAGCTATGGAATGCTACATACATTGCTCTAAACGTGTGATATGTTTGGTATTATTCAATTGCTTTTTCTCCTTTTTAAAATCTATGTAACAAGGGAGAGCTCAGAATGGGGGTCAGGGAAGGAAATATATTTGGAAATGAATGAGATAAGATAAACAGAGATACTGCATTGAGAAAAGAAAGAAGCTAAAATTCTTGACTCGAGAAGCTTCTGGTCCCAGGGGACTAATGAAGTTCCTCCTTTTTCCTATCACTCTTCAGCCTCTTCCTGAGGACACCACACTTCACTATCTGCCAGAGCCAGCCATCTAAAAAGAACCCAGGGGCGGCTAGGTGGCACAGTGGCTAGAGCACTGGCCAGAGCACTGGCCCTGGAGTCAAGAGGACCTGAATTCAAACCTGGTCTCAAACATGTACTAGCTGTGTGACCCTGGGCAAGTCACTTAACCCTAACTGCCTCCAAAAAAATAAAATAAAAATAAAAAGAACCCAAATTTATTATACTGAAGCCTTAGGAGGCACCATTATCAGTTTTCTAGATTTTTACTACAAACAATATAATTGCCAATATGGTTCTCTCACTGAGAATCAGAACTGAATTTCAGAATTGGAACAAGGTTTGGAGATCCACAGCAGCCCCTTTAATTTAGAAAATAACCTGAGATGTTCAAGTCCCTTTTGCAGACACCTGAGTATTAAACACCAGAAACAGCATTCTAATGAGGCTCTCCAGCTCCAAAGAGGACAGGGCAAAGACCAGAACCTAGAACTTTTGGGCCCATGCTCTGGCTCCAGCAGTTGTCCTGGGGACTCCTGTGAAACAGCTGGCTGCCCAATGCAACAGGAGAACTGAAGATTTCCACAATTATAAAAAGCACCATTGGGGATTGAGGGTTTGGTTAATTTCTCTAAGAATACTGCCAATTCCTCTTAGTGACAAGGTTCTTAGCAAAAGACTAAAATATCTGCCTAAAAACAATAAATAAGTAGTATTTGGATAAACGTGGTACTATAGCACAAAATGACATTTATTATTTCTGTCCTATAATAACCTTAAATCTCAATTTTTATAGCAAAAGATAAGCTTTGGTACATAGTTGATATAGTCCCTACTTATCAACTTATAAATTATTCAAAATTATCTAATAAAACATTAGTACATAAAATCACTTACAGTAAGATACTAGAGAATTCATTTTATGTTAAAATGTTGAAAAAGATCATATGGCAAAACTGCAATGACTGTTTCTACCCAAAGACCAGAGACAGTACTCTTTCAATGAAAAGAACACTTTATAAAGAATTAGTGGATGTTACTGAATGCAGAATAAAGCAATGTGAAAAAATTATTTTTCTTACCAATCACATATCTTCTTAACTTTTTGGCCAATCTGATCACCCCAAAAGGATATTAAAAACACATACCATTTTGTGACATCTCCCTAAAAAGAGAAAGGTAACAATTATTCCTACTTTCATGGTAACTTCTCAGATTATCTCAGTTTAAACATTACAACTTTCTTGCAGCTATTAACAGAAATAAGTTTTGGAAAAAAAGGCCTTTGACCAACAGAAGAAATTCAGGAGTTTCACTCTGCCTTTAGCTGTTTGTACTCCATGTGAGGTTTCTCTCAGAATGTTGTAGTGTTTAACATAAGAAAATAAAAAAAGAGTTTGCTTTTCTGATGACATCATCTCATCATTTCCTAAAGAGATCTCCCAAAGGGTCCAAGGAGCCACCAAAATAGGAACACCAAGATGCCAAGCATTCTAACTTAAGGAGCCACAGAGACTCTGAAGATGCAGTGATTTGAACTCCAAGATCAGGGGTATGGGAAAGGGAGGATTAATCTGGAGAGGCAGCAGTCAGTGCAGGAACTTAGCTGATTCCAATGGAAACTAAGCAAGCTAAACACTCTACCCAAAAAAGTAAAGCAGGTGATGGAGACTGGCCCTGACACAGAAGCCTAGCTGAGGAACTAAAGCTGGAAAGATGAGTAAATCAAAGAAAATATTCACCAGCATAAAAAATTATCATGGACTCTATAGACACCTCCAAAAGAGGGAAGGAGAAATTCCATAACTACAGGCAACTCTGAGAAAAAAAAATGGATGTTTTTATAAAGACGACCTGAATGCCTAGATGAAATGAGAGACAGAAAATGAAATAAAAGTTCTGAAGAAAAGAATGAGAAGGATAATAGCTTAGAAAAGAAAATAATAACCTTAGCCAAGTAATGGGTTCCCTGAAAATGAAAACAGACCAAACAGAAATCAATGACTCCATGGACAAATATTAGCATAAAATCAAAAGACTGAAAAAATAGAAGAAAATTTAAGATATCTGATATCAAAAACAGCTGACCTGGAAAACAGATCATGCAGCAATAAATCACTGAAATGCATGACAAAAAGAAAAGCCTAGATTCTCTATTTGAAGAAATCACGAATGAAAACTACCTCAATCTATTAGAATGAGAGGGCAAACTGAAGAAAGAAACTTCAAAAGGAAAACCCCTAGGAATTCCTCAGCCAAATCCAGAGCTCCCATGCCAAAGAAAAAATACTTCAAGCATCCAGAAAGAAGAATGTAAAGTACCAAGAGGAGCTCTTGGAAAACAACATTCCAAAAGTTTAAAAAAAAAAAAAAAGACTGGTTTACAATCAAGAATAAATTGAGTATCATCCCTTAGGGTCAAAAAATAGAGGACTTTCAAAGAATAGAGAATTTTCAAGCATTTCTGATGAAAATATCAGAGCTAAGTAGGAACTCTGAAATACAAATACAAGAGTCCAGAGAAACCTAGAAGGGGAAATTTATATAAGCAACTAGAAGGAGAAGTAAGATTATGAAGTGCTAACATTCTAATAGCGGGAGAAGAAACAAGTGTCCCTCTAGAACTCTAATGTCCTCAAAGGGCACTGAAGGAGTTAAATAAGAAAAATGGGGAAAGAGAAGAAAATGGTTCTGTTCTGAGGGTTTGAAGAGGAGAAAAGGAGGAAGAGTAAAAGGATTATATTAGTGTAGAAAGAAGGAAGAAAGGAGTGAAATCTGATACTTTTCATAATTAGGGAACATGCAAAAAATAAATATATATAGATGAAAGGGAAGGGGAAGCAGGCATCAAATTAGCCTCACTCTTACATGAAACAGACAAAAGAGGGTTAAACACACACAATTTGGTATAGAAACACACCAAACTCGACAAGAGAACCAGGTACAGTTAGGGAAACGGAAGGGGGTTAAGAAGGAAGATAATACAAGGAGGGGAAAGTCACAATAAAAACAAATGTCCTGATACTGAAAAATGTACTAAAAGGTTAAAAAAAAAGAAAAGAGCTATGATGTAAGAGGATGTCCATCAATTAGAGAATGGCTGAACAAACTGTGATATGAATGTAATGAAATGTTACCGCACTGTAAGAAATGATTAAAAAAAAAACTTTTTCAGAGAACCCTGAATATTATGAACTGATACAGAGTAAAATCAACACAACAAAAACAATCTATACAAAGACAAACATACTGTAATGAAAAGCAACTTTGGAAGACTTCAGAATTAAGAACTCTAAGCAGTGTAAAGACCAACCATAGCCTCAGAGGACAAATGATGAAACATATTACCCATCTTCTGATTGAGAACTGATGGACTCAAAGTGCAAGAGACACGCGTGGTCACCCTGTGTGTGTGTGTGTCTGTCTATTGGTTTCTCTCAAATACAAAATCCTCTCTTTGGCTTTGAAAGCCTTCCATAAACTAGCCCTTCTAATCTTCTTACACATGCTTTACTGCTTTCCACACACACACTGTGACCCAGTGACACTGGCCTCCCTGCTCCATCCAGCTCCATCCCCTGCCTCGAGGCATTTTCACTGGCTATGTTGCATTTTTCGCTGGCTATGTTGCATGCCTCGAATTTTCTCCCTCCTCATTTATCTGTCCTGAATTTCCTGTTTCCTTCAAGTCCCAGATAATATCCTACCCACTTACAAGAAGTCTTTCCTAATCTCCCTTAATGCTAATGACTCCTCTCCATGGATTTCTTCTAAAGATTTGTTCAGTCATTTCAGTTGTGTCCAACTCTTTGTGACTCCATTTCGGGTTTTCTCAGCAAAGATACGGGAGTGATTTGCCATTTCCTTCTCCATTCTCTGTTGATTATCTCCAATTTATTCTGTCTATATCTTATCTGTACACAGTTGTTTGCATGCTCTCATTCCCATTAGACTGTCAACTCCTGACAAGCAAGGACTGTTTTTAGCCTTTCTTTGTATTTCCAGCACTTCCCACAGTACCTGGCAGAGTAGGCACTTAATATACGCTTGTTCATTTGACTACAGATCTGTTTGGCTTAACTATGTTTATTTGTAACAGGGATGATTTTTCTCTTCTCTTCCTTTCTCTAAGTTTTAAACTAGGGATAGAGGGAAGCTGAGGTAGAGAAAGGGGTTAGCAACAGTGATACCAGAAAAGAAGGCCATGGTAACATTTTTTTAAATGCAGAGAACAGAAGGAAACACAGTCAGGCAGGACAGTTATGAAGGCAATATATGGAATTATATACTTTTCTTTAAAAAAGCAAGTGGTATGAAGTGGGAATTCAGGTTTTCATAGGCAAGCCTCTTAATGCTCTACTGCGTATAAGGCGATGCTATTTTTTTAGGGTTTAAGTCCAGAATAAAAAATTTTACAAATCATAATAAAAGAAGATTGAAATAAATGGCCTCTAAGGGCCCTTCGAGTTCTAGATCTCTGATCCTATGAACCCTTGTGCTGCAACTTTGAAAGCAGAAGATCAATAAACCATTAAGGGAGAGAGAGAGAAAGAGGCAAGCAAGCAGAAGCAAATGTTCTGTTCACATACAGCTCATGTAAGTCTCAGCTCAAGAAATACGGCCATTCACATACTTGCATCTGAAAACTACAGTCATGAAAAATGACAACCACAATATTGACTCACTGTCTCAGGGTCCTCAAGGCACTCATCCAGCTCCGCGTGGGTCACAATGGTATACCCTTTACACACCCTCCACAACATTTTTTCAAATGCTTCAACTTTTGCTTGGTGAATTAAACCGGACACAAATCTAGGAAACAAAATAGTACTCTTACTTAACAGAACAGTCAAATTCCTTAACAGCTGAAATACCAGGCATTATCAAATGGTCACAGAACAACTAATGACAATGTCCCTGAACTATGGAACTTCAGCCCTGGTTGAGTGTTGTACGCCTACGGAACACGGATGAAAGGGGCCCCAGGTCCATTTTGCTAGCATAAAGAATCAATCACACACTCATCTCTTCAAGAAAACTTTGAGGCTCACCCTTCACTAATGCTCTACTTTAGAACTTTGTCATGGCTTGGTCAATACTTAGCAGTCAAGTACAGGTCCAGTAACAGACTATACATATTTGTAATACTAAATAAAATATTCATGAGATATTTCACTGAATACGAAAGCAATAAAAAAAAATTACAGAAAAGAACAAAGATTATAAGAATTGTGAGACAGATTATGGGGGGGAAAGAATGAAGGGCAATTTGTATTTCTAGATTCAAATTACACTATAATTATCAAAACTTAAGAGAAAAGTAGGTAAAAAGGTCAGAAGAACAGATTCTATCACCCAGAATTAGAATCAAAGGCCTATAAGAAACTGGTATTTGATGAATCCAATATCAAGAAAGGAAGCGTTATTCAATAAATAATGGCAGGAAAATTGGATGACAGTATGGCTAAAAATGGTATCAGAGATGCAGGTCCTAACATACACCAAAACACATTCCACATAGGTCAATGATTTAAACATAAAAAAATACATCTAAAAATAAGCAAACATTGGAATGTGACACATTACAACTGTGGGGAAGAAAAAAACTCTTAGCATTTGAACAAATAGAAGAAAGCACAGGAGACAAAATAGAGACTGGATATAAATGTGTAAGGAAACTGATACCTTCTGATTTACTTTATTAAATGATTAAAAAAAGCAACAAAGATTATTCAATTCAACACATGAAATAAATACATAAAATACTGCAATGTTTTCTTAAATACATTTACTTTGTTTAATTTATCATAGCTTTTAAATAAGATTTAATATTATATGGCACCCATTTTAGCTTTACAAGAAACTTGATCCCAAATGCCACCTACCCCAATTTTGCACCCAGCCTCTGCATACAGTTGTAGTCCAACAAAGCATCCTTTTCTAAAGAAGGAAATTCTTCATAACTGGGTTCAAACTACAAAAAGACAGATAAAAATATCATTTGCAGACATTTTACTCATGATTTAGGTAAATAGTAATGAAGGGGTAAGGGCAACAGATCTTTTTTTATTTTGTTGATATGAAGAACTATATGAAAAACTCCCCGTATAAAAATTCCTTTCATTGATGGCAGATCAGCAATTCATCAGCTAACTCATAGTCTTAGGGAGCCACCCTTTCTCCCCCAAACTGTCTTGCATGGATTTTGTGTATGTCTTATACATATTACAGATGCAAATGTTGCTTCCTCTGATAGAAAGTAAGCCCTTTGAGGGCAAGAATTGTTTCAACTATGTCTCTGTATCTCCAACACCTAGTCCAGGGCCTGCTACATAGCAGGTACTTACTTAAAATGTTTGCCAATAGGAGCAGCTAGGTGGCGCAGTGGATAGAGCACTGGCCCTGGATTCAGGAGGACCTGAGTTTGAATCCAGCCTCAGACACTTGACACTCACTACCGGTGTGAACCTGGGGAAGCCACTTAACCCCACTGCTCAGCCAAAAAAAAAAAAAAAAATGTTTGCCAATTCACCCTAAGAGATGATGTGACTTGCCCATGTGCACACAGTCATTAAGTCATGGGAAGGACTTGAACCCAGGATTAATACAGCTTCATTTTAAGGACTGCAAAGCTTGTAAATACTTACATTAGCTCATTTGGGCTTCTCAACAACCCTATGAAGTAGGTGCTACAGGTATTATCCACATTCTGCAAATGAGGGAATTGAGGCTTGGAGCACTTCAAAGCTTTGTGCACAATTGCCATGTCTGAGGTCTGCTTGGGTTCGGAGCTCAGCATCCTATCTGTTATTACTCTGCTGCCTCACCATGAAGGCTGCCTCATGTCAGGCTATCAAACAAGTTTCTAGGGCATCAGAGACAACATTTTAGGTACAGCTGCAAGTAGCAACCCATTTTTGAGGTACAACTCAGCAGGCGTCTGCTAAAAAAGCAAACACAGGGGCAGCTAGATGATGCAGTAGATAGAGCACCAGCCCTGAAGTCAGGAGGACCTGAGTTCAAATCCAGCCTCAGACCAAACACTTGACACTTACTAGCTGTGTAACCCTGGGCAAGTCACTTAACCTCAATTGCCTAAAAAAAATAAAATAAAAATAAAAAAGCAAACATTAACCAGTCTCTTATTTGTCAGCTCCACTAGGTCAACTGTAATAAAAAGATCAGATTTCAGTTTGTCCTAACAACCTATGCTGGAATTATTTTTACCATAAGTGACCAAACTATTCTTCAATGAAAACTAAATTAGTTTAGAATACTTGAATCCCTTAATCAATAAGGTCTTTTTATTTGCTATAAAGGACATGCCATAAGCATACAGACATGAACAAGATAAACTTTTTGGTATGAAATGGGATTCAGTGTGGTGTTCATCTTAGCAAAATTGAGAAGAAAGAATTTAATATCTGCCATGTACCATTTTTTCTAATATCTAGAAATAGATTTCCTCAAATGATATTTTGCTCCTACTTGAGATCTAGTAAGTACATACTAGAAAACTAAATAAATCCCAACAGGGAAAAAAAGTTCATTTCAAATTTCAATTTAAATGTTTACTAAGATCTCAATAACTATCTTAGTTAGTGACTACCCATCTCTCGCAAAATCTTGTTAACAGTTTTCAATTCGTATTCTAAAAAGACATGTGCTACATTCAGTAGAACCTGTGCCTGGTGCTAAAGGTAAGCTCCTTGAGGGCAGGCAGAAACTGCTTTATTCTTTGTCTTTGAAATCCCATCCCCTGGCCCAGGGCCTGGCACACAGCAGGTGCTTAAGACTTGTCAAATGGAATTGAATTCAGTACCTCTAGGTTCCTTTTAACAAAGCTTTTGGTCACTCTTAACATGTGTGTATACTCAATCAGCTCAAGCAAGTTTTTCCTCAGTTTTTCTTTGTTTTTGGTGACTTCTCTCAATTCAACCTCCAGTTTCTGTAACTGTTCCTAGAAACAAAGACAAAAATTACTTAGATTTTTTTAATAGCACAGGCCTGACCATGTCACCCCATCACACCCCTACTTAACCTGGCCCCTTCCTACCTTTCCAAACTTCTTATATTTTACTCCCCTCCACTCTGTGCTTAGCACAGTGCCTCATACATAGTAGGTGTCTGATTCAATGTTTGTTGACTGACTTGTCTGACCATTTATGGAAATATTTCAAAGAGTCAATACTTAGTTCCTATTCACTTAATTAATGAAACTACTTCTTACTCTCATGAAGTCAGTTCAACTAAATGACTGCTATTCTTTGATATTCTGAATACCAGGACTAGCTGTGCCCTGATCTCAAGGTTTCTAATCGTTTGTGGGTTTTTTTTCTTTCTACTGCTTCAAGTTATCAAACTTAGAACAAGCTAGCTTCCTCTTTCAATTCTTCACTTTTCCTTTCATTTCAAATACAGAAAAAACAAAGACAAACCTATTTATATTTCTCAGCCTATAGCTCAACTCAAAACTTTACCAGGGAGACTACAAGTTTTGAAAAACAAGCTTATTTCTGTCAGCACTCAGAAACATAGTAAGAATCCTTTGAAAATTGTTAAGCATTAAACTCTGGAAGAACACTGCAAAACAAATTCCTGAATTTACCTCACACCCTTATTGACACGACTGTTCCCAGGAAGTCTCCATAAACGTAATCAGCATTCAATTATTCCTAACATCAATCAGCCTACCCATAAGTTTGGTCAAGATACTCTCCCACATAATTACATAATCCCGGGGCAGCTAGGTGGCAAAGTGGCTAGAGCTCTGGCCTTGGAGTCAGGAGGATCTGAGTTCAAATCCAGTCTCAGACACATAACACACAACATTTACTAGCTGTGTGACCCCGGGCAAGTCACTTACCTGATTGCCTAGCGCAAAAAAAAAAAAAAAAAAAAAAAAAAAAATCTTTAGTGGCTCCCTATTGCCCATAACATAAAATACAAAATTGGGCAGCTAGGTGGCGCAGTGGATAGAGCACCAGCCCTGAAGTCAGGAGCACCTGAGTTCAAATTCAACCTCAGACCAAACACTTGACACTAGCTGTGTGACCCTGGGCAAGTCACTTAACCCCAATGGCCTAAAAAAAAAAAATACATAAAATAAAAAAAATTAAAAAAAAAAAAAACCCATAATCCCTAAGTCACAGCACCATAGGCCTAGAGCCTGAAGGGAGTTCTGAGGCCAGCTAGTACCACTCTCTCACGTTAAAGATGTGGAAATTGAGACACTGGGAGGTAAAGTGACCCGCCCCAAGTCAAACAGGTAATCTGTATCAGAGGTTTGGCCTCAGAATCAGGCCGATCACAGGCTCTTTCCATTATTGTACGGGTGGAGAACCTGTGGCCTTGAGGCCACATGTGGCCTTCTAGGTCCTTGGATACAGACTTTTGACTGAGTCCAAGTTTTACAGAACAAATCCTGTTATTAAGGATTATTATTTTGTTCTGCATAACGCTGCCTGACACTCCTTATGCATTCATACTCTAAGGGCTCTAGTGATTTTCTGTAGCCAGGATAAAATAGAGCAGTAATGGTAATTGATTTCCAAGCAAATAAAGAACTGAAATCTAATTCCCAATCTAATGAATTCTAAAGTAATTAGAGCACAAACACAGCAGCTAACTGTGCTTCTGAATAAAGAACGACATCAGCCTTCCCTCCAGGTTTAACACTGAATCTCCAAGGCAGCCTAAGCAGAACTAAAGGACAGTGAATTCTCCTGAATTCCAACCTACAATCATTTATCATCCTCATCCTGGGCTCCAGAAAACTATTGTGATTTCCAAACCACTTGAGAAAAGAAGAAAGAACACCAGAGACCCTGAGGATGTTATCTGGTCCCCATGCTTGGAGAAGCTCTTCCCCCTCACCACCTCTCAGGTTCCCTGGCTCCAAGCGGGCTCAAAATGTTAACTTCCTCTGCCAGAAGCCTTTCCCAGGCCCTCCAGCTGCTCATGACTCCCCTCTGAGGCGATGTATGTACCTATGTAGGTAGCTATATTTCTGTCCATGTTTCCTCCAAGCTCCCCAAGGACAGACAATGTTTTTGCTCTTTCTTTAAAATCTCTGTACTTAGCACAGTGCCTGGCATATAATAAGTGCTTAATAAATACTTGTGGTGAATCTGATGAATCTGCTTTAGTTACCTACACTAATGGAGGAATGCTGTGGTGTGGACCATCTCACATGAATTTTAGAATGTAATGGCCAAATTCTCTTCGGATCATGTGAATATTAAAATCTGTAGGCACTACCTGAGTATACACCAGATGGTAAGTGGGAAAAGCAGTAAGAACTAGCAAGAAGATAGCAATATATGACAAAGATCACATACTACAACCAGGTGGGAGTTATATCAGGAATGCAGAGCTGGTTCAATGCTAGAAAAACCATCAGCACAACTGACCATATCAATTAACAAAACCAACAGAAATCATGATTATCTCAACAGATGAAGAAACAGCTTCTGACCAAATACAACACCCATTCCTATTAAAAACACTAGAAAGCATAGGAATAAATGGAGATTTCCTGAAAATTATAAGTAGTAACTATCTAAAACCGTATTCCGGGTAATGGAGATAAGCTAGAAGCCTTCCCAAGAAGATCAAGAATGAAGCAAGTATGGAGCCCTGGTATCTCTGGGCCCCTACCTTGCTCTGACCAGCAGTTTCTAACCACCCCAATTCCCCCTCCTCCTGGGCAGAAAGAGTTCCAAGGACATTTCTTTGACTTCTTTTTGTAATCCTTCAGTTCTGTCTCTGCCCTCTTTTTACTACCCTACAGGTGACCCCAGCTCCTGGCCAGGTCAGCAGCCTGCACTCTGTTGGCTAGAGGAGACTGAAATTGGTCCTACATTTTTTTTTTCCAGAAAGATGCCACCACCCTGCACCTGCCTGCTGTTCCCTTTTGATGGAGGCTATACACCCCAAGTCTTACATCTGTTTCAACAACAGTAGGGCTAAAGTAGTAAACAACTGGACACCTGCTGTTCCATCTACCTAACTAGTCACCCCTGCTGAATGTGTATAACCCCTGTTGTAAGGCTCCCTTCTCTGGGCATCCGTGCCTGAAAAGGCAGTGCATTGTCCTGAATCGCAATTCCTCGACACTGAATAAATGCCTCATTTTATTTATTGATCACCTAGTTGGTCTGAGCTTTTGTACAGGTTGACATAAGGATGCCCATTATCACCACTATTATTACTAGAAATGCTAGCTATAGCAATAAGAGATGAAAAAGAAATTGAAGGAATTAGAACAGGCAATGAGGAAATAAAACCATCGACTCTTTGCAGATGATATGATGACATACTTAGAGAATCAACTAAAAGACCAGTTGATTGGGAAAGAATTTGTACAACCAGTCTCTCTGATAAGGGCCTCATTTCTAAAATATATAGAGAATTAAGTCAAATTTATAATACAAGCCATTCCCCAATTGATAAGTGGTCAAAGGATATGAACAGACGGTTCTCAGATGAAGAAATTAAAGTCATCTGTAGTCATATGAAAAAATGCTCTAAATCACTATTGATTAGAGAAATGCAAATCAAAACAATTCTGAGGTACCACATCACACCTATCAGAATGGCCAAAACGACAAAACAGGAAAATGATAAATGTTGGAGAAGATGTGGGAAAATTGGAACACTAATGCATTGCTGGTGGAGTTGTGAAATGATCCAACCATTTTGGAGAGCAATTTGGAACTATGCCCAAAGGGCTATAAAAATGGGCATACCCTTTGACCCAGCAATAGCACTTCTAGGGCTATATCCCAAAGAGATCACACAAATGGGAAAAGGACCTACATGTACAAAAATATTCATAGCAGCTCTTTTTGTGGTGGCAAAGAATTGGAAATTGAGAGGATGCCCATCAATTGGGGAATGGCTGGGCAAGTTGTGGTATATGAATGTGATGGAATACTATTGTGCTATAAGAAATGATGAACAGGCTGACTTCAGAAAAACCTGGAAAGACTTGTATGGTCTGATGCTGAGTGAAGTGAGCAGAACCAAGAGAATGTTGTACACAATAACAGCCACGTTGTGTGATGACTAATATTGATAAACTTAACCCTTCCTGACAATACTGTAAGGATCAGACATCCCCAGAGGCCTCATGATGGAAAATACTATCCACATCCAAAGAAAGAACTATGGAAGCCGAATTGTTATTTTTTTTCTCTTCTGTTGAGTTTTATTTCCTCTTTCGGATGGTTCCTCCTATTGGTTTTAATTTCTACTTACAACATGACTAATGTGAAAATATGTTTAATATGAATGTAAATGTATAGCCTATATCAGATTGTGCGCTGTCGTGGGGAGGGTGGTGGGGAGGAAGGAGGAGAAAAATTTTAAACTCAAAAGCATATGGAAGTGATTACTGATAAATCAAAATAAATTAATTAAAAAAATTTTTTTAAAAAGAGAAAAAAAAAAAGAAAAGAAAAAAAAGAAAATAAAAGACCAGGTGAGATGATGAACGACTTTAGCAAAGTTGCAGAATATGAAATAAACCCACATAAATCATCAGCATTTCTAAATATTACCAACAAAATCCAATAGCGAGAGACAAAAAGAGAAATTCCACTTAAAAAAGCTGCAGATAATATAAAATAGTTGAGAGTCTAGCTGCCAAGACAAATACTGGAACTATATGAACACAGTCACAAAACACTTTTCACACAAATAAAGTCAGATGTAAACTGGAAAAATATTAATCGCTCATGGGTAGGCTGAGCCAATGTAATAAAAATGACAATTCTACCTAAATTAATTTATTTATTCAGTGTCATACCAATGAAACTCTCAAAAAATTACTGTGAGCTAGAAAAAATAATAACAAAATTCATCTGGGAGAAGAAAAGGTCAAGAACATCAAGGGAATTATGAAAAAAAAAAGTGAAGAAAGGTGGCCTAGATCTCAACCTGTATTATAAAGTGGTAATCATCAAAACAATCTGGTACTGGTTAAAAACTAGAATGGTGGATAAGTGAAGTAGATAAGGTACACAATACACAGTAGTAAATGACCATAGTCATCAAGTGTTTGATAAACCCAAAGATCCAAGAACTCACTATTTGACAAAAATAGCTGGGAGAACTAGAAAACAATTTAGCAGAAACTAGGTATAGACCAACATATACCAAGATAAGATCAAAAGGGGTACATGATTTATAAATAAAGGATGATACCATAAACAAATTAGGAGAGCATGGAATAGTTTACCTGTCAGATCTATGGATAAGGGAAGAATTTAGGAACAAACAAGAGATAGAGAGCATTACGAGATGTGCAATGGATGATTCTGATTATATTAAATTAAAAAGGTTTTGCACAAACAAAACCACTATAGCCAAGATTAAAAGGAAAGCAGAAGCTGGGGGAAAAAATGTACAGCAAGTGTCTCTGATGAAGGCCTCATTTCTCAAACATAAAGAGAACTGAGTCAAATTCATAAGAATACAAGTCATTCCCCAATTGATAAATAGTCAAAAGATATGAACAGGCAGTTTTCAGATGAAGAAATAAAGCTATCTACAGTCACATGAAAAAATGCTCTAAATCACTATTGATTAGAGAAATTCAAATGAAAACAACTCTGAGCTACCATCTCACATCTATCAGACTGGCTAACATGACAGAAAAGGAAACAGATAAATGTTGGAGAAGATGTGGGAAAATTGGAACACTAATGCATTGTTGGTGGAGTTGTGAACTGATCCCACCATTTGGGAGAGTAATTTGGAACCATGCTCAAAGGGCTATAAAACTGTGCCTACCCTTTGATCCAGCAATACCACTACTAGATCTGTATCCCAAAAAGATTACAGTAGTGCTTTTTGCAGTAGCAAAGAATTGGAAATTGAGGGGATGTCCATCAATCAGGGAATGGTTGAACAAGCTGTGGTATATAATAAACAAATAAGTAAATAATAAAAAGTAATGGAATACTATTGTGCTACAAGAAATGATGAGCAGGATGCTTTGAGAAAAACCTGGAAAGACTTACAAGAACTGATGCTGAGTGAAGTGAATAGAACCAAGAAAACACCGTATACAGTAAAAGCATTATTGTTCGATGATCAGCTGTGAATGACTTAGCTATTCTAGGCAATACAATGATCCAAGACAATTCCAAAGGACTCATGATGAAAAATGCTATCCACCTCCAAAGAAAGAACTGATAAAGTCTGAATGCAGACCAAGCATACCATTTTTTCACTTTCTTTACTTTTTTTCTTTGCTTAGTATCTTTTTAACAACATGACCAATACAGAAATGTTTTGCATGATTGCACATGTATAACCTATATCAAATTGCTCAGGGAAAGGGAAGGAGAAAATTTGGAACTCAAAATTAAAAAACACAAATGTTAAAAATTGTTTTTACATGTAATTGGAAATAAAATATTATTCAAGAACTTATAAAAAGATAATACTTTGAAAGGAAAAAGAAAAGCAGTTGAAGTATGCTTGGTGGAAAAGGGAAAACTGGTCTGTAATTAATATTTACCTTGGTTGATGTACTAAACAGATAAATACATGCAAATGAGTAAGAACTGACTGTAATGTAGTTTTGTGATTTATTATGGGATATAAAAAACTAAGAGTTAAATTCAATAATCTTATTGGGAAAAATTACCTGCATTTCCAAAACTTGTTTAAAAGGTGGGGCAGGAGGACTGGTATCTCCATCAGGAAGGGGAATATCAGCTCTTTTAATTTCTTGCACTAAATATGCTGGAGGAATCAAAGGAATAGTATCAGACAAATTCAATGTTTAAATCCACAAAATTCAATACTCACATATTTAAGTGGCAAATCAGAACATTTTTATACCCGAGCCTTCTTTGTTGAGGTAAAAAAATCTAAATCCCCAAAGGATGAATATCTCTCAGGGTCCTGTCAGATAGCTTGGTCCTATTTTTAAGTCCAGAAAATAAGCATTTAACAGACATACCAGCATGTACTCAGTCACAGGGTGAGTCTGGTTCAAGTTAAATATCACCTTCTCCAAGGAAGATTCCCTATCTCTCCCCTTCTCCCCTCCTCCCCTGCTATCCCCAGCCCCCATCAGCAATGACCTCTCCCACCTCACACTTGGTTTTGTATCCTTCTAAGGCACGTACTGTCTTCCATCAGACCTTTCTGTGTCTTGTCACTGTTCTCCACTAGACTGTAAGTTTCGTGAGGGCAGGGCACACCAAATCCCACGTATCTCATCTGCCTGGCCCCTAGCACAGCAAGTGCTGAACTTTTCAGCTTATCGATACCTCCCACATTGGAACCGAGCTCATCATATCCATCTAACATAATGGACAATGCAGGCACCAAGCTACTACAGTTAAAACTGATATCCTAGTTTCTGTTCACAGACCCTAAACACCACAAGTGGAAGGGACAAGAGATTTAACGTCTTCTGGTGAAAGTACTTTGGAGGAGAGACCTGGTCTGTGTGATTGCTGGAATGTGTCAAAACAGAAAGTGTAAGCAATCACTGTAGATATCGTGGGTTCTCTGGCTCCACTGCTGAGGAGCTACTTCCAGCAAAGCTGCCAGGAACTTCTCTGAACAAAGAACCAGAGGCAATGAACACTAATGCATGATCAGAACCCTCTAAATGAGGTCAGGATGGTGATGTTTTAAAATTGCAAATAGATGCACATGGCATCGGACTTCCCAGTGCACCATTCCCTCAGCCTCCCTCTCGTCTCTGCCTTCATAACCCTCTGAAGTTAAATGAGATGAAAACTTACCCAGTACTCGTTCTAGTTCTTCACACCGCTTCACCTCCCCAACAAATTTTCTCTGAAAGGCGCTTACATTCTGGTTGAGCTGTGGGGAAGAAGGAAAAAAAAAGTCATTAAAACAACCAATAACTATTCACTGCCTAGACTGAAGGGAAGCTCACGCATCCTTCCAGTGCTAAACCATCAAAGCCCTTTAAGAAAAGTAACAGCAGGGGCAGCTAGGTGGCACAGTGGATAGAGCCCCCGTCTTGGAGTCAGGAGGGCCTGAGTTCGAATCTAGCTTCAGGCACTTGACACTAACTAGCAGTGTGATCCTAGGCAAGTCACTTAACCGCACTGCCTATCCAAAAAAAAAGTAATAGCAGCCACTCATATTAATACTGTACCCTAGGGTTAGTGAAGTAGTTTCTTACAACCATCTGTAAGAAAAGGAGTGCAAATGTTTAGACACAGCCAGTGTGGGAATTTGTCTGGCTTGCCTGTGCATATTTGTTAGAAGGTTTCTCTCCTCCCATCAATAAGAAGGGGGTAGCGGTAGAGATGGGGATGGGAGGAAGAACAGAATAAATGCCTGTTATTTGAAAAAAAATTATTTAAAAAAAAAGAGTAAGAGGTAATATGGAGTGAAATGATCAGTGGGCTTAGAGTCAAGAGAAATCTGACCAATAAGCCAACCCTCACATTCCACAGCTTTGCTGACAATCACAACTTGAGACTCTGAGTCTCAGTTTTCTCACCCATAAGATAAAGATAATAATACACCCAGAACCTGCCTCACAGGGTCACTGTAAGAACTGAATGAAAAGAGATAATGTAAAATGCTTACAAGGTTTATAGAGCTATAAACAGTTGTTTGGTTGTTTGGGTTTTTTTTGGGGGGGGGGGTGTTGATTTTATCAGTGTGAGGAGGTTGAAGTATGGAAAAATCCATCAGTTAAATCAGATCAACACCTCATGCATAATGAGAAGGTAAGTGACTTAGCCAGGGTCACACCATTGACACGGGTTAGATCCATCAGACAGCTCTCTACCCAGTACACCAGACATAATGTCACCTATTATTTTCATTTCCATTTTACAAATGAGGATGCTGGAATTCAGGGACAAGTTACTTAACCCTTTCTGAGTCTCATCTAGAATGCTAACATTAATAATAATAGTAATAATAGCTAGCATTTATATAGCAAGTTTACAAAATACTTTACAAATATTACCTTATTTGATTTTTCACAATAACCCTGGGAAGTAGAAGCTATTATTATGCCCATTTTGCAGATGAGGAAACTGAAGCTTTGAAACTGAGTGACTTTCCCCAGGGTTATTCAGCTAGTAAACATCCAAGGCCAAATTGGAACTCAGGTCTTTCCAACTACAAGACCAGCTCTATTGTCCACTTTGACACCAAGCTGTCTCTAAAATAAACAGGCTGAACTAGATGGTATTTACAGAACCTTCTACCTCTGAATCCATAATCGTATAATTCTAAGTGATTTTTGCAAGATCACACCAAAATTAAAAGTTTTGACTCAGGATTTCAATCGAAACCTTCTAACTCCAAAACCAGTGCTCTTCCCACTCTACCAATCACCCTGCCCTCTAACTAGATGACGACCACTTCGAGGAGAGGTGCTGTCTTAGAGCCATAAGAAAATGCTTCCAGAAACCAAAGTCCAAACAGAAAATGATTTCACTTCAAGGTCCTGTGCTTTATCACTTTCAAAAGTAACTTTCAATTCCACCTCTGCTATGATTCCTGGCTTCATGTTTGTTTCTTAAAATCACATATGTTTAGGCAACTATTTCAAATCTCTGAATTCCTAAGACAACTTATTCTTCCAGAAGCAAAAGAGTAAGAGATAGAGGAAATACAGTCAATGTTGGCTATCCAGAATGCTGCTTTTCACTGAGACAAACCTATACATCTTCAAATCCTATCTTGAAATCAGCAGACTTTAACAGGAAAGTATCACTCCTATTTTATGCGAAATCATAAAAAGGAATAATTGGTAAAAAAATACTCCAACAAACTAGAGCTCAGTTATAGGATCACAGATTTAGGGCTGAAAGAGACCTCAGAGGTCACACAGGACTTTTATCACCTCATCTCTGTCAAATGACAATTACAATTATCAGAGTCTAATCTCTTGCATGAAAGGCAAGCAGGCTGTAGAAAGAGCTTTGTATAGAACTATGAGCTAATATTCATATCACCAACCACAACTATTCTAATATTGATATTGCTATGTTTGTTTTCTGAGATAACACTTAAACACACAGGCCTTTTTGCAACATTTACCAATGTCCATTCAGCCTTTGAGTTCATAGATAGGAAGGATCTCTGACCCAAATTATATAATCTTGGGTTTGGCTCTCAAGCTAGTAATGCTTTTTCAAAAGCTATATCATTTTATTACCAAAATTGGAGTGAGCAGGAACAGTCTTTCGACAAATGAAATTCTAGCTCCAAAGAATATAAAACAGCTGTCTCCCAGCCTCCACCTCTTATTAACACATATTTAAATAATTTGATAAAACAATGAGATGAATTGGACGTAAGCCCTTAAGGATTTATAAAATTCTATCTGATTTTATGAAATGTATAAAATCTTATAAATTCTATAAACATTTACAAAATTCAAAAATGTTCAACTATAAGCGTCATTTTATTACCGAGACCTTGCGAGTGAACATAAGCAGCAGCTTTTAAACTAAAACTAAAATTCTCCAACACTTAAAAGCACAACACTACAAAACTCTATGCCACAAATCAATTCATTCAATTACCTAGGGATACATTCTGCAGGTTACTCATCCTGGTGGGTCCACCAGGACACAGTACTATGAAAACATCTTGTTTCCCAAGGCCATTGTGGTCGATTAATGACACTTGTCCCTAAAATGGTCTAAAATGGTCCCTAACTACTTGATATCAGGAAAACCCTTGTCCTAATTAGCAAAGGTTTCGAGATAACTCAAGTTCATAGAAGGCATTAGGAGGAATTGACCACGAGCTATCAGACATCATTTAGTCCGAGCCGCTGATTTTACAGCTAGGAGACAAAATGAAAACAGTGGGAAAACAGGCCTTGTGTTCCAGTGTTGGTGCTGCCACTTACTAGCTATGTGGCCTTGAAGAGGAAAGGGAGGCTCAGAGAAAACTAACTTATCACCACTACACAGGCATCCTTCCTGTGGCTCATGTTCCTCCCTTGAAAAACGAAGATAACTCTATTTGCACTGCTATCACAGGGCTGCTCCACCTCTCTGCAAAGCACAATCTCAACACTGGCTGCTATTATTACAGACAGATTCTGGACAGACTATTAACTATCTAGTGCAGTGCCCTGTACACAGGAAACCCTTGTAAATATCAGGACAGAAAAAAACATGGGCATCCACACTGCAGCCACAAACATCACTGAGTAAGACATAAGGCCAAGGAAGGGATGGCTGGTCTAGACTGCCCAACACCACCCAGCACCAATGGCTGGGCACTAGATACCACCTCAGAACATCACTTATCAGCAGGTCACTCCTTTCTGTGAGTCTCTATTTCTTGATGTGTAAAATGAAGTGAATGAACTGGAGATGATCTCTGAGTTCCAGGGACACTTCCCATCAAAGTCTTAGAATTCGTCACCTCACCTCTGAGCCTCAATTTCCTCACTTGTAAAGTGAGAACAGAAACAGGCTGCCTCTCGGGGTGACTGTAAACAGCCTTTTCCAACTCTCAGCCCTTTCCATTTTCTGAGTCTGTTCCATTCACCTGTAAAATGGGGATGATGATGACAAGGGCATCCTACCCCCCACCACAGGGTGAAGTGAGGCAGGGGCTTGGCAAGCACCTAAGGTCCCCTGACCTGTGCGGCCCCTGTCCAAGTGTCCTCCCGGCTGACCTGGGCACTACAGAGGTGGGAGCTGCTGACTCCAGGCCCCCCAGCTTTCCTGGCAATAACCAGGATCGGTCCCAGCTGCGGAGGCTCCTCTAGGCTGCAGATCGGGGGAAGCTGTCCAGCAGCGAAATGGGCTGCCCTGGGAGGTAGTGAGCTCCCCCTCGCTGGAGAGCTGCCAGCAGAAGCCGGACCACGGCTCCCCGTCCACGAGTCACAGGATGTGGGGCAGGAAGGGAGCTCGGAGGCCGGCCCGGCTCGGCCCAGCCCAACAACCTCACTCTCCGGAGAAGGACACTGAAGGCCAGGAAGACCACATATCACTTTACAAAAGAGGAAACCGAGGCCCAGGGAGGTCCCAGTCTCACAGGCACAACCCCATTTGCTCCCACCCCCATCCCCCACGTTGAAGAAGCAGACCCAGAGGCGCAGGGGGGTCGCGGGACCGTGGCCATAGCTCTCCCTTCACGAAGGAGGAGCCGGAGGCCCAGGAAGACCCCAGCCTCACCAGGCCTCCTCTGGCGAAGGAGTAAACTGAGGCCGAGGGCGGGGCGCTCGCCGGAACACCTCCCCCTGCCCCGCCACCTCCCCCCCGCTCCGGTCCCCCGGCCAGCGGTACTCACGTCCCGAAACTGGGCCAGGCCCTTCTCTCCGAGGGCGCTCAGACACTCGTAGGCGGTGCCGGACTGCAGGAAAAGCTGCGCCAGGCACATGGCCTCGCTGCGGAACAGGGAGCCCATGGCCCGGCGCGGGGCCCCGCGAGGCCCGGCCCGGACGGCCCGGCGGCGCTCGCTCTCAGCCCGGCGCTCCTCCCGCGGCGGCCTCGCACCATGGGCCCGCGGCTCACTTTCCGCGCCCGGCCCGCCGCTCGTCCGTCAGGCCTCCTCTGCTGTGGCCGCCGCCACCGCCCCCTCTTCCGCCTCCTCTCTCGACAGCCTCGCCCCGCCCCCCGAGGCTACCGCCGGTTCCGCTTCCGGGTCCCCTCGGGGCAGGGCCGACTGACGTCATGCCCAGGGTTGTCGTGCCCGCCCCCTTCCCCGTGGTGGGGCGGGGCTGGTTGGAGGAGGGCCCAGAGGCAGCCAACCCTGGGGAAGAGCGGGCGGGCGGGAGAAGCGGGCCCCTCCCCCTTCCCCGCCCCGCGGCCGGCAGACTGTCTGCAGGTCCCTGAAATAAACACGGAGGACAGCCCGAGGCTCCGGGCTCTGGCGGCGCTGCAGTTCAAGGGCACGAGCCTCGGCGTCCGGAACAGGATTGCCTGAGAGTTGCCCGGTCCGGCCCGTCGGTAGTCATGGGTTCGAGTCCGAGGGAACGTACATTTACTAAACTCTACTTGTGCTGGGGGAGGAAGAGGCAAAAACCAAACCGTCCCTGCCCTCGGGGAGCTTCCCCCTAAGTTATGGGGGAGGGGCACCGCAGGTTGTGCCCGGACTCCTTAGTAGAAGAATCTGTTCATTAGACTTATTAATTCGGTGCCTAATAAATGTTTGATGGGCCGAAGAGGGAGACGAGACACAAGGACACAGACGAAAATGAAACAGTGCCTGCCCTCAGGGAGCCTACATTCCACGGTGGGGATGACGCAACCCGAGAGGATCTCTAGGTGATTGACCCCGTGCCACCCGCACCCCGCGGAGAGAGGCGCACCCACGGGGCAAAGAGCCGAAAAGAGTCCTGGCGTTCCGACAACCTGCGCTTAGTAAGCACCTACTTCATGCCAAGCCCTATGTCACGTGCTGGGAATGTATTCGTTTTTAAAGCCCCTCCCTTCAAAAGGAGCTTACATCACGGGGGGGGGAGAGGAGATACAACATTCATTCATCGAGCCTTTATTAAGCGACTACTGTGTACTGGGTAGTGGGGACACAAGCCCCTCCCCCCCAAAAAAGAGGTCCAGCCCTCCGGAAGCTTACCTTCTACCGAGGGGGTGCTACAGTCAGTAGTACACAGATTCACCGGCATAGGCGTGTATTAAGCGCCTACGGTGTACAAGGCTCGCTTTCGGAGAGCGTCCCTTCTGCTGCCGAAGTTTGGGATAAACTTTTAAAGTTGTTTTTAAATAACCACCTAAGCGATCACAAAAGAGGAACGCGGAGCCTGGGCCGAGCCGAGGGGAGGGGAGGGGAGGGCGGCCCCCTCCCCCCAGGGGGCGGGCTCTGCAAGCCAGGCTGGATCCTGCCCAGCCCAGCCCGGGCCCCCAGCCCAGCCCGGCCCCCGAGCACGCGGCGCCCAATGGGCTGCGGGCTCGTCCCCGCCCGCGGATTACCGAGGATCGTCAGCTCTAAAGGACTTGGGCGAGGCGAGTCCCTCAGGGCCGGTTAGCTCAGTTGGTTAGAGCGTGGTGCTAATAACGCCAAGGTCGCGGGTTCGATCCCCGTACGGGCCATGATCGTTTTAGCGAAGTTCCTTCTCAATTGGGAAACGGGAGTTTCCTGTCGGATCTCTGGACTCTTTCACTAAGCCGTGGAGAACCATAAAGTTTGAGTCGGAGGGTGGGAAGCCGAGTCGGAGATTACAGAGCTGTCGTCCGACGCCTGGGGAACGTGTTTTTCTTTGGAAAGCTGAGAAAACTAAGTGAACTAAAGTTCGTAACATATTCAACTCATTCTGATACCGAGACCATTTAACAACCCTTAGTTAACATGAAAGATTGGTGTGTACCGGGATAGGGTGTGCTGGGATGTGCTGGGATGGGGATGGAGGGCTATAAAGTGTACCAATTCTGGGGTCAGGAGAACTGAATTTGAATCCTCGTTCTGCCATTTCTGCCTTCTACCTTGGCCAAGTAACTTCCCTTCTCTGGGTTCCTTATTTGTAGGAAATGTAAAGGACTCTTCAGTGTTGGAGGAGCTTTAGAAAAACAGGCCCACAGATACACTGGTGGTGGAGCTGTGAATTGGCCCAAACCATTCTAGGAAGAAATTCAGAATTTTGGGAAGAAAGTAACTAAAAATGTTAGAACTGACCCAGAGGTCCTTGTACTATGCATATACCCCCAAGGAGGTCAGACGAGAAAAACCAGCAGTGGTTTGGGGGGGAGCAAAGAACTAAAGTAGAAAGGCCAAATAAATTTTCATATATGAATGTAATAAAATATTACAATGTGCTTAGACATGATGAAAATTAATTCAGTTAATTAAGAGTTGGTCTTTGGCAGAGTGCAGTAAGCGGGAAGATCACAACAATTGTAAAAAGCAAGCACAAAAAAAAAGAAACTTAATTGTGTAATCATAACAACCAAGCTTGGTCCAAGAGAGACCTAACCAACCAAGAATGAATGAATGAATAAATGAATGAATGAATGAATGAAAAAAGTATTCATTAAGCCTTCACCGTGTTCCAGGCACTGTGCCAAGCAGTAGAGACGCAAACACAAACAGGAAGGATAGTCCCTGCCCTTAATGATCTCACATTTGAATAGAAAACAACACATGAGGAAGTGGTGTTCAAAGAGGAGTTCCCAGGGCAGGTAATATTGATCTCAATGTGCTTTCAGTTCTTTGCCCAGGGCTATGGGTAAAGCAGTTTCCCCATCCCTGCCTGGATCATAGAACATTGCATTACACTGTTAGACCCAGCTGTGTTAATTTTGCTTTTATTATTATTATTATTATTTTGTTACAAGAATCTCTGAGTAAGTGAAGAAGAAATATATTTGACAGTGAAAGTGATGTTAATTTCAACAAAAAAGGGGGGGGTGGGTAGGTAGGTGGGAATGATAGGGCTGGAATCTACAGTCTTTATGGTCCCTTAGAGTTTTAAATCTTATGGTCCTACGATTTTGCCAGGAATAACAGAAATATTGGTTATCCCTGCAGATATAGGTAACCACATAGACTACCCAAGTAGAACTGGGCGGTTGATAAGCCTTATTCTTATCAGAACTCTGTGCGGAATTCAAAAGAAATCTCCACTCTTTGATGCCATTGTCCGACAAAGACTTTCTATGAGAAGTGATTTCTTTTGCTCATTTCATGTACTACAATCAATTCAAGTCTCCATTGTCCAAACTGATAAATGAGATGTAGACAATGATTTTTAAATGTGGTGTCTACAAAGTTCATACTTAGCACTAGAATGCACTGACACAAATACCTTTACTTCCACTGCCTACCATGCTCCGATCTTCTAATTCAACCAGGACACAAAAGGACCCAGAGAGGCACCACCCTAGCCCTACAGTCCCTTTTAGGATAAACTGAGAGTTAATGTTGCTGGAAATGACAAATTCGAAAGCAATGATTTTTAAATTAATCTCCTATAAATTTCTCTGTGATTAGAATGGACACTGGAAATTCCTTTGGTCTAGTCAATAAGCATTTATTAAGTGCCTTATATATGTCAGCCACTGTGCTAAGTAAGCATTAGGGAATACAAAGAAGAGAACAAAGAAAAGCAAAACCTGTCCCCTGCTAGGAGGGAGGGAAGGAAAGAAGGAAGGAAAGAAAGAAGGAAGGGAGGGAGGGAGGAAGAAAGGGAAGGAGGGAAGAAGAAAAGGAGAAAAGAAAGAAGGGAGGGAAGAGAGTAAGGGAGAAAAGAAATAGGAAAAAAAGAAGGGAGGAGGAAGAAAGGGAGGGAAGAATGAAAGAAGAGAGGGAGGAAGGGAGAAGGAAAAGAAAGGAGGGAGAAAGAAAGGATGAAAGGAAGGATGGAAGGAGGGGAAGGATGGAGGGAGGAAGGTAGGAAGGAAAGGAAGGAAAGGTTAATTAAGATCACAACAAGGAAAAGGTTATTAAGGGAGGGAGAGAAGAAGAAGGGGGGAGAAAGGAAAGAAATAAGGGAGGCAGGAAGGAAGGAAAAGGAGTGAGGAAGGGAAGCAGAAAAGAAGAAATGGAGGGAAGAAGAAAAGGAAAGAGGGAAGAAGAGAGAAAGAAGGAAGGGAGGAAAGGAGGGAAGAAAAGAAAACAGAAGGAGGAAGAAAAGGAAGGAAAGAAAGGGAGAAAACAAGGGAGGGAACAAGGAAGAAAGAAAGGTAGTGAGAAAGATAGGGAGGGAGGAGGGGAGAGAAGACATGAAGTATTTGTGAATCTGCATCTCCATAGCACCTACTATGTACCTACTGTAAGCACCCACTATGTGCTTCCCAGGATGACGACTGCGAGTACTGGGCTGTCTCCACCAGAATCTGAAGGGAGACGATGGTCCTGGTGGTGCTTTGACTTGCCTGGTCCATGCTGCTTCCGGTCTCTCCCTCAGGGCATCTTGCTACTTCAGTAAGGCTGGCTTGCCTGCTCTGTGAGCTCAGTCCAGTGGCAGGCCCTTGTTCTGCATATGCCCTTTATTTTAAGGCAGGAGACACATGGCCCTACAGAGATGATCACTTCAAGCAACAAGCATTTATTAAGCCCTTACTGTGTGCCAGGCACAGGGCTAGATGCTGGGGACACCAGGACAAGGAAGGAAACAATCACTACCGCCAAAGAGCTACCCTCTGGACGGGAGAGACAAGATGCGTATAGAGAGAATAAGCAGAAAGGACGAGCATAAATAGCTACCAGGTAGAGAACCAGGTGGCTAAGGAGACAGGGCAGCAGAGCAGGGAAGGGATGGGGATCTGAGGAGGAAGGGGACGCCACAGGACAGAAAGGAGGCTCGGGGGAAGCCAGGGCAAAGGCCAGGCGGAGATGGAGCAGAAAGAAAGCCAGTGTAGCTAGATGGTAGAGGGAAAGGAGGAGAGCGATGGCGGGGGCCAGGTGGGAAGGCCTTTAAAGGCTAAATGGTGTTGGGGCCAGAGGGAGCCCCCAGAGCTTGTTAAGGCAGTGACTTGGTGAGGCCTGTGAGGTCCTGAGAACAGGACTTGGGCAGTGGCAGGGGTGGGTGGGCGGAGGCTACTGCAGTAGTCCAGATGAGAGGAGAGGAGGGCCTGAACTGAGGAGTCTGTGTGAGTAAAGAGAAGCTGTCAGGGAGGAAAAATGTTGTGGAAACAGGAAAGGCAACACCTCGAACCTATAATATGATATGATATACGATATCATAAAATAATATAATGTGATATAAAATAGAATAAAATAACATTTGTACTGCCTGCCTCATAGGATCAATAAAACGAAAGCATCTGGCAAACCTTAGAACGCTGAATAAATGTCAGCTATTTTTGCAGGACAAACAGGACATCAAATAAGAAGAAAAAAATTACTTAAAAGAAAAAATTTTATTCATAGTATGCAAAATCTATTTAAACCAAAGGTCATCTAGTAAAGTGATATAAATCTAAGTGCATTTTTAAAAAAAAAAAATCAGTTCTTATTGACCGAAAAAAAAGAGGTCCTTTAAGGAGATTGGTCAAAAGCATAAGTTTACAGTTTATGAATACATATTTAACTCTTTAAAAAACTGATACTTTTTTACATTTTATTTTAGGGGTTCTAGTCTCAACTCTGCTAATGACCAACTGTGTGGCCTTGGTAAGCCACTTTGAGGATGCCAAGGTTTGCACCAATGACTGCTCTACTGACTTCGGCCCTTCCAGGATCTGTGATTACCCTGGTGGGAGTATCACCACCACCGGGGCAGATCAAGTCCCCTCTCCAAGGCAGGCCCCTCTTCAAAGACAATCTCCAGGAGCTGCCGCAGCTGAAAATAAAATCCACTAACTGGTTAGTGGCCAGCCCTTGGAGCAAGTGACCTTAAGAAGCAAACTGACTGATCACTGAATACCACCTGTTTATAGAAACTAATAGAAGTGTCCCTAAGTGGAGTTTTCCATGACGGCCGCAGGTCTCAACCACAGTGTCGCTGCTGCCTCTGAAGACTCTCGGAAGTCAGATGGAGATGAGGTCCCACACCCTGATGATTTTCATCCAGATGCTGTTGAACAAGATCATCACTGTGAAGACGAAGGCCAGCACCAAGATTTTGGCAACAGAGGAGTCGTAAGCCTCTCCTGGAAGACAACAAACATTAGCCACGTTCGAGCGGCAACTCCCAGGGCTCGTGACGGGCAGCTGAATCGAAAAGAAGAAGCAGCAGCTCTGGGTAACGAGGAAAAAGAAAAGAAACCCTCAATGACAAAGCCAAAGGTGACAAGGCAAAGGAGCAGACACTCAGCCAAGCCCTTGCCATCCGGCATTGCCCCGCACCTCCCTCACTGTCTCCAAGGTAAGGGACGTCTTCGAATGGGCAGCAGGATGAGAGTTAACACAAGCACAAAAAGACCAAAGGCACAAACAGAAGTCAGTTTCCATTGTGCTTACAGAGATCATTGTCCTAATTAACCCCTTTCATTCTGGGTGAGCACTACAGCAAGATTTTTGTTAGCCCTGAAATCTTAGGTCTTAGAGTCAGGAAGACTCCTCTCCCTGAGTTCAAATACAGACTCAGACACTTACGAGCTGGGTGACCCTGGGCAAGTCACTTCACCCTGTTTGCCTCAGTTTCCTCATCTGTAAAATGAGCTGAAAAAGGAAACGGCCAACCACTCCAGGATCTTTGCCAAGAAAACCCCAAATGGGGTCGGACATGAGTGAAATAAGTGAACACCAGCACCAACATCTCTGGAGCACACATCTCCCTGCACAGCCTCAGCCCCAGGCGTGTTATACCCCTCCTCTTACTAGCAGGTTGGGTCTCCAAGGGGATACATATTTCTAAAACTATTGTTTATGAGCCCCTGCAATGATCTCTTGACTGATAAATCACTGGCTTCTTTTTTAAGTCCTCATCCTTCTTGTTCTGCTGTTTAGTCATTTTTCAGTCATGTCTGACTTTTTGTGACCCCATTTTTAACATTTTCATGGCAAAGATACTGGAGTGGTTTGCCATTTCCTTCTCCAGCTCATTTTACAGATGAGGAAACTGAGGCAACCAGGCTGAAGTGACTTGCCCAGGGTCACCCAGCTAGTCAGTATCACAAGCAGAGTTTGAACTCAGGAAGATGAGTCTTCCTCATTCCAAGCTTGTCACTCTCTGCACTGTGGAACCACCCAGCCACCCCATCCTTCTTGACTTCACGGCATTTGACATTGTTGCCCAACCCCTCCTCCTGGACTGTCTCTCCTCCCAGGATCTTGGGGACAGCATTCTCTCCTAGTTGCCCTTCTCCCTGACAGGCCACTGCCACTTGGTCTCCTCTGCTGGACCATTAGTCCCATCCCACCCCCTATTTAAGGGTATGCCTATGGGCTCTATCCTGGGCTTTCTAGTCACCATCTGTACTCAGTCTCTTCTCTGCGCAGACAATTTCCAGATCTGTCAATCTGGCCCTCATCCCCCCAAGCACCAAAATGGATGTCCTGGAGGCATCTCAAACACCCCCCAACAAAGTCATGGTGGCCTTTCCCCCGAGGCCCAGGCCTCTCTCCTATGGAGGCTCCTCAAGCAGCCTCCCAGGCATTCCTGGCTCTGCCCTCTTGTTCACTGCACACAGGCAATAGCTGGTCAGGCCGCCTCCTCTCTGCCCCTGCCCACCCGCCTGGCTTTCCTTGGCTGTCTCCATGTCTCAAGGCTCTGCTCTCGGGAATCCATCCTTTACACAGCTGCCCAGGAAAGCTTGCTAAAGCACGGAGCTAACCATGTCCCTCCCTTGCTCAAGACACCCTTGTGGCTCCCTATTACTTCTAGATTAAAATGCCAATCCTCCATTTGGCTTTCAAATCCCTCTGCAATCTAGCTCCAGTTATTCATTCATCCCTTAAAATTTCCAGTCAAACACTCCATCCCATCTCTACACCTTTACCCAGGCTGCTCCCCCCCCTTCACCTTTAAGCCTGGGCTCAGATGTCCTTCCAATTGGACACCGATCCACCCCCCCCCAAAAAAAGACCATTTTACATTGTATGTATGACATACATGATACTCTGAATCAAACATATTCCCATATATGTATGCATCATACATACACACACACAATTTAATTTCTGTGGGCAGTTCACTTCCCCCATAGAATGTCAGCTCCATGTTGTCTTCAGAGCCTCCCCTGCCACCTGGCCCATCACAGGTACTAAGTGCCCAGACTGCAAGGGGCTAGTTGTGTGTTTGTTTACTCCTTTGCCTTATTATCTAGTGTTAAATGAGAAAACTTCAAACGCAAATTAAAATGAAAACCTCATCTTTTTATTTTAACCAAATATCTGCCTTTGCCGCCCCTAAAAAAGTGCCCCGTGGATCCCAAACCACAGTGGTCTTCTGAATATCCTGAGGATTGCTGATGACTTCCCTCCCCGATATGGAATCACTCAGCCACTCACAGACAGGAAGATAAGACCGCGTGGCGGCCTAGCACTCTCCCCTACCTTGATAATTCCTGGTCAAGGGGAAAATGAGCTCTGGCCAGCAGACTTCATTGTTGGTGCAATCATGGCTCGCGAGACTGATCTGGAAACTACAAGACACACTGGTAAGTGGCAAAGCCAGGACGATGCCAAGACAGAAAGTCGGCCATCAACAGAGGAAAGGGCACCAAAAGGTCGGAGGATCCCAGAACTAGAGGGAGTTGAAAAGGTAGCAGGCCCAGAGTTCCTAGTCCACTGCTGGCCCCTCCCCCACCTTTCCTGCAGGCAGAGGAGGAAAATGAGGTCAGAAAGGCAAGATGACTCATCCCCAGGGTTCCAGAGCCATAAGTGTCAGAAGCAGGAGTGGCATCGGGATTTTGGTGACTCTGATGCCACCATCCATCCACTATCCAGCACCTCCTAAACTGTGGGTTGCAACCCCACATGGGGTGGCAGAAAATTTGGCAACAGCAAAAGGTTTCTGAATGCGTGACCGCCAAAAATTAATTAAAAATCAAACACGTAATGAATCCAAGGCGTTTCTGGCGCACTTGCCAGTGTTGCATCATGCAGCTCTACTGCGGCCTTGGCTCTGAACACAAAGCATATGCACGTGCGAGACACATGCCCTCAGGCCACACGACACCAATGAAACGGTGCCCAAACTCGAAAAGATGTCTCGAGTGGAAAAAGTTCAAGTAACCCTGCTTATACCACCAGATCTCTCTTCTTTTTAAAACTGTGTATGATCTCACTTCCTAATATTTTCAGACACTAAAGTGGCTGTTACCTTGTCGGTGGCTGAGGTGGTTGAGGAGGTATTTTAATAAACTGGACTGAGACACTGATAGGGAAAAGACTAGGCTTATCTTCACAGGTCATCCCGCACTGAAATTGCCATGTGACAGAAGAAAAGCTGAAAAAAGAGATTCCAGGCATGAGACTATAATCCACTCCTGGTGAGAACAGCAGGTAAACTTTCACAGATGGCTGGGGGCCTTTTCATTCAGTTTCTTACTCGTCTATCTCAAACCAAGCTGGGCCCTGGTCAGAAGGAGCATTCAGTTCATCTGGATCTAGGAATCCCATGTGGATCATGCATCTGCACCAACCTAGAGTTAAATACAAACCGAACGGACCAAGTCCACTCAGGATGACCCATCATTGCAATAAAGAGGTCCATCCATCACACTGCTAAGTCTTTGTCTTCATAAGGGGCAGCCTTTGCCACTGTCACTGCCAGGGGACCTGAGGCTTCCCCTGCTCCCATTAACGCAACGCCAAGTAGCTCACCTGACCTCTGTGCCAAGCATCATATCCTGAGGAATCCCTTCCAAATTACCGCCGTTAGAAATAAGGAAGTGAATAGTCATCATGGCAGGCACATCCGGGCAGATGCCTTTTATGTCTCCAAGATGGAGACTGTCCCCGGGAGAAGGTCCATCTCTCCCTGTAAGAACAATGACAAGTTATGCCTTTGGGGGAAATGATGCAAAACATTCTCCCTACAATGCAGCTTGAACCTGATAATATTAAAAATTCAGAATCATGAGATAGCAAAATTCCCATGTACAAAGACTGACTAAAACCAAGACTAATCCATTAAAAAAAAGATAACAGTAACTAACCATCCCCAGGGCTGCCAGATGTGTATCAGGGCTGATACACATCTCATAGAAAAGAGTAGAAAACCATAGGATCACGTTTGTCTTTTCTTTTTTTTTTTCTTTAAAGATTTGAAAAGTATTTAATGTGCATTATTACATGTAATCCTCTCAACAACCCCGTGAGCTATGTGCTATTTTTTAAAAATATTTTACTTGTTTTAATCAGCCAAGATCTACTTTCTCATCATTCCATCCCAACTACTCCCCATGTCCCTCTGCTGAGAACACAAGAAAAACAAAACCCACTCCAAACGTGTATAGCGAATCAAAACAAATTTCCACATCGGCATATCCAAAAAAAATACATGTCTCATTCTGAGTCCTTCACATTTCATCACCACTCCTCTGGAATCCTGGTTGGTCATTACATTCAGAAGGAAGGGGAAAGGATTAAGCATTTATATAATGCCTACCATGTGCCAGGGACTATGCTAAGCACTTTTTTACAAATATTATCTCATTTTATTCTCACAACCACCCTGGAATATAGGTGCTATTATTATGCCCATTTTATAGTTGAGAAAACTGAGGCAAACAGAGGTGAAGTGACTTGCCCAGGGTCACAGAGCTAGAATGTGTCTGAGGCTAGATTTGAACTCAGGATTTCCTGACTCCGGCTCAGCACTCTCTCCACTGTGCCACCAGCTGCCTGGCATAATAGTATTCCATCACATTTATAAACCATAAATTATTCATTCATTCCCCAATTTATGGGCACCCCCCTCAGGTTCCCATTCTTTGCCACCTCAAAAAGAGCTATAAATATTTTTGTACGTCCTTAGAATTAATTTTGCTTAGGACCAGATGAATCACTCTCTTAATCTACTCTCCCTCTAATTTCCCTTCCCCCTTTTCCCTTTCCTTCTTATATTACTATTGAGTGAAATTGTACCCAGCTTTCTATGTGTATACTCTTCCTTCTTTGACCAGTGCAGAAGAGAGAGAGGTTCAGGCTATCAGCTGCTTCCTCCCACCCTCTCCTCATTTGTACAGATGTCTACTTGTGCACCCTCATTATGTAAGATAATTTTCCCAATCTTCCTTTCCTTCCTCGCCTCCCACGTCCCCTTGTGCTCCTCTTCCCCTCTCCATTCTTAAGATCAACATATAACAGAACCGCTCCCTGGCCGTGTCAAACAGAACTCCCTCTGTGAACCCTGATGATAACAGGGACCAGAGAGGACACGTGTATCATTTCCCCAAATCTGAATGTAAGCAGTTTGTTTAGTTGCTTGTCATTATTCATTTGTGTTTACCTTTCTAGGTTTCTTTTCACTCCTGTGTTGGTAGTTCAAAGTTTCTCTGTAGCTCTGGTCTTTTCATCTGGAATGCTTGGAAGTCCTCTACTTCATTAAAGATCCTTTTGGATTTGGGGGGATTTTTTTTGCCCTGTAGGATTATACTCAGTTTTGATCAGAAAGTTGTTCTTGGCTGTAAGCCCAGATCCTTGACCGTTTGACCTTCTAACATATTCCAAGATCTCTGCTCCTTTAAGAAAGTAGCTGCTAAACCTTGTGTGTTGAGCCATAAATTCCCTTTCCAATTCTTTCTTCCATAAACTCTCATTTCTTTTTCTTTTTTCCCTCAAGTGTTCTCATTCCATTTATTAAAATTTTTTTTAAATCTTTTTTTTTAAAACTCTTGCTCCATCTCTTCTAGAAATTCTAGTCACTTTTATGACTAACCCGTGTTTTTTCTGATGTTCTGTTACATATGTTGTGGAGTCATTCTCTTCTGCATCTATTTCTTGAGCATCTCTGCCACCATAATAGCTCGTTATGGTGGAGTTTGTCTCTTGTTTGCTCATTCTTCAGCCTACTTCCTGACTGTAGACTTGATGTCAGGGCTGGGTTCTGTGCATTTCTGGAGGGAAGGTCTGGGGTAGTTCTGTTGCTGCTTTCTTGAGGTACTGAGTATTGTGTTATCCTAGGATCTCAGGGATATCTCAGGCTGGAGAGCTGCAAGCTTTCAGTATTCTCCAAGTGGTTGGCCCAAAACAAAATCTGATTGCTACCCTGTGGTCTGAGCTCTGCAAGCTTCTGACCTGGGTTTGGATCTGAGTAGTAGTGGATGTTGCTGGACTCCACCCCTCTCAGCCAGTTGGAAAGCTCTGCTGGCTCTGAGCAGCAAAGTTCTAGGCTTCCCTTGGGTCTAGCATTCCTGCCTTGGCTGTTCTTCTATATGCTTGACTAGATGCTGGAAGCTCTGAGCTTTGGGGCTGAACTGCGGCCCTGCTGCTGGTGGCTTCTGAACTTCCTCTTTTCTCTGTACATCACCCACGGCCTCCCTACCTGGGATCACTCCTAAGAGCAGGTTTCCTTCTCACTCTGCCCTAGATCTGTGACACAAGAGTGGGATATTACTATGCCGAGGTCACTGTACAATGTGTCCGATTGTGGCTGATCAGACCGATACGAGCTCAGAAGGCTCTACCACAGGTCGGGCACAGGGACATTTGGAGTGGAGATGGCTCTAAATTTGCACATCTCACATTTCTTTTGAGCTGCCGCAATTCTGCTTTGCTCATAAAGCATGGCACCTTCTTGGACGAGGGAACGCCATGCTGAACAGTCTTTTAACAGAATCTCCTATGTCACACAATCAATACTAAAATTCTTCAGACAGACCTTGAGAGTGTCCTTGTATTGCTTCTTCTGACCTCTGTATGACTGCTTGCCTTGTGCAAGTTCTCTACAAAATGGTCTTGTAGGCAAATGTGCATTTGGCATTTGGGCTACATGGCCAGCCCATTGGAGTTGCACTCTCTGCAGTAGAGTTTGAATGCTCGGCAGCTCAGCTCAAGAAAAGACCTCTGTGTCTGGTACCTTATCTTGCCAGGTGATCTCCAGGGTCTTCCTTAGATGATTCAAATGGAGGTTTCATAGGCATACAACAATGAGGTCAGCACAGCACCTCTGTAGACCTTCAGTTTGGTAGACAGTCTAACACCTCTTCTCTCCCATACTTTCCTTCAGAGCTTCCCAAGTACTTAACTAGCTCCAGCAATGTGTGCATCAACCTCATCATCTATGTGGATAACCTTGGAAAGTAAGTGAACTTATCCACAGCATTCAAAATTTCTCCATTTGCTGTAACCAATGGTTCCATGTATGGATGGTGGAGAACCTGTTTTCTTGGTGTTAATTATCAGGCTAAAATTAGCACAAGAATCCATCCATACTCTGTTGCATCTTAGCCTCAGAGGCTGCACTGAGTACATAATCATCCATGAACAAAATCTTATACCAACGCTTCTTTCACTTTAGTCTTGGCTTGTAGCCATCTTGTCCATCTCAACCAATTGGCTACACAAAGTATAAAGGAAGCATGATTCAAAAGCTACAAATGGCAGTTCACATATTTATGCTATTTCACAGTCTGACGTGTATTTATTAAGCACTTACTATGTGCCAGGTACTATGCTAAGTGCTGAGGATACAAAAGAAGGTAAAAACTAGTCACTGCTTTCAGGGAGAGAAACAACATGCAAACAACAAAGTATTATAGACAGGATAAACTGGAGATAATTAGCAGAGGGAAGGCACTGGGGGGATTGGGACAGGCTTCTTGCAGAAGGTGGGATTTTAGCTGAGACTTGAAGGAGGCCAGGGAAACCAGGAGGCGGAGATGAGAGGGAGAACATTCCAGGTACAGGGACAGCCAGAGGGAAAGTATACAGTCTGCACATGGAGTGTCTTATGCTAGAAACAGCCAGGAGGTCTTTAACTTACATATTATTTCCAGCCAGCCATCAAGAAGGTTCTGATAGTCTGAGTTGCCTCTCTTGGCCACATGAGTAGCTTGTACTAATGAATTAAGTCTGTTAGTAACCTCTTCCCTGCAAAAGAGATTAAAGCATTTATTATCTCGGAGCCAAAGGACCCTAGACTCCAGTCTTATTTGATCAGTTTAAGTACTGGATTTAATCACTAATTGCTTAAGTATCTTAACTATTTTTCTTGGGGAGCAACAACTTGGGTGGGGTTCCCCAGAAAGTCCCAAACTTCGCCAGTTCACGTACCCTGAGGTTTTCGGTAAGCCTTCCACATACCCCTTAGTCAATCTGAATGGAAAAGGATTTTCAAGTTTACCTTGCATATGCACATAAGGAGTAAAATAGACTAATTAATTTCAATAAGATAATGTTATTTACCAAATTTTTCCTGAAGCTCCTTGACAAGCTTCTCATAACTAAGTTGAGAAACTCTGGTACAGTGGATGGAGTGCTGAACTTCTGAAGCCTGGAAGACATGGGTTCAGATTCTGCCTCTAATACTTGCTAGCCTCACATCTGTGTGTGTCAAAAGGATATAGTAACACCTGAAGCACTGTATCTCACAAGGTTATTGTGAGGTTCGAATGAAACAATGTATGTAAAGTGATCTGCAAAACTGAAAGCACCATATCAATGTCAGTTATTATGATAATGATGATGGGGATGATGATGGCATTAGGAGTTGGCTGGGTTTCCCTATTGACAGACCTGGAGAAAATATGTATTCATGAAAATCACTCACATTCCTCAAGTGCTTTGTAAAGTACTTTCTTTAAAACAACCTGGTGAAGTAGGTATTATTTTCTCCACTTTACAGAAGAAAACTAAGGTAGGGAGCCCAGAGTCACACAGCAAGTAAACGTCTGAGGCAGGATTCAAACTCGGGGCTTAGTGATCCCAGGCCTCCTGCTCTTTCCACTATACCAAGCTGCCTCTCTGAGTGCCAGTTGTGTGGAGGCTCCCACTAGGCCCCAGAGCTACCAACAGTGTCTCTGCCCTTCCTTATTTTATACTCTAGAAACGGAAATGAGGCTATACAAAGAACTGTAATACAAGTTAGAATGTGATTGTGACATCAATAAAATACATACTTTTATACATATAAATACTGATATTTTATATCATTAAGAAGAAAGGAAAAAATCAATGAAAGATTTACAGAGAGAGGGTTAACTTTCAGCTGAGACCTGGCTGAGAGTGTTCAGGGCAGGCATTCCAAAGCCAGGGGCCCTGGAGCTGGGCAGAGATAGGGGAGGGCACCAGAGCTGGGACTGGGGGACAATGGCTAATCCAGTTTGGCTTTAGCACAGGGTCATGAAATGAGCCAAGAGGAGTAATTAGAAGTCAGACTGTGGAGTATCTTAAATGCCAGTCTGAGGAGTTGGAATTTTGTCATAGAGACAATAGGGAGTTACTGACGGCGCTTGAGTTAAAAAGTAGCATGACTAGACTCAGGCATCCAGAAGATAACTTGAGCATCAGGGTGAATGATGAATGGATTAATCAGAAAGCAGAAAGCCTGCAAGACAGGAGACTAATTTTTAAGAAGCTATAACTAACTCTTGGAAAGAGTCCAAGGGAGAGAGCATAAGAGAAGGAAAGGAAGTGTTAGCATTGTGAGTAGAAAGGAAGGAATAGGGGGCAGCTAGGTGGCACAGTGGATAGAGTGCCAGCCCTGGAGTCAGGAGGACCTGAGTTCAAATCTGGCCTCAGACATTTGACACTTACTATCTGTGTGACCCCCGGCAAGTCACTTAACCCCATTGCCTAGCCAAAAAAACAAAAAAGAAAGGAAGGAATGGGTAGAAAAAATATTCTTGAGCTGGGTACAATGGTCAAGTTAGGCCCCAAAGCAGACATGAGAAAATGCACATGGGCACCTTTTTTGCAGAGGGCATCGGGCACCGTCAGATTCAGCTGATTCAGTTTTGTGAAACTGCTTGTGAATGTTCTTTCACTTTTGTTTTTATTACAAGGGATGGTCCACTAGGAGGGGAGGGGATAGATACTTGTAGTAGAACATGCTTGGACATAGGGAGTGAGGGTGAGGGAGGAGTCAAAGGTAAACGTGGAGTGATTGCAAATGGAGAATGTTAGAACACTGACCCAGAGAGGCAGGGCACCTTATGACACAGGATGCTAGAACTGGAAAAGACCTCGAAAACAGAGCACGGAACGTTAGCACTTGAAGGGAGCTCACAGGTTACTTGATCTACTCTTCACGTTTTACAAAGGAGGAAACTGAGGCTATCAAGAGAAACGGAGAAACTGGGAAGAGGGGCAGATCTGGCGAGAAAGAGAATGAATAGTGTTGGACAATATGTCTTTAGAAGGCCTTTATGCTTTCTGGCATATAAGCAAAAGACACGTCATTGGCAAACGAACCAGAATGAGCCAGCAGGCAGAGATGGGCCATTCCAGGTGAGCTTGGAGCTCCAAAAGTATGTTGTTGTTGTTGTTATGTCATTTCCGACTCTTTGTGGCCCCATTTGGGGTTTTCTTGGCAAAGATACCGGAGTGCTTTGCCATTTCCTTCTCCAGACCATTTTACAGATGAGGAAACTGAGGCAAACAGGGTTCAGTGATTTGCCCAGGGTCACACAGCTACGAAGTATCTGAAACCATGTTTGAACTCAGGTCCTCCTGACTCCAGGCCGGGTGCTCTGTGCACTATGGCGCCACCTAGCTGCCCCAAATGGTGATAGAGACCTCTTAATGTGCTCCTCCCTTCCTTCAGTACACCCAGGCCTAGTGAGTGAGTGGGTGGGTAGACCTCTGCATTATTCACAGTGACATGACTTGGACTCTGGACCCAGCATACAGCCGCCTGTGCCCCAGCTCTCCTTCCATTCAAAGCCAATCTTTTCCTTCCCCACCCTCGTCTTTGGGGAAACTCCCTGTAGCCTCAGTGCCAGCCTCTGGGAAAGGTACTCACAGATAAAGGCATGTGGACAGTCTCCATTAGACATGGCACATGGCTATGATTCTCTGCACAGACACCAGCCATGCCCCCAGGAGGGCCCTGGCAAGCCCAGCAGGAAGGTCGGCGCCACCGATGTGACCATTACCAAAAGGAGGCTTTGTCTGAAGATGGCTACAATGGCTGGCTTTATTCCCAGCAAACAGATCTGATTTATCTGAAGCCAGAAGCACCAACAAACTGCTCTACCAATGTGTGTCTGCCTCGGAGGCCATGATTGCTTTCAGCTTGGTTATGTTTCAGACGGACTTTGGTTTTGTGACAGAGGCTTACAGACCTGGAGCCAGAAGGGACCTTGGGGTCATCTAGTACAATCTCTTCATTTTACAGATGAGGAAACTGAGGCCCAGAAAGGCACCCAAGTAGAACTAGGACTGAACTAGGACTGAGCCCCTCAGCCTCCAAATCCAGCCTTGTTTCACATCAACACTTCTGAATGACTCCTCAGCCAGCCGCCCAAAATGCGCTGACGTCCCTGCTCACCTGAGCTGGGTACAGTTTTCATCAATGCCAAGCTCCAAGAGGCATCCAGTTACAGCATCTTCTCCAAATAAGACCGGGGTGGTTTCTACTCCCGTGCACAGACCCCTGCCAACTACAAAACAAAGGCACCGGTAAGACAGAGAGACTTTATTCCGCACAAGCTTTCATTGGCATTTCTCTTAAGGAGAAACAAGGTTCCAGATTTTTCCAAATATGGTGCCTCCCCCACGAATCCAAAGAACTTGTGCCTGGGCATATCAGCTGGGATGCCACATTGGGCCTTCTCCAAGGACGCGGGCTCTGCCAGCAGAGGGCAGTAACCAGGACAGACAGGGCCGGGCCCCTCTTCCCAATAAGGGATGGCCCCAGTGCAGGCGGCACCCACATGACAGACATGGTGTCAGAATCCAGGAGGCCTCCTTCTGCCCCCTTCTGAACCAAATCTTGATAATCAATCGATCAATAAGCACCAATTAAGTGCCTGCCACTATGTGCCAAGCACTGTGTTCAGTGCTGGGGATACAAAGATAAAATTCAAATAACCCCTGCCCGAAGGAGTTTGCATTCTATTGAAGGATGAAAACATGTATACAGATAATCAGTCACTCAATTAACAAGCATTTATTAAATACTTACTATGTGCTAAGCATGGGGGATACAAATACAAAAAACAAAACAATTCCTACTCTAAAGGCAGGTCCATGTATCACTTTTATTATCTGCTTATATATTTGTATCTTTCACTAGAATGAAGGCTCCCTGAGGGCAGAGACTATCTCAATTTTGTCTTTGTACATCCCCAGCACCAACACGGTGCCTGGCATTTAATAAATAGTAGGCATTTAATAAATGCTAAAGAGTTGATTTATTCATTGACCAATCCTCTCCTCCAACTAACCAAGTAACCACCAGACAAATGGAGTCTGGAGTATATGCGATGGTCCACACACATAGACCCCTACCTCCGCAAAGAAGGCAGGCAGATAGATTTTCTCCTCTCTTTTCTGGGACCAAGGTCAACCATTTATAATTATATTTCAAATATCCAAAATAGATGCTCACATCTCTCTATCTTGGTATTTACAGAAAAGTAAATTCAGGATGAATACAAAATCAGTACACTGAGTCGAGGGGAGAAGGACCTAACAGGTAGAGAAATGAAGGAAGTGGTAGTTGAGCTTAACACTAAGAAGAGATAGGAGTCCTACAAGGTGCTGGTGAGGAAAGAGAGCACTCCAGGCATGAGGGACTGCCTGTGCAAAAGCAGGGAGGTAGGAAATGAAATCGGGAACACTGAGCAGGCCAGCTTGGCAGGAGGAACCATCCCAATGACTCCAAACACCATCGAAGACCCTAGGGAATAAACTGCACAAGCCAAAGTAAAAGGGCGATGGGTTTTATTGATCTGTCTGAATCAGAGAACAAAGCTGCCTCTAATTATAACCTAGAACTGAATTAATGATAACAAACAAGTCACGCTTACCTGGCCGCCAAAGGTTTAAAGTGGTGATATTGTTAACACTTCTGAGATTTAGGGCTCTCACAGGCTTGCCAGGAAGGTGACCTAGACACAGGCACACACACAACGAGGGAGGCTTAACAGGCTTTTCTTCTGGTAAGATTATTCTAGAGCCATGGATTTAGAAGGGCCTTCTGGGGGCATCGGCACCAAGCCATCCTTGCACTTCCATGACACAGAGTGCTGCCTCAAGCAACAACACAAAGGGAGCACGTGAAGCCAAAAGGAAAGAGCCAGCCACGGATGTTCAAGGGTCGGAGGCATGAGCTGAACAGAGCAGTGAGACAGGCATCCAATGAATGGGCTGGATACCTGCTGGGAGGCTGGCCAACCAGTGAGGAACTTTTTCAACCTCAGCAACTCATGGATCTCTCTTCTAAGGCTTCGAAGGGGACAGCCTGCATCAGAGGTACCCATGTGATAGACAAGGGGGAGAGACCACTGGATCTGGGGTCAGGACGACCTGAGTTCAAATCCAGCCTCAAACCCTTACTAGCTGTGTGACCCTGGGCAAGCCACTTAACCTTTGTTTGCCTCAGTTTCCTCATTTGTAAAATGGAGACCATGATAGCACCTACCTGGCAGGGATGTTGTAAGGAAAGGGCTATGGAAATGTGGGTTGTTATCATTATACTTGAGTTAGCTAGGTGGCACAGGCCTGGGGCCATGAAAACTCATCTTCCTGAATTCAAATCCAGCCTCAGACCCTTACTAGCTGTGTGACCTTGCACAAGTTACTTCACTTCTGCCTGCCTCAGTTTCCTCAATTGTAAAATGGAGATCATAACCACACTTTCCTGCCAGGGTTGTTGCAAGGATCCAGTGAGATAATGTTGGGGAAGTACACTAGAGACATGGTTATTATTCAAGGATCTCTCATTTCATCCGGGCTGGGACTTGCGCCCCCACTGCAAAACACAATCCCTCCATCACTTGGTCGGTTCATGGGAGCATAGATCTTAGAAGTCATTGAGTCCAGTGGAAACTGAGACCCAGAGAGGTGAAGTACACTGCCCAGGGTCATGCAGAGGAGGAATCTGAACCCAGGTCTTCCTGACTCAGGTCAGTGCCTTTTCCCCTTCACAGCGCCTCTCCACACGTGGCTTGTATAAGGAGAGAGCCCGTGATCTTGGTGTATTCAGCACCCTGCCCTCCCCGGCCTGACATTCATGAACGTGACAACGCTGTTGTCATCACCTGCTTAGGGAGGTCAATCCTTGGATCAGAGACACAATCCCTCCCAAGCCCCACTTTCAGGCTCTCCAGCCTGGCGGCACCTGCCCCCATTTGGGATTATTATTCTCTGTAATGCAAAATAAACCTCTTAGTGAACTAGACAGAGGGCCATAGATAGAGTCAAAGGTTAGGGCTGGAAAGGGTCTGAGAGACCAACGAGTTTAACCTCTCTATTTCAATACAGACGAGAACTTGAGACCCAGAAGGGACAAGTAACTTGCTCAAGGTCACACAGGTGACATGTGGCAGAGCCAAGGGACCCCCTGACTATAAGTCCAACGGTCTTCCCACGGCTTTCGGAGTGAACATTAAACCCCTCTCCCAGCTCTCAAAAAACCCCACCATTGTGAGGATTGCGGAAGTGGATTTGAAAATAGTCAAGCAACAGACGGTATATAATTTTATTAGCTCATAAAAAAAAATCCATCTATAGCTTGTTCCACTTCTTGAAAAGCTTATATTTCCTAACAGGTAAGAACCACAATTTCTGTTAAAACATTGATCATTAAATAAAGAAGAAAGACTTGAATTCATTGCTAGTACTCCAATAAAGTAGATATAATAGATATGATATATAAAGCATATATTATCTCAATGGAGAATTTTTTTTAATTTAAATACTTTAAATACAAATTTAAATTTAAAAAATTTAAAATTTAAAAAATAATTTAAATACAAAACAAAATGATAACCATATTTGTCATATGGATTGGAGGGACCCGTGGCTTCCGCAGTGTTGTAAGAGACCAACGTCTCTTGCTTGACTATTTTCAAATCCACTTCCGCAATCCTCACGATGGCGGGGTTTTTTGAGAGCTGGGAGAGGGGTTTAATGTTCACTCCGAAAGCCGTGGGAAGACCGTTGGACTTATAGTCAGGGGCTTGGCTCTGCCACATGTCACCTGTGTGACCTTGAGCAAGTTACTTGTCCCTTCTGGGTCTCAAGTTCTCGTCTGTATTGAAATAGAGAGGTTAAACTCGTTGGTCTCTCCCTGGGCAGATTGCGCTTTCTCTGCTCCCTCTACCACAGAGGAATCCCCTAGGGCTCTGAGCCCTCATGTGACTTGCCCAGGGTTACTGAACCAGAATGTAGCTGCTATGCACTGCCAAGCTACCCCTCCCAGGCCAACTTTACAAACTACAGAGAAATGAAAGGGCTGGCTGATTTGCAGGCTTGTGGGGAAGAGGGATAGGAATTTTTTTAAAACATCAATTCTTCATTTTTTTCACCAGAGGAATTCAAGTATAACCACCTTACCTGGGTTTCCAGATCGTTCTGGGCTGTCTTTAGCATTAAAGCTTAAAAATGTTACTTTAAATCTCTGTGTCAATAATCCTAGAAATAAAACAGCAACAACAACAAATATAACAAGTACTGTTAATTCCCCCATGGGAAACAATGGACTTCTTAGAAATGTATTTTATCTTAAACATTTTTGTTGATTTCTGCTTTTCTATCACCTCAATTTCCAAATACATCTTTCTCCTTCCCCCAAATGCATCCTGACCTTCCCCAGAGGCATCCCTTGGAACAAAGAATGAAAAAGAAAGGGGGAGGGAAGCAGTCTGCAAAACTAACCAACACAGATGGGGCAGCTAGGTGGTACAGTGCACAGAGCACCAGCCCTGGAGTCAGGAGTACCTGAGTTCAAATGCGACCTCAGATACATAACACTCACTAGCTGTGTGACTCTGGGCAAGTCACTTAACCCTAACTGCCTCATCCCCAAAAACAAAACAAAACAAAACAAAAAACTAACCAACACACAAACCGAATCTAGGAGTATATATGACATTCCACACCCAAAGTCTTCACCTCCACAAAGAAGGCTGAGAAATAACAGATTTTCTCCTCTCTTCTTTGGGACCAAGGTCAATCATTTATAATTATATTTGAAATCTCCAAAATAGATTTCATACCTCTCTATCTTGGATGAAGTCATAAGTACATGCAGGAAACACATCTGGCCTGTTTTAATGAGAGGTATCCCAAAGACAAGGGAAAAAAGACTCCAAATGAAAAACCAAATTCTCTGCCTCGCCATGTACTACCTTGCTGGTGTGCATGAATTTTTGCCCGGATGACTTTGACATTGAATGCAGTGATTGTTCTCTCATTCCACCTGAAAGTATAATGCTCTTCCAAGTTCACATATTTGAATGATGGCCCGGGATGAAGAAGTATGTCTGTAAACAAACCCACAGTCAGTCCTCTGAGCTGCAGACTCTCCTCTGAGCACAGTTAGATCCAAGAGAAACAGAAAGAGCCTCTCTCATCAAATCCAATAATGTCACTGAAAGTCTAAGTGACTTAGCTATCACCACGTTAAGTCACTATTTTAAATGGTGAAAATAAAAAGCAAAAAAGGTCAGTGAAAAGAACTGCAGCCAGCCCTAAGGGATGGTGATCTTCTCTGAAGAATGTGGGGGTTGACTTCAGAGGAGCAGAGAGGGAGAGTTGAGGGGCCCTCCCCGGTCATCATGTTACAGATATGGAAACAAGGCCCACAGAGGTCAGAGCCACACACGTCATGGACCTGGAGGGCCCCTGGAGCTCTCAGGTGCAGCTTTACAGAGGAGGGAACAGGGAAGGGAAGGGATTGGCCAAAAGTTACCCAAGTAGCAAATCACTGCCCGTATTTGTACCCAGGCCCTCTAACCCTCAATCTGCATCCTTCTGTTTATTTCATGTGTAACTGACACCTTCTGTTTTTTCCACAAGTCACTCCCCAGGAAAGCCTTCCAAATAAACCTTTCCTTATGATAGAGAAAACTAGTTAAGTCAAACTTACATCAGAAGGGGTAGGCCACATTCTACCCTCATATTCCCACATCTCTTTCATGGGGCAAGAGTAGCTTATAGCTTTTCACCAAACCAACATATTCAATAAAGTTCTAAAGTTATATTTTTACCCATCAATGCATCAACGAGCATTTATTAAATACCTACTACGTGCCAGGCACTGGGTTAGGTGCTGAGGAGACAGGCAACATGAAAATGTTCTTGCCCTCAAGGAGTTTATATTCTATCTGGAAAGAGACGTTTCCAAGTCTCCCATCGAGAATCACTTTCTTTTCAGCTTCCGGCAGAACTTTCAGTTGGATGGAACCAATGTGTTTCTATGAGCATACAGAAAGCATCACGATAAAGTACCTGTGCCATGGATGAACTTGTCTAAGGCAGTTGACTCCTCATAGGTCACTCGGGGTACGACAAAGCCTGGGAAGACAAAAACAGTCACCTTGGTGGGTCTACACTGCATTGCAGAATCATGTTTTCTCTCTTCCAAGAGAAAGCCCGTCTCTGTTTTACAAACTGTGGCACCTGAGGCAGCTCTCTAGGCCATCCTTTCCTCTCTGCCCACCTGAGCCCATCAGACACGAGCACGTGGGCATTCTGGGAGATTGGCACTCATCCACACCCATACAAAACAGACACCAGTTATGACGGCAAAAGACAGTGAGCTTCCAAGGAAGAGCTGCAACCGACGCTGGTTGGTTGTGAGAAAGAACCTATCTCCACACATTTCCTTCTTCATCCTATGCTTATTACACTGTTATTCGTTTATACTGGTAGAACCCTTGGCAACTGGCAACTCTCTTCCAGGTCAATCCTCTCATATGACCCTCTTCTCAGCCCTCCCAGGTCAGAGTGCTACTGTTGGGCTGCACCAGGAGGAGGAAGGTGATGAAGATGATGACAACAGCTCACCTTGAAATGCACTTTACAATGGTTATCTCCTTTGACTGAGTGTGTTGGAGTCAGGAAGACCTGACTCCAGCCTCAGGCAATTACTAGCTGTGTGAGCAAGTTACTTAACCTCTGTCTGCCTTTGTTGCCTCACCAATAAAATGGCTAGGTGGCGCAATGGATAGAGTGCTGGCTCTGGAGTCAAGAGGACCTGAGTTTAAATCCAGTCTCAGACCAGACATTTAACACTTACTAACTGTGTGACCCTGGGCAAGTCACTTAACCCCAATTGCCTTGCCAAAAAATAAAATAAAATAAAATAAATGTAAAATGGGGCTAATAACAGCATCTGTCTCAGAGAGTTGTTGTTAAAATCAATTAAGATAATATTTGGAAAGCACTTTGCAAGTCTTAAGCACTACATAAATGCTAATAAAAATTAAGTTAATTAAAATTATTAAAGAGCAAAGTCCCTTTTAAGTATTTCTAAAAATAAAATGCTTCTCCAACAGATCATGAATATGTTCTGACCGAAATGGTCCCAGGGGGTAATATTTCCTAATATCCCGGGGTCACGATGGAACGGCGGCTTTTTTGGTTCCTCCCCCGACAACCAATGCAACATACCTCCAATGGTACCATTTTTTATCCTCACTTTACTAATATCTTCCCGCTCTGGACGTATTGCCAAGTTAGTAACACAGATGACATCAAAATTCTGAAGGAAGGCCACGGGGGCCCCTGAAATACACTGCCCCACCAAGGACATCTGGGAACAAGACAGACACAAGATTAATGCTCGCTCTTCCTGCCACCACAAAACCACGGTCGCCAGCCTCCTAAGCATCTCTCTGTGGCCTGCTTCCTCTGTTAGTAGAGGTTGCCCAAAGGCCGGCTGGTAGACCTGGGCAGTGACTTTTTCCCATGATTTCTTTACTAATCAATGTGAGGAAATGGCTTAGGAAGAGGCCTCATTTTCAAGCCCATGGTGCTCCACATAATAACAGCAAACATTCCCGATGCTCTGTCAGCTCTACAAAGCACTTCTACATTTCATTCAGGGCCACGCAAAGGCAGGTGCCATTCTCTCCATGTTAAAAATGAGCCAACTGGGACTCAGAAAGATTTGGTGACTTGCCCAGGATAACCCAGAAAACAAGTACCCGAGGTAGAATTCACACCAGGATCTTCTTTCTGCTTCCCACTATACCACGCTGTCCCCTCCAATCCAGCCATCTCACTAAGACCCACATGCTGACTGCATTCACCCTCAATGACTCTTTCCTACCACAGGAGAAGTCTTAAAATTAACACAGGAAAGGCATCAGAAAGAACTTCGAGGATTGGCTTGGGCAAAAAACCTCACATCATTTGAGCTGTTTAAGAATTTGGATCACATGAACTCAGAAACATTCTACTAAAGTAAGACACCAGGAATGGACTTTGTTTCTAAGAGTAACAGGGCTGGCAGAGCGATAGCTCACACAAAGGTGTGTCAGGATTTCAATTCAACAGCTCTTTGCCAGACCAAGAGCAAGCAGGAGCTGTGAGACTGTTGGTCTGATCCTTCAGACACATGAAGAGATGTCAAGAGAAGTTTAGTGTAGGGCCAGCCTAACAGAGGATGGCTCAGCAGATTGTGCCCATAGACTTATGGTCTGAGTTCAAATCTGGCCTCAGACACTTCCTAGCTGGGTGACCCTGGGCAAGTCACTAACCCCTATTTGCCTCAGTTCCTCATCTGTAAAATGGGGACACACTGGAGAAGGACATGGCAATCCACTCCAATATCTCTACCAAGAAAACCCCATAGATGAGTGCATGGAGTCACAAAGAGTCAGACACGATTGGAAAATAACAACAAATTCCTGACTCTAGGCCAAGGACTCTAGCTACTGCATGCTGTCTCTAGGTGTAGTTGTCGTGACAAGTCTCACTCAAGAACAGGAAATAAATGGAGAAAAAAAAGAAAAAGGACAATATCCATGGAAGACAGATTAAGCAGAAAGTAAGAAAGGCTTCCAGAACATCTGGAGGACCCCTTGGGGAAAAAATTAAGGGAGGTGACGGCCAAAAGTCCTCCAGGCTGCGCTGAAGGACACACTGACGTCACTGAAATCGCACATCCTTTCATTTGAGTGTTTGTGAGAAAATAAAAACAAGAAGGAGAAATGATGAAAATGGCAGCTCCTCATGGCTGGGGACTGTTCTATGTTTGTCAGCTTCTCAGGGCCTAGCCCAGCATCTCACACAAAATGAGTTTAACCAATGAGACTGACTGATTGGCAAGAAGACTATGGATGGCCACATTCTGAAACTGAAGTCCTGACCTGGGGGATGGTGAAAAGTTCTTTTTCCACTGTCATAAGGGGACTGTCTTGCTGGTAGCCAAAATCCGACCAGTCTTCTACTTCGACATATACAGGTAATCTGAAGCTGAGCTCTTCTCTAGGAGAACTACAAGCGAAAGAAAAATAATTATTGTTCACAGTTTTAACTATTAGCTGTTCAGCCAAATGTTTGACAAATTAGTTTGACATCATTCTTTCAAATACACAGCACAAGACAAACTCAGAAAAACTAAAACATAGAACAAAACGTTTTTAAGTCGGTGAATTTCAGAAAGGAAATGTGCCTCACAGAAATCCTACATAGTCTGTGAGCAATCAGAAAAGTAGCTTCATTGGCATTCAGGCACAAGAATCATTCATGGTCCATTGTGTTTCTACTTACGTTAAGCCATGGAAGAAATAACCAAGGAAAGGAGTGTTGTCCAGGGAGGACTGAACACATAAGAAGGGGAACCAATCCGACGCCTCTTCTCTTGCTGGGTTAGAGCACAGGTGGCTGAAAGGTGGATTTACATCACCACCAAAAATTCCTGTGAAACAGTATTCTTTAAACAGCTCTATCAAATGGGGCGTGCATTCCTGGGAAGAAGACACAAAAGTGCAGTCAGTACACGTGCCAGGGCCTCCACTACTCCCATCTGCCATGGTCTTTCCAAAAAAAAGGGACATTTTTACAATCCCTTCATCAGGGCCAGATATGACTGCTACAACCACAGAGTGGGAGAGAGGATCAACCCTGCAAGCCAGATGGTGTCTGTGCTAAGACAGGGAGAGAGCAGAGATGAGTACGATCCATACTGAACACATTATAGGGGCCAGCAAAGGTAAAGGGGCCCGTGAAGACCTGGGGCCACTGAGGGGACTCCTGCGATCAAACAATATGTGTCAAGTCAATTAGACACAGACACAGCCCCTGACACAAAGCCTTGACACAAAGAACACAAGGGCAAAGGACCCCAAATGTTGCAGGAACCCTGAGATGCAGCACTGTCTTACAGCCAAGGAGACTAACTGATATTCACTATGATGACCTCAAGAAATCAAGAAAAATTCAATTGTTTCAGAGACTCTCTTTACCAAGGTAAAGAAATGTTCTGATCATGAGGAGTTAATTTTTTCTTAAAGTTAACTCTCCGTGTTTCAAGGATCTATAATTTGTGATTTTGTTGACCTGGGACCCCAGGGGAATGCCTTGTGTGGGAATTTTCTCTGCTAGTCAGTCAGCCAACAAGCATTTACTAAGCAGCTACTGCAAAGCAGTGTGCTAAGAGCTGGGGATAAAAAGGCAAAAGCCAGTCTCTGCTCTCAACAAGTTCCTAGTCTAATTGATAAGGATGGGATCTAGACCCCACAAAGAAAAAACCCTGGATTTTCCCACAGGGCCAAATCTCTGGCTTTAGCCTGAGACTATAATCCCATCAACCGGCCTTTCATTGTGGCTCCGCCCAATCTCCCAATTCTCTGTTACCCTTAGCCTAGCCTAGCCCTCCGTTGTCTTACCTCCCAATTGCCCCCAGTGGTCCAGGTCCCTGGGGGTCTGTTCACCCCAGCTTACTGGCCACTCCCATCCAGATCCTCCAGTCACCCCAAACTACTTGGCCACTCCTAGATCCCTCCCACAGTCTTTCTGTATGTAAAGTCCATCTTGTCTCCATTAAGGGGCTCAGATTCTTAGAATCGAGTCACTGCTCAGATTTCTACAATCTAGTCAATAGCTCACAGGTACTCAGACTCCTTAAGAGTCTGCTAATATGTTTGATCTTTAATAAACCTTGTCTTTGGCTAAAAGGAGGCTTGGGTCGAATTCTTTTGGGCAGGACCCATGTGTCGTGATGTTAAGGTCCCAGCACCCCTAAACTTCTAGACCTCATCATAATCAAAGATACAGCATGCAATGAGTGATGCACAAACATGATGTATGCCAGGTAAACTGGAGGTAATCTCAAGGAGAAAGGCACCATGGGAGGAGGGAGGGAGATGGTGTGGGGGAAGGCAGGCCTGAGAGGGGGATGGAGGGAAGGCTTCTGAGCTGAGCTGAGTCCGGAAGGGGCCGAGGGAAGCTGGAAGGCTGAGGGGAGAAGGAAGAGTAGCCCAGGCATCAGGTCTGTGTGTAAGAAACTACAAGTGGACCAGTGTGGCCAGACAGGATAGGGTGGTGAAGAGTGGGGAGTGCAAAAGGACAAGAAAGATCTCAGGGGCCTGGGCTACCAAGGGCTTTAAAAGCCAAACAAAGAACTCTGTACTTGCTCCTGGGGGCAATAAGGAGCCACTGACATGATCAGACCTGAGCTTTAGGGAAATCCGATCAGCAGTTGAGTGAGGAGAGCTATGAGGTAGAGGGCGAGAGTCCAGGGAGAGGGGATGAGGACCTGAACCCAGCCTGTGTGAGCAGAGAGGATGAGAGGTACAGGAAGAGTGGAATATGTGCAGGGCATGCCAACTGGACCTGGGCATGACCCCCAACGACCAAGCCGAGGCAACTGGGAGGGGGTAGTACCTTGGACAGTAACAGAAAAGTTGGGAAGAAGGGAGGGTTTGGGCTGTTGAAGGAGAGATCTGAACATCCAATCTGAGATACCCAAAGAGCAGGGCAGATGGGGGTGCATGTCTGGCTCAGCAGAGAGATCCACAGCTGTGGAATCATCTGCATGGAGATAACCGGTCATTAGAAGCCCATGGGAACTGAGGAGGTCCCCAAGCGAGGCCGTAGAAGAGAAGAAGGCCCAGGCCTACAGTTAGTGCGCACAGCCTGGATAAAGGACCCAGTGGGAGACTGGGCAGCAGTGATCAGATAGGCAGAAGAGGGAGTCTCCAGGAGAGAAGAGGGTCACGAAAACCTAGAGAGGGGAAGATCCAGGAGGAGAAGCTTATCCACCACAGCCCAAAAGGACGAGGAATGAGAAAAGACCATTTCATCTGGCAAGGAGGAAACCACTGGTCCCTCTGGAGAATGCAGCTGCATTGCGACAGTGCACTCAGAAGCGAGTGAAAGAAGAGGAGGTTCCTCCCGGGCTGTGGCTGGGCACATCCCAGGGAAGGCCCTCCCTCCAGTCCTCCCATCCTGCCTTGTACTGAAATCACTTGTGTTGTGAGTATAGACATATACTTATACCCGTGTGTATTTATGCCCATGTATAATCACATGTGCATGTATGTGCGTGTTTATGGGCTCTGTACCTAGACACGAGTCCTTGTTATCTCCCCTCTTAAAAGACACACTTATTTGTTCTTTTGTCCTCGGCACCTGGCCCAGTGCATGGCACATAGTAAGCCCTTAATAAACTTTTGTTGATTGATGGAATTGATGGACTAGTGGTTAAGAGAATTTCAGTTATTTTCCCAGGGTCACACAGCCAGTAAATATTATGAGGAGGCTTGGTTTCCCAGCTCCAAGCTCGGTACTCTCTACCCATGGTGCCTCGGCTTTAAGACATAAGCTTCAGCCTCCTAACAAAGTCATTTATCCAAAATATTTCCATTACCAAGGATGTCATATATCAGTGGTATTTGCAGCAACATTTTAGTAAGAAAGTTCTACACTGTATGGCCCACAGTGGGGAACCTGCAGCCTCAAGGCCACAGCGGCCCTCCGTGTCAAGTGCCGCCCTTTGAATAAATCCCCTTCATAAAAGGATTTGTTCTGTAAAACTTGGACTCAGTCAGAAGGCCGTACCCGAGGACCTAGAAGGCCATATGTGGCCTTGAGGCTGCACGTTCTCCATCCCTGGCTCACACAGTTAGTCCCTTAAGTGTTCAGAGAGGGGATGGATGGATCAGCAGCCCCAGGAGGGCAGCCCAGACTCTGATTCTAGGTTGCTTTTGCAACAAGAGGCCCAATTCTGAAAAGAAAATAAAAATAGGCTTCTTTGAACATTACAACAAAACCATGTGCCCAGACCTTACACCACACACTGTGGAAGCTAACAGGGACGTACAAGTAGCTCTTCTGAAAATGGGCCAGTATAAAGGGCAGAGAAGCTATCTGTTGTAGCTGTGAAATTCCATAGTCAGAAACAGACACAGCTGTGTCAATCAACAGAAGGCCGGGCCAGGCCTAGGGGGACACCAGTCAGCCTGCCTCTCTAGACTGCCCCATCCTTTTTCTAATGAATTCTAGATTGGAATTGGATCAACCTTGGTTCACTGATGACTTCAAAAACCGTCAAAGCTTTCAGGCATGCTACAGATGGGCCTTACCATGTCACTTGTGGCCCTTTTTACTGAAATGCAGCTCATTCTCACTGGGGCTGGTCACCCTCCTCCTCCTCTGGCCTCCTGGCTTCCTCCCCATCACCTTTCTTCCCCTCAACCCTTCCCCCCCAGCCCTGGTGGTGGTAAGTGTAAAAAGAAAGAAAAAGAAACAAAGCACATGAAAAATTCATCTCCTGCCTTACCATTCCAGATCCTGCCAAGGAGAGTAGGGCCTGCTTTCTTTTTAGCTCCTAGCCCAGGGCCTTGAAATTCAATTGTCAAGCTCCTATTATGTTCTGGGCAATTTAGTGACACAGTGGATGGAGAGCTGGGCCTGGAGTCAGGAAGACCTGAATTCAAATCTGGCCTCAGACACTTCCTAGTTGGGTGACCCTGGGCAAATCACTGCACCCTGTTTACCTCAGTTTCCTCATCTGTAAAAATGAGCTGGAGAAAGAGATGGCAAACCAAGTCCAGTTTCTTCACCAGGAAAACCTCAAATAGGGTCACAAAAAGTCAGACATGACTGATAACATTATGTGCTAGGCTGGGTGGAATAGCAAATTGACAGCTGGCCTTAGAACCCAAAGACCTAGGTTCAAATCTAGTTGTGTGACCCGGGCAAGTCTCCTAGAGCCCAAGGCAACTCTCTCAGACTGTAAGATACTTTACTCACTTTAGTAGAGAATTTCCTCTCTAGGGAGCACTCTCTACCAATTAAATCACAGGTGCAGTCCCAATGAGGTGCAGGCAAGATGCAGGGGAAACCATGAAAAGAACCCTGCCCTCACGGCGCCTCCATTCTCTGGGGAGGGACAGCCATGATAATTACTGACACTCACAGTGACCGCCTCCCCCCAGGCTCAGGCCACTCTTCCTCTCCTCACTGGGTGATGTCATCCATTCCCATGGGTTCTATCTCACTGGGGCCTCCCTACAGCCTGGTGAGGTAAGGACGACAGGTATTATTATCCCCATTTTAGAAACCGAGGCTTGGAGAGGGGAGATGACTAACCCAGAGTAACACAGCTAGTCAGTGGCAGAGATGGGATTTGAAACCAGGTCTTCTGAGCCCAAGGCCAGAACTCTTTCCACTATAACAGTCTCTCCTTGCACACACTAAGTGCTTAGTAAATCTCTGCTGGATCGAATTCAATCAAAAGGATTTCAGAAAAACATAAAAAAACCATGGCCACAGTAGCAGCCATCACCATCAAGGCAGAATGTGAATGGAAGGTCCTTCTCAGGGCTCCTCGTGGGTCTGGGGCTAGAAGCGGACCCAGTATCGTCCAGCCTAGTACTGTCCAGCCTAGCCCGTTTCTCTCCTTCAGTAAAACTACCCTGAGAGCTCCAGAAAGGAAGAGATTTTTGTTTGAAATAATACATGCAGTTGTACTGTTGTGCTTGTTGGTACAATGCCCTGGACTCAGGTGAGGCCCTGGCAGACCAGCGGCTGCACCCACACCTGATGAGCGGAGTCTATACCTTGTCACAGCAGCACCGGACGTCACACATCCCAGCGACCAAGTCACAGGGACAGGGGCCAAAGGGCTGATACATCTGGTTAACGAAGACGATGCTGTTCTCTGAAAAGGCATGAAGAAAGAAAAGTGAAGCTTTTAAAGGACAGGCAGAGAAACAGATGTTGCCTCATCTTAGGGGCCCAAAGGCATGATGAGTCACCATTCCCAAAGGCTGCCTAGGAATGAATCTCCAAGCAGGCTGGCACCCACCCGTGTCTGTTACAAACATGTCGTGGATCCCATGGGCAGAGGTGATACAAACACGGGTCAGCAAGGCCCATCTGGCCACCAGGAAAATACAATTCACTTTTTTTTTTTTTTAAAGGCAACTGGGGTTAAGTGACTTGCCCAGGGCCACACAGCTAGTGTCAAGTGTTTGGTCTGAGGCCGAATTTGAACTCAGGTCCTCCTGACTTTAGGACTGGTGCTCTATCCTGTGCGCCACCTAGCTGCCCCCTCACAATTCACTTTCAAGAAAGAAACATTTGGCTCCACTTCCCAGGGGAGGAAATTCTAATGTATGTATAGCCATCATTTTTCCAGCAAATTAGATGCTATCTCTTCAAACTTCCCAGGCCTTTTTATTCCCCCAAACCAAAAATGCTGGGCCATCTGCAACAAAAATGGTTCATTTTATTCCTTCAAGATAATTACTTTTCTGCTGAATCAGACAAAAGTGTAAATGTTGTAAAATTTCAGGTGGGTTATTTAGAATTCATTCTACTATGGTTCATAATTAATAATGCTATATTCCAACGTCTAATCCCTACCACCCAGAAATTCCAAGTCTTGATAACGTAAGCTGTTAAATTCAGTGGTTGATGGTCTGACAAATATTTGGGTCATTAATGAGATAAGGGGTTAAAATTTGGTCTATGATCAATCCAATCTCCTCAGGAACCACTGAGAAATTACTAAATGTTGTGATCTTCTAGAGGTCAGTCAAATACCTATTAAATTCCCACCATGTACCAGGCACTATATCAGGCACAAGGGGTTCAAACAATGGAGGCTGTCCCTGCCTTTAAGGAGCTTACAATCTCCTGAGGGACACAACACATTCACAGATAAGTAAATACAAGCTGTATGCCAAACAAATACAAAGTGATTTGGGGTGTGGAGGAAAGGTGTACTAATAACTGGGTCAATCAGAAAAGGTTTCTTGGAGAAGGCAGCATTTGGGCTAAGCCTCAAAGGGAGCTAGGAATTCCAAGAGACCAAGGTAAAAGAAGGCACTCCAGGCATGAGGAACTGAGAAATGCAATGTCATACACATGGAATAGTGAGTTGGACAGTTTAGCAGAAATAGAGTGAGTAAAGGAAAGAAGTAGGGGATAGAAGCCTGGAAAGGTAGGGCAGAAGCCTGGAAGAAAGGTTTTAGATGGCAATGGAAAGCTGCTTTTTTCTTGGGAAGGGGAGGAATGTGGTCAGTCCTATGCTTTAGAAACATCAATTGGGCAGCTGTGCAGAGGACAGATTAGAGAAGGGGCAGTCTGGGGACAAGGAGACCAATCGGTGGGCTACTCCAAAAGCCAGGTGAGAAGTGACGGGCCCCTGAGCTTGTGTGACTGTGGTGTGAGTGGAAAGAAGGGGACAGATTCAAGAGGTTTTTGAAAGGTATGATCCATAAGACTTGGTAACTGACGGTATACGAGGTGAGGATAAGAATAAGAAGTGAAGAATGACTCCACGTTGGCAGATCTGGTAACTGCAGGAACAGCAGTACTCTGGACTGAAACAGGGGAGGTAGAAAGAAAGGAGAGTTTTGATGGGAAAGATCAAGAGTTTTGTTTTAGACGCATTGAGTTTGAGATGCCTATGGGGCAAGCAGGTGGAGCTGTCCTGCAGACACAGGTAGAAATATGGGAGTGGACCTCAGGAGAAGGGAGAGGGCTGGTGAGATAGATTTGGGAGCCATCTGCTTAGCACTAATAGTCAAACCCCTGGGTGCTAAGGAGAGTGCACCTAGACTCTAGGGCAGGGGTGAGGAACCTGCAGCCTTAAGGCCACATGTGGCCTTCTAGGTCCTGAGGTGCAGACTTTTGACTGAGTCCAAGTTTTACAGAACAAATCCTTTTATTAAGGGGATTTGTTCTGTGAAGTTTGGATTCAGTCAAAAGGCTGCGCTTTGAATCCAAACTTCACAGAGAAAAGAAAAGAAGGGAGGAGACAACAGGATTCCAAGTACTTCACACGTATTCCGGGTCTTTTTCTCCCTTTGGGAGAGGCATGCAATCTTCTTAGGAAGTGGTTTTCCTCCTAACTATCCTTTTCCCACCCCACCTCCCATAACTCCCAGGGATCAGTTTCTGAATCCTTTAAATTGAAAGCTCTTTCTTCCTAAGGAATTCAGACAGCATGTCCCACGTAGTGAGGATTGTGAATCTGTCGGCAGGCATTGTGTAAATCACCCTCGTGTGGGCCTTGTTGACAAAGCCAGGTTTAGAGATCTGTACAGAGTGGGCAGCTGCCCAGGGCACAATATCCCCAAGCTGGAGGGGGCCGAGCCACAAGAGATGCTTTTCAACGTGACTGTTTCATGCACATTTTTTCGGATGCCAGGCAATCTCATTCTCTGTAATGTGTAGGAAGAGTCAAAGCTTCCTGCAGACAATGACCTCCCAGAAGGCACAATTTTCTGACACGAGGGAATGGAATTTTTAGGCCCAGGATGTGTAGCCACATGGTCTCAGCTTGGACCACTGGGGTTCAAAACCCAGGAGTGCACACTGTTCAAGGCTCAATCGTGTTCTTGACCCCAGTTCCAAAGGTCCCACTTTCGGGGCAGAGCCAGAACGTCACTACTCCCCCAGGCAGAGGCGCTGGCACCTACTGTGCACAAGCCACCAAGCGTGGTGTCAAGGAGACAAAAGTATGTCTCAAGGAATTTCTCATTTCCTAACAAGCTTTATGATGGGGAAGACAGCAGGCTGAAAATGGTGGAGCCTGTGGACTAACTTAATTGTGGGACTGACCACATCTGAGCTCCTCCCTAGGGAGGAACTGAGGCAGATTTCCTGAGCATGGGCTCCCCCAGCTCCTGAGGACCAAACTTCTGATTTGAGGGAAGGTGAGACGGGGCAGCCCAACCTAAGAAAGCAGGGGGCTTCTCAAGCTTTGGCTGCCTCTGTTTTGGAAGGTTCCTACCAGTTTTCTAGGACTTCTGTCCAACCTTCCAGGACTTCATGCCCAAATGCAGGAACTGTCAGCACCATGGAGCAGAACATTTGACACTTGAGGGCCTGGGTTCAAATCCTGTTCCTGTCCTTTATTGTACCTGGGATCCTAGGCAGGTCACTCTACCTTGCTGGGCCTCAGCTTCTGCCTCTATGAAATGAGGGAGGCCTGGGAGGTCTCTGCCAGCTCCTGATGGGTGGGACACTATGAGCTAAATGCTTGCATTCTCTGAACTGCTTTCAACACCACAGCATTTAAAACTCACCATAAAAACAGCAGCGACTTTTAGTCTGTAACATACATGACACGATAGAGTAGAAGCTGATTATATCAATGACACGGGGGGAGAGAGGCGGGAGAGAGACCTGGAGGTCAGCATCGGGCCCGGACGCTGCCCTTTCAGCCTGAGCCACCTGCAGCTACGCAGGCTCTTTGGGAATGTCATGGAGACAGACAGAGGGCTCCCTCCCCACACGTCTCCTACAGTAACTTACTTCTCAGAAGCTACAATGCCCTTGGCTGCACTACATACCTCCTGACCTTCTTCCCATCACTCCCTCTGTTCTGCTCCCTTTCTCACTGGTTGCCAAAACTGTTCACACCTTCACGGGCCAGAGCGGACAGCTCACAATTACTACTCCGAACACCTTAAGGGGCACCATTCTTGTTTGGGGGCACTTCCCATGGTGCTCCCTCATGCTGACCTGGGCCAGAGTTTGGGGACGCAGTGAGAGGCTGGGGGGTGGGGAGGCGGGTCATTCCGGAGCTCTAGAGGGCCGGTGCTTGTCTCCTGAGACAGCAGGAACAGCTGCACTCGGCCTTCGTGGCCTGCCGGGCTTACCCTCACCAGGATGTGTGTGAGAGCTGGAGATGCTCAGAAGCGAACAGACGTTTAAAATTCTGTATCTCAATTGAGTTCCATAAACACTTGTTATGGGCTCACTACACGCCAGGCACCAGGTGCTTAAAACACCCTGAGCCTATAAAAAGAGTCCTGTTCCTTACATGAGCTCCAGGTATCCATATAGTTCAGAGCCAATTAAAAAAGGAACGTTTTCTTCTCCAAACAACAAACATTTATTAAGCACCTACTATGTACCAGGCACTGTACTAAATTCTGGGGATACAAAATAAAAAAATAAAAACAGGCCCAGTTATTTCACCAGGGGTGTGCTGGTAAATGTTTAACAACCGGATTGGGGAAGAGGGGGTGGGGGTAGGGGGCAGTGGCAGAGCCCAAAGTGGGATTTACCCAGCCTGTTTAAGTTTAATCTACATTATTAACATTTTCTACATCATTTTCTTAAGTCAAGTCAATCAATAAAACAACAGATCAAACCCTGATTTGTAGCATTTACTGATTTCCAAGGTAAAAATGTTCACATTGACAATTTAACAATCAGCTTTCTGGCTGGTATAAGCTGGCTCCAGCCCATCACTGGCTACAATGAACCTCTCAGCCAAATTAAAATATTTATAAATCAATCAAAAGCATTTATTAAGAGCTTACTATGTGTCAGGCACATTCATATTGGGAAGTCACAAAATAGGAAGGAGGACATCGGAGTAATAAAGATTTTTGGTCCAGCCCAGTGATTTCATCCATGTACTGAGCACCTGAGGAGAAGCAATGCAGATTGATAAGTGTGTGACAGCTCAGAGGCTTACACAGTTGTCTGGGCCACTGAGGATGGGCACTGAGGAAATGATATAGCTAGAGGTCAGATGGCGAAGACAGCATTGGAACCTGGGTCCTGCTGATGTCACAAATGCCACGCTGCTCCCCAAGAGTAACATATTTTTACCTCCTTCACCTAAGAAATTAAAGACAACAATGGTGTCTCTAAAATCGCCCCCATGCTTATTAGAAAGGGGTCTTAAATCACTATTAATTCTGACTGGTACCACCAGCTCCTAGCCTGGGCTCTGTCCTCAGGTGCACATGAAAAATTGGCTGATTTTCTGATGAGATCTTGTGTGAGTCTTGCAAACTTTTTTTTTTTAATTCACAAAGCAAATGACCAACAAGATATGATGCTGAGAAAGCTTTCTCTGCTGCTCTGGGCACGTGATTGCAATACTCACCTGATACATTCTGGGCAAAGGAAGCATTAGGGTAGATTTCGACCTGAATGACTAAGTGCGCCAAACAGGATGAGTTTCGAGACGCAGAAACCAGAAGAGTTTCAACAACACAGGGATAGTCAGAGAAGAAGTCTGTCTCAGAGACACAGGGCTGTAAATCGCCATTCAATCTTACAGTCACTTCGGAGCCCATCTGGGGGAAAAAATCCTTGCCTTAGTTCTCATCGGACTGTGAAAATACATTTATAATCACAAACACCCAACGCACTAAGGGACAAGGAAATCTCTAGATACCCCAGCTGATGTTACTGACACGTTCATTTCATCACTGAAGGTAATGCCCTCCACCAATACAGATGACAACCTGGATCTAATAGCAAAGTCCTAGGAAGCTGCTCGAGGCTCAGAGACCTAAATGACTTGCCCAGGGCAAGACTGGCCTCATATGCTCTGGCCAGTGACTTGCCCAAGGTCCCCCGGGCAATCTTAGCCTACACATAACTATCCTCATTTTTACACATGAAGAAAGAGACTCCAAATCCCCCAGACACTAAGCACCAGAGCGAAGACCCAAGTCCTGACCCCTGGTGACTTCCCGGGGCTTCAGTTTCTTCATCTGAAAAATCGGAGGGTGGGACTCACTGGTCTCAGGGGTCCCTTCCAGCCCTCAATCTGACGGTCCACATGACCTTAGGACCTCCCTAACTCCATGCCCAACCATCTCCTACACTTGGCCAAGCTGCCCCCAGAAGAGAAATCCTTAAGATGAAGCCAGCCTGGGACAATCCCTACCCAAACCATTCAGACCATCTGCCCGCCATTTCTTCCTGCACTCCACATCTTTCTAGCTGTCAACTCAATACCTTCATTTGTCTGGGGCTTAGGCCAGAAATGAGGTGGGAAAAGCTAAGGATCTCAAATTCTCTTTTTCAGCTTTAAAATTCTATAACTGACAGCACAGGCATTTATTCTGGAAGGGACTCTAGGGATGGATCATCTAACTCAACCCCCCCATTTTACAGGTAAGAAAGCTGAAACCCCAAGCAGTGACGTGACTTGCCCAAGGTCATACAGGTAATTCTAGCAAGAGGAGGAAGCACCAAGATTATCCCCATTTTCAAAGGGAGGAAAGAGGTCTTTTCAGAGGTCTTTCCCAATTCTAGCATCCTGTGTCATAAGGTGCCCTCCCTCTCTGGGTCAGTGTTCTAACATTCTACTTATTAACTAACAACAAAGCGGGAGGCTACAATCTATTGGGGGTGAGGGGGGAGGGGTTGGAATTACAAAGTGAATGCCAAGCACAGTCAAAGTCAATGCAGAGTGATTTGGGAGGAAGACAGTAGGAATGGGCAGGAGGGGACCAGACCTGGAAGGGCCCCATGGAGGAGGTGGAAAATGGTCTGGGCCTTAAAGGAAGCTGAGGATCCTGGAAGAGGGAGGTGACTCACATCACAGGAGGCCAGGCTGGCTGGAACACAGAACGTGTAAAGAGAAGTCACGGGCATGGAAAGAGGCTGGAGCCAGAATAGGAAGGGCTTTAAGTGGCAAACAGAGGAGTCTGGAGTTTATCCTAGAGGCAATAGGGAGCCTCAGGAGCATCTTGAGCAGGGGAATACAGATGCTTTAGGAATATCAATATGACACTAAATGGAAAATTAAGAGCAGCTGGGTTGTGTAGTGCTGGGCCTGGAGTCAAGAAGACCTGAGTTCAAATCCGGACTCAGACACTCCCTAGCTGTGTGACACTGGGCAAGTCACTTAACCCTGTCTGCCTCAGTATCCTCATCTGTAAAATGAGCTGGAGAAGAAAATGGCAAACCACTCCAGTATCTTTGCCAAGAAAACCCCATATGGGGTCACAAAGAGTTGGACATGACTGAAACAATGGAACAACAAATGGAAAATGAAGAGATTTAATGTTGAACATACCACATCAGAAGTCACAGTCAGACTCCAAATGCCGGTTCCATTATTCTGCAATCCACAATCGGGAATGGGCAAAATCCCTAAGTGAAAGGAGGTAAGAACAGAGGTTTTCAAGGGTTTCTTCCTACCTTTATGCCCACAGAAGGTTTAAGAAAGTTCTCCTTTTCAAAGAGCATAATCTTGCCTTGCAACTGTCTCAGAAGCAGAAAGCAGCCCTCTGTGTTTTCAGTGAGTTTTTCAAAACCAGCTGCTTAACCTCCTTACCCAGCTCATCATCCCACACGGTGAGGCTCACACTGACATCCTCCGTATCTCCAACCAAGGCTGCAGTAACCGAAGTGTCAAGCATTCGAATGAAAGGAGGGAGGAAAACTGGCAAAGAGAAGAGTCGGGCATTAATACCACACACAGTAAGGACCATGAGGAGCCCCAGAAGATGAGACATAGAGCTTTAAGGAGCGTCAGAATCAAGCAACCCCCTCCTAAGTGTGTGCATGGAGGGTTGCAGGGTTAGGGTCAATAACAACAATAAGAAACATTTATTAAGCGCCTACTGAGTGTCAGGCACTGGACTAAGAGGGGGGAAGGAATACAAAGAAAGGCAAAACACAGCACCTGCCCTCAAGGAGCTCACAGTCTAACAGGGAAAACTGCAAGCAGACTACTCTGACATGTGAGATACAGAGTGAATCTCAGAGGGACAGTCCTGGGGAACGGTCACTGTCAGTTATGGCTGCCATTTTCCTTTGCTCCAATGCTGGCAGGAGAGGTGGGGCAGCTCTACCAGTAATAAAACTGCCCCTTGCTGGAAACAGCCTGGCCCTGGGATTTTACTGGTACAGGAAACTCCCTTTCCCATGTCTAGTCTCTTCAGGCTAGAAGGATAATCTCAGGGTCCCACAGCCAGGAAATGTCTGCACTGGAATGGAACACAGGTCTTCAAAGAATTCTAGGTTTGGAGCTGGAAGGGACTTAGGAGCCATTCAGTCCAGCGTCCTCAATTGAGAGTTGAGGAAAGTGAGGCCCAGGGAAGTTAAACAATCTGCCCAGACGCACAGAGGGAACAAGGATCACAGGTGGGATGTGAACCTGAGTCGGTGAGCTGCTAGGGCAGGGATTCTTAACATGGGCTCTGTGAAGTCGCCTTTTTAATATGCTGGTAACTATTTCAATATAACTAGTTTCCTTTGCAATCCCAAGTATCTTATTCCATGCATTTAAAAATGTGATTTTGCCAAAGGAGTCCCAGGCAAAGAGGTCAAACCTCCCACGTGGAGCCAGCATTCTTTCCTCTACACTCTGGCTGCCAAGGGCCGCTCATTCTCCGGAAACAAGGCTGCCTGGTACAGAGTGGCCACCTCGTCCTTGATGACTGGCTGCCCAAGGTCACCCAGGTGACAGACCTGGGATCTGCACCAAGACGCTCTTATTCCAAAACTAGAAAAGACTTCAGCAGTTGCAGCTGCTGTTGCTGCTACAAAGACCTGGGACCCCTCGGCACCCACTGCCTCACGAGAGACGGTAACGACAACACGGGGCGCCAGGGTTTACAAAGTGTTTTGTGGTCATTATCTCATTGAATCTTCAGAATGTTAATAAAAACTAGCATTTATATAATGCTATAAGGTTTAAAAGTGCTTTACAGAGGTTTCATTACACCTCATTTGGGCCACTAGGGGGCGCCACAGTGCACAGAGCACTGGACCTATCTTCAGGACCACTCATCTTCCTGAGTGCAAATCTGACCTCAGACATTTTCAGAGCTGTGACCCTGGGCAAGTCACTTAACCCTGTTTCCCTCAGTTTCCTCATCTGTAAAATGAGCTGGAGAAAGAAATGGCAAACCACTCTAGTATCTTTGCCAAGAAAACCCCAAATGGGGTCATGACTGAAAACATCTGAATAACACAAATAATCTCATCTCTCAAGGTTAATAATTATTGTCATTAATAAGAGTTAGTATATAGTGTTATATGTTTGCAAAATGCTCTACAGATATTATCTCTTCTAAATAATAATAACAGCTAGCATTTATGTAACACCTTAAGGTTTATAAAACATTTTAAAATATCTCATTTTAACGATAGCTAATATTTGTATACAACTTTAAGGTATGCAAAGAGCTTTACAAATATCTCCTAATCAAAAAAACTGTTGTTCAGTCATTTTCAGTCATTTCTGACTCTTTGTGACCCCATTTGGGGTTTTCTTGGCAAAGATACTGGAGTAATTTGCCATTTCCTTCTCCACCTCATTTTTACCAGTGAGGAAACTGAGGCAAACAGGGTGAAGTGACTTGCCCAGGATCACATAGCTAGTAAGTGTCCAAGGCAGAATTTGAACTCAGGTCTTCCTGACTTGTGGCCTGGTGCCCCATCCACAGCGGCACTTAGCTGCCCCTAATAATAGTAACTATAATAGCAGCTAGCATTTCTAGAGCGCTTTGAGGTTTGCAACGCGCATTACAAATATTATCTTATCCATACAACAACCCTGAGAAGTAGGTGCACCTATTATTTTCATTTTACAAATGAGGAAATTGAGGCATAAAGGTTAAGTGATTTACCCAGGGTCACACAGCTAGTAAATGTCTAAGGCAAGATTTCTATGCACCACGGCGCCCCGTCGCTGCTCCCACATTTATTGGGTAACAATAGGTGTTTCAGATATCCTGGTTCCCATTTTGCAGATTAAGGACCAGAGGCTCAGAGCAACCTACAGAGGGTCACACAGCACAGAGCTTGCCAGGCCGGGTTTCACGCGCCTCCTCTCCCCAGGCCCCGCCCCCAGACCCAGGCCCCCCGTCCCCGCTCGAAGCCCCGCCCCTACCCACCAACGTCTCCCCACAGGGCCCTTGGGAAGCACAGCAGAAACAGGAGCAGCAGCAGGAGCTGCGGGGCGGGTGGCGAGCAGGGCCTGGCCCGGCCCATGGCTCCGGGCTCGCCTCCCCGCGCTGCCCCACCGCGGCCGGGCGCCGGCTCTGCGATCCCCGGCAGGCGGCACGAGCTAGGAGCAGAAAGGAAAAGGCGTCAGCGGCGCCCGAACAGCCGCCGCCGCCGCCATCTTGTCAACGGAATGCCCAGACTATGGCAACCACCAATCGACTGCAGGTGAAGCGAGGGCGCGCCCCACGATTGGTCTAAAGCGACAGAGAGAACCCGCCTTCGCCCCGCGCCCGTTAGCGGCGCGTCGTGGCCCCGCCCACCTCCTCCTGGGACGCCCTGAGTGGTTGCGTGGCGTGATGGGCAGATCCGTGGGCTTGCCTCTGGTCTCAGATAATATTTGTAAAAATAACATAAAAAACGAAATAACATTTCCAAAAAGTGCATAGCATTTGAAAAAAACTGTAAAAAAAAAAAAAAGAAAAAGCTGCATAAATGCTGATTCCCTCTCTCAGATTCCCCTATTTTTTCAAAGACTCAACTCCTGCAACACTTTGTTGTACACGAGGCCTTTCCTGAACTCCGTCCCTCCCAGTCACCACGTATTTATGCTTGTATGTGTTCTCTTCCCCAGTTTGACTGTAAGCTCTTTCAGAGCAGAGAACGTTTCTGCTTTTTTTTGCATCCCCAGCACTAGTATCTAGTAGGTGCTTAATAGGTGCTTGTATCCATAGTCAACAATTCTGTTGACTTTTTATTCTAATAAAGGATAATGAACCTGTGATTTTGTTGATATAGGGAAGTCCCAGGTGAGGGGATTCCTCTCTATGTCTCCACAACATAGTCTTAAGAGAGTTGCCTCGAGTACAGACATTAAATGACTTGGCTAGGGTCATACAGCCTGTGTCATTGGCAGGTCTTGAACTCAGGTCTTTCTAGCTCTAAGACCAGTTCTCTTTCCTCTATGTCACTTATTACAATAGAGAGCCTAATAATGCCTTGGATTTAAGCAAGTCAATATGCCTTTGTTAAGTACCTACTATGTGCTTAATTGTGCTAAGTGCTGTGGATACAAAGAAAAACAAAAAAGGGAAAAACTCTTCTTGTCTGAGATAATAACAACTGATCAACAAACCCCTATGAGCTGTAAATTGTGACTCTACAAAGCCTTGGGTTGGGAGTTGAACATTTCTTTCAATATTAGGCAAAGGTCATTACATTAGAATACAACTCCTTGGGACAGCTAGATGGCTCAATGGATAGAGCACTGGCCCTAGAGTCAGGAGGACCCAAGTTCAAATTCGGCCTCAGCTACTTGACACTTCCTAGCTGTGTGACCTTGGGCAAGTCACTTAACCCCAATTGCCTCACCAAAAAAACCAAAAATACAACTCCTCCTTGCCCAGCTGTCATTTAGGTGGGTAACTAGAGAGCTGCTTCATCTGGTTTGAGGAGACATCAGGAAATACAGTCTTTAAGACAAACTATGGGTAGCCATACTTGGCTCCACCCATCCCCACCACTCTCTTTTCTCTCACATAAAGAGCCCCTCATTCCTAGGCATGGCCAAAACCAGAGAGCTTAGTTACGAGGAAAACCTAACAAAAGAAGGCATTCCCACAAGTCACTGACACCCTCCCAGAGTAGATTTTTCCTCTAAACACATTGGTTGGTAAGGGGAATTTGGTCTGCGATTGCTTTAGGATTATGATGACTGGCTTGGCGTCTTATGATCGAGGCAATGTTTAGCTCCAATGGGGAGCATTCTCCAACCAAAGTCAATCAAGCAGGACCTGGGGACCCTCTGAATGCTCATCGTTCACTCAGCTGGCTGTGACAGCCTGACTCCAAGGCACATGCCTCGTGAAGTAGGAGAGCCCTGGTCACATCAAGGAAGACTGGAACCCTAGGAACAAGCCCAGAATCAACAACAGGTGCCAAGCCAGGGATCTCTGCCTCTTTTTATACAGAAACGACCCTTTTTACTCCCTTTGTCTTCCTGACCTGATGGAAGCATTGAAGGCAATAGCCAACACTTGTCTCAAGGAATAGAAAACATTCCCTGGGTAAGTCAGAATCTTGGCTGTATCTTGTTTTTGTTTTTTTTTTTTTTAGGCAATTGGGGTGAAGTGACTTGCCCAGGGTCACACAGCTAGTAAGTGTCAAGTGTTTGGTCTGAGGGCAGATTTGAACTCAGGTCCTCCTGACTTCAGGGCCAGTGCTCTATCCACTGCACCACCTAGCTGCCCCTTGGTTGTATCTTGATACAGAGACTGGGGTACTAAGAGACAGAATGACCCGTGAGGTCCAATATAGTCTATGGTGCAAATCTTGGAAATTCTCCAGAGGAGGAGGCAAAGTCTTAAAAAACTCTTTTAGAGGACTGGAACTGTGATGTCATTGATATTGGAACTCCCAGGAGGAAATTCCCTCTCCCATATAGTCTTGGAAAGTTGCCTAGAATACTGATTAGTTAAATGACTTGGCCGGGGTCATACACCCTATATGTTTGCTTGGAGTCTTAGACTACACTGCCGTATGGTGCTGAAGTGACTTGCCAGGAGTCACGGAGCCAGTAGTCTTTCTTCCTCCAAGGCTGACTCTCTCAACCATCTCTGTGCTGGCCCTCAAAACTCCTTGAATAATCAATCGATAAAGAAACATCTACTAAGCACCTACTATGTGCCAGGGGCTGTGCTAAGCACTGAGGACACAAAGAGGCAAAGGAAAATCCTTGTCCTCAAGCTTTTTTTGTTTGTTTGTTTTTTTTAGGCAATTGGGGTTAAGTAACTTGCCTAGGGTCACACAGCTAGTAAGTATCAAGTGTTCTGTCTGAGGCCACATTTGAACTCAAGTCATCCTGACTTCAGGACAGGTGCTGTATCCACTAGGCCACCTAGCTGCCCCTCTAATGCAGTTTAAAAAAAATAGATGTTTAATAATGTCTTTTGCTTATACATGTATCCAGGAATCCTACTGTATTCCTGCCCCTTGTCTTTCCCAAAGAGCCATCCCTTAGAGAATTTTTAAGACAAGAAAAGGAAAAGAAAAATCAGCAAAACTGACAAACTGAAAAAAAAAATGTGATGTTATATGCAATATTCCACACATATGGACCCCCACCTCTGTTGTGGTGGAAGGAAAGATCATCTCTTCTCTCCTCTTTGGAGCCAAGAATTACAAAATTCTTTATAATTTTGCAATATTCAGTTTCAATTGTTTTCTGGATATTATCCTTTCCATTTACAATGTAGTTTTCTGGCTCTGCTTTACAGCATTTCATGTTGTTTGTTTCATCACATGTATGCTTCTCTGTATTCACCGTGTCATTTCTTCCAGCACAGTAATTATCATGTTATATTCATGTACTGGGTAGTTTAGCCAGGCCCCCACCAATGGCGGTCTATTTTATTTCTAGTCTATGCTAACACAAAAAGGGATGCTAGAAATATTTTGCTATGATGGACCCTTTCTTTTCATCAATGACTTCCTTGGGTCTGTGACTAGCAGTGGAATCTCTGGGTCAAGGAATATGGACATTTTAGTCACTTTATTTGCATAATTCTATTCTTTTTTTTTTTTTTGCTTTTTGGTGAGGCAGTCGGCCAGGCACTGTGCTCAGCACAAGGAATACAAAGAAAGGCTCAAACAGGGTCCCTGTCCTCAAGAAGCTCACGTTCCAGTGGAGGAGACAACATAATAACCATGTACATATAAGATCGGTTGGTGTTCTTCATTCTCCAAGAGGACCAAAATGACATCACCGTGCTGGGGTCAAGTTACAACGTGTCTGTGCCTAATCAGACCAATATGAGCCCAGAAGGCTCTACCACAGGTCAGGCACAAATAGTCCATGTGAACGTTTGGGGCAGATTCTGTAAATCTGCCCCTCTCTATTTTGAGCTGCTGCAAAATTCTGCTTTGCTCATAGGGCAAACCTTATAAGACACGTTCGGTGTAAATGGAGCGTAATTCCAAAGGAAGGTGAAATTTGTATTGCATCTTGAAAGGTGCAGCTAGGTGGCATAGTAGATAAAGCACTGGCCCTGAAGAGGACCTGAGTTCAAATTTGACCTCAGACCAAATACTTTACACTTACTAGCTGTGTGACCCTGGACAAGTCACTTAACCCCAATTGCCAAAAAAAAAAAAAAAAAAAAAGAATCTTGAAAGAAACTAGCATAGGCAGAAGGCAAAAGTGAGGAGGGAGGGCATTCTGGACATGGGAGACAGCCAGAACTAAGGCAACACGTTACAGGATGGAGAATTGTGTGCAGAACGGCAAGACGGCCTGCAGAGCGGAATTAGACAATGTGTAGAGGAGAACAAGTTTAAAGGAAACTGCAAAGATAGTGAGGGACTAGGTTGATGAAGAAAGGAATGAGTATAGATGCTGAAGAATGAGCACAGATGCTATACAGATTTGAATTTTAAGTAACAGGAATAAATATTTTGTAGTTTGTCTAAATATACAGTCAACTGATAGCAGCTGATAAACACACTCAAGGGATGAAAATTCTCAACACAGACTTTTTAAATATAGGTACCACTGTCACCCTTAAGAACTCCAGGTCCAAGACACACGTGTAAACATGTGCACAACCAGAAACTGTTGATGAGAAGTGCAAGTGACTCACAAATTCCTTGATTACAATCAGCTATCCACAAACTATGACAGGACTCCGGCTTCACGAAGGCAATTTTAAAAGGTGATGGTTTGAATTAGATTCTTTCTATACTACTGTATATTTAAGGGTCAAAATATTTAACCGAAAGGTTTAAGGAACTAGTGTGTCTAGCAAATGGCAGTTAATAAGCAATTCTGAGAAAAAAAAAAAAAAAAAGAATGCATTTTAAAAATACAATGATGTAGGTGGCAAACAACCATCAAAAGAAAACACAAAGTATTGATAACCACCTGAAATTTGTTCTAATTCTCTAATAACAAGAAAGATGCAATTTGAAGCATCCTATTAAATTGGGAAATTTGGTTTAAAAACAATTGAATGCTGGCAGGGCTGTGGATAAATAGGCATACCATCACTCTAGTGGCGGAGCTGTGAATAAGCACAATCTTCTTGGAAAGCAATGTGGTAATACACAAGACAAGCAATAAAACTACTAAGACGACACCTTAAGAATGGCATTAACAGGAAAGATCTATCTGTATAAAGACATTCACAGAAAGATCATACTGTAATAGTAAAAGCCCGGGAAAAAAAATCCACGTGTTTGAGACTGCTGAATGGCTGAACAAATTGTGGTAGGAAAATATGATAGACTATTGTTGCTGTATATAATAAGAAATTACAAATATGAAGGATTCAAAGAAATAGAATAAACACATTATTAAGTGATGCAGAGTGAAGAATCGTAACAATATATCTGAATGATACTATTGATTATAATTGTTAATTCTTTTAAAGTAAGCAGTAACAGAAACAGAATTTTAAAAACACAAAATTCCACGTAACTGTAACCAAGCATACTTTGTTATCAATATGGTATTTTAATGGTATTTAAATAGGTTTTGATTACATTCAAATTATGCTTACCTACACAATGATTTGTTTCAAACTGATCTGTAATTTTAGAATACTTAGGAGAGGATTTTTATATACATTCTTTGCATTTTGAGACTGAATTTCTTCAAACAAAATCTTTAATGGTACAGAAGCATATCACATTAAAACTTTATAGTTTTGGTTTTAAGTTTCTAAAATAAGTAGAAATTAACACAAGAAAATATAAGAGGAAGTAATTTGTATTGAAAAAATACAAATTATTTTATTGAAAAAATTTCATATTAAAATTAACTATAAATACAATGAAAATAAAATGTAACTGAATTGAATTAGTAAGTTTTTGAATGAGACAAGGGAAAAGAAAATCCTGATTCAAGTGTTATGAAATTTTTCTGATCCTTTGAACATCTGAAGCTCTTATAGGCACCAACTGTTTGCTAGACTTAAAACAATGACCCCCATTACATCCAAATGCGCAGTATGAGAATAACAGCAGCTCATATTTACATAGCACTTTACAGTTTTTACAGAACACTGTCCTCACAACAGCCTTGTGAAGTAGACAGATTTATAATTCCCATTTTACAGATGAGAGCACTAAGGCTCGGGGAAATGAAATGATTCCTCCATGGTCACAACTTACAGGATCAAAGATTTAGAGCTGGAAAGAATCTAAGAGGTGATGGCTAACTCCCTTATTATATAAGGAAACTCAAGGTCCAGTGGTAGTCAGGATTTGAACACAGGTCCTTTGACTCCAACTCTAGGACTCTTCCCCCCACTGCACCGCAGTCCTGCTCAGCGCCTCTTCCCACCAGATTTAACAACAGTTTTAAAACAACCACATTCTAACACAGTAGAAAGATCAAGGGCTTTTAAAAGAATAAACGCTTACAAAAATTATCACAAACATTTTTACTACCGTCTTTAACAAAACCAGAAAAGTCGGTCTGAGTCCCTGCCGCAAATAGAATTTAATTACTAGTCTGGTGTCTCTGGGAAACAAGAAAAGTCTTATGCTAAGAAAATTTTCTTATTTGGTTCCATAATTTTCCTTTCCCCTAATCCTTCTTCGATAAACTGGAAGACAAAAGAACTTTCAATAACTTCAGGTGTTTATGGAAAAGTCATTTCTCTAAAATGGAATTTAAAAATCATTTTCTTTTGAATTTAAGAAAGACTGCAATAGAAGGGTGAAGACGCTCACAGATTTTTCTAGTAAATGATTAAAATGACGAAAGAGTCATGTCAAGGGAAAACTCTGGGGCCTGGGAGAGCCTTCCCATTTGCCTGGAAACTGCCTTTAATGCCCCCAGGTAGCTTTCAGCAACACCCTTCTCAGGCAACCGTATACAAAGAAAGCATTTGTGCACCTGCCACACAATGTTCACTTTCCTAATTTATTAAAAAATAAAGGTTATGTAATCACTCGATGATTATTATTTGGGTAAAAATAGCTATACTTAGTCAAGACTTTTTCAAGGTTAAGTACCAAACACTTGCTAATGTCGGAGAGGGAGAATGAGTAGCAAATTAAAGAATGGTGAACTTTATTTACATTTCTACAGCAAAAGCTAATAGCTGGCTACTTAATAAGGAAGAGGCTCTCTCTTGATGAAAGCCACAAGAGCCAGGGGGAGTAAAAAATGTGTTTAAATTGTCATAATTAGGTGAAAATTCCACACATGCTGCTTTTCACAAAAGAGAACCAGACTGAGATAAGACATTCGTGTGCTAACATTGGTAATCAACACAGCAGCTACTTTAATAAATGATTACCCTAGAAATGATCATACATAGCACCCATGTACGTTGTAAACAGCTTAATACTTATTGAACTCAACTGAAAATAAGTGTTTTAAAAATTCAGAGGTGAGTTAAGTGTTCCTCCGTCATGTTACCCAGGAGCACTACCTCCCCAACCGCCTCTCTCCCCCTGGAGACACAAGAGAAATTTGTTCTTGAAAAAATGCCCTTAAAGGACTAGCCACATAAATACAGCTATATGTGTACTGTTCTCATTTCTTTTAACAACATCTTCAGCACAGATTTCTCAGTTAAAATCTCTACTGCAGGAAAAAGGTTGGAGAAACAAGGATTAAGTGTTTGGGGGGTTTTTTTGGTCACTAGGAAGATGCTTTTAATTTCTTCTTCTTGGCTTTCAGAACAGGAGGCAGTGAAATCTTAAAAGCTGTCCTGAAATGACACAATCAGAAAAACGTTTTTAATAATTTCTATTTCTATTATGTGTGTCACTTACACATGTCACAGATACTTACTCGCATGTAGTGCAAATAGGGCTGAAATTGCAGAATACTGCAAATGAAAAGAACAGGAGGATTTCAGATGAGGATAATTAAAATGTTCCCCCCCCCCAAATTGTTCTTAAAAATTATATAATTATTATATAAACGTACATATATATATGTATATAAACTTACTTGACAGACATACAGAGCAGACGTAACCAATTTCAATGAGATTTCTATGGCAGAAGCAAGCAGCTCTGTAGTCAACGTGAATAGGAGGTGGGAGATTTAACTGAGACCTTTGGTCTTGATCCGGAAGAAATACCCACTGTTTACAAAAATCAAAGAATTCTTATTAATACCAGGGAAGAATTTACTAGGGGATGAAGTACAAATAGCAAACACTTACCACAGAAATAAGTTACTTAAAGACACAATTCTTCATTTCCTTTGAGATATGACTATGTTATGAATTTGGTCTTCCATTTACTTTAGTAATAAACTGTATAAAACCTTTTTCTTTTTTGTTGCTTACTTGGGAAAAGGAAAATTGACAATAGCACCTGATCGGTGTTTATGGTATGTTCTATTAGTAGGACTCAAGTCCTGGCCTGATGCCTTGCTGCGGCGCAGGGCTAACACCTGGTTCTGGAAGGTCACGTCCCCCAGGTCCTACACCAAGCTGGAAAGGCTTCGAGGACAGGCAGGGGCCTACGTGTGAACTCTCATCCAAGAAGCTGAGCTAACTTGGAAGACGTTCTGCCCCAGAAGGCTGACCAAGAGCAGATGAAAATTTCTGGCCACCAGTCACAGACACCATCTGCTAAGGTGTAGACAGGCCATGACCTGAGACACGGAGGGAGTGCCCACATCAACGAAACCAAGGATCTCACGTACTGAAGATATTTGGGGCATTCCAGTATAGCAATCATTACTATAGTTAATTTACAGTGTTCTTACAACATTCAGGTCCTGAGCGTTTGTAACAATGTCTGTAGGGTCTCAGCAAAATGTTTTAAAAGAGGGATAAATGTGCCCAGCTCATTTACAAGATTCCACAGAAGTATTTTCTTACCAATAAATACTGAAGCAGCGACGGCATCTGGGGCACCTTCAAGTATACGCCCCCTGTAATGTCACAGGCCTGTAAGTAAATATACACCATGGGCACAACTGATCCTTTCTCACAACGATGCAAGTCTGAACAGTAATACCTACCACAAGCATGAGGGTGAATGTGTGTCCGCAAATGAAATGGGAATTGTTTTTGATTCCAGTGAGCCTCAGATACGTTTAGTCACCAACTCTGCTACTAAACAAGGTAACCAACAATTTAGAAAACCAACTGAGGTAGACTTCACACAAAAGGGCCTTCAGACTTCCAGGACTAGAACTGAATGTTTCGGTACAAACTAACGAACAGCAGCAAGATGGCTCAGCGGATAGAGCATTGGGCCTGGACTAAAGAAGCCCAGAGTTCAAATCTGGCCTCAGATACTTCCTAGCTGTGTGACCCTGGGCAAGTCACTTCAACCTGGTTGCCTCAGTTTCCTCATCTGTAAAATGAGCTGGAGAAGGAAATGGCAAACCACTCCAGTATCTTTGCCAAGAAAACCCCAGATGGGACCACAAAGAGTCGGATATGACTGAAATGACTGAATAATAACAACAACAAAGAACTGACATATTAGAGCCCTTTTCTGTGATTTTCAGAAAAAGGTGTTGAAGATAGATTTGGGGCACTGCCACCTAATCAAGAAGGGTTTGGAAAAGAAAACAAATAAAAATATATTGAAAAAGAAAGGTAGAAAGAAAGAAAAAAAGGAGGCTGTTGTAATAATCAAGGCTAGGTGATGAGGGCATGAACTACGGTGAGATCTGAAGAGAGAGAGGGCGAGTCATATGTGAGAGAGGCTGTGGAAAAGCAGCCAGATTTGACAACTGGCTGGCTATGTGGGTGAGGGAGGATAAAGCCAAGGTTACGACCTGAGCGACTTGGAAAGATTAAGGTAACTTCAATAGAAATTGGGACATCCGGAACTGGGGGAAGTCTGTTTTGGACACGCCAAGTATGAGATGCTTCCAGGACATCTAGCCTGGAGGGTCTAATGGACAATGTGATGGGACATCAATTTAACTTGGAGTCTCAGAGAGCTGCCTGGGGTGCCGAGAGGGTCACACAGGTGAAAGGAATCAGAGGTAAGACGTGAACCCATGACTTCCTCATCCCAACACTGCCTCTCTCTCCAGTGCATCACAAAACCTCTACAGAAAGTCTTATTTTCAAAAAAGTCATGCTTGGCATCCTGAGAACCCACATAAAATATTGAACATTAGAGTTTTAGTCTAACCGCCAGATTCTAACTATTTAACCTCCTGTAGGCCCACACTGACATCTAGCAATCGTTTCCTTCATTTTTACTGAATTTCTCCAATAGAAAGCTTCCAAAACTTTTCTATTCTCCCAAAGCCCACAACTCCAACCCTATTCACCAACGGCTTTGCCTTCTACCTTACTTTGTTCAGTTGTGGCTGCTTTTTAAAATTAAGTCAACATTGTTAGTGAGAATTGAGACCATTCCTTTCCTCATGACTGCTCTGCCTTTGTTCAAACCACCTACCTTTCCAGCCTTATTTCATATGACTGTCCGCTAAACCTCCCCAAACTGAATCACTACTCGCTGTCTCCTAAACAAACCCAACATTCGCTAGGCTTCGAGTCTCTGATCTCATGATCCTCTGGCATATCCCACTCCTTCTCTCCATCTGCTGATGGAAGGACCTGTTTTCAATGCCACCTCCTTTGGTGATTCTTTCCTCTTCCGAATTTTCATAATTTATGCTGTAACTCATGCATTTATCATCTTCTAATTTCTATCAGTTATTTGTTTACAAGTTTTCTCTATTCCTCCAGAGCAGATGCCATATGTGTGTGTGTGTGTGTTTTATTTTTGTCTCTCACTATCTGCAAGGTGTTTTGTATACATTATGTGTTCAAAAACGATTCAATGATTAAAAAAAAAAAACATACCTGTTGGAGGAGCCCTGAATCAGTATCTAAGACACAAGCATCAATCACAATATTCTGAAACCAAAATTTAAAAATTATGTAAGACTGCAAGTAAAAACGATCAAAGCATCTATAATACCATTACAAGCAAAAATACGCAGGAAAAAGAAAACTCATACAAACTAAGCAAATATAGTTTTAGACACTGACAAGAAAAAAATGTTGTGTAAATAATTTGGAGGAGGGCAGACTAGCTGCGAAACTCCTTCCAATGTTTTTTAATGATCTGTGATTGGAATGTAACAATTATTTTCAAAATAAAAAGCTTAGTCTTCAAATGATCTCTACAGAGCTAATAAGATGATGAGTAATCTAGAACTGGAGAAAATGGGATAAATAAAGCAACCTGCCCAGCAAACACCTAGAATGGCAGCTTCTCAAACTCCTAAGTTTATCTCTCCAAGGAGGTAACCTGATTAAAGTTAGACGCTCATTGTTTCATTACGACAATAGACATCCTCTAATTAAAAATACAGACCTGTTTCTGTGCTGCAAAGATGACATTCATGAAGTTCATATATTGCAATGCACTGTCTTCTGCAGCCTTAATGACCTAAAAAATGAAGAGTCAATGCATATTAAAATTTCATATACTTAAAAATCACATACCAGCAAAATTACCTATGGAAATTCTTACCAATATTCTCGACTTCATTTCTTGGTTATCTACAAAAGATAAGCAACAGAAAGAAATTTAACACTGGTTTAGTCTTATAAAAATACTACATTTTGGGCAGCTAGGTGGCACAGTGGATAGAGCACTGGTCGTGGAGTCAGGAGGCCCTGAGTTCAAATCCAGCCTTTTTCATTTTTCAGGGCATACTAATTTCTAATTAGCCCATCCTTCCCACATGGAAATGAGATGAAACTGGCAGTAAAATAAATGACATTAGTATTCATTAGTAGAAAAACAAAGGCTTGTACCTTTTACTTCCTTGCTCATTCTGTGAATATCTTAATTTTTTAGAATTAAGGAATAAAAAAGCCCATTTAATTCCATAGTAATTCATAGTACACAGTTCCAGAAACATCTAAAATTCATTTAAACAAGCCCACTACACACCACCTGGCTAAAATGCTTTAGTTTTCTGTTCAACACACAAAAATCCTGAATGCTTAGCAGTCTCTAAAATCAAACTAACAACTTCTGTGTCATCACTCAGGATTTGTAACACTATTAAATAGTACCTCCCTCCCTGAAAAGGGAAATTTTTTCAAATGAACTATGATTATCCCAAAAGGTTCTAAATTTCTGAAGTCTGGACCCTCAGAGGAAAAACTTCAGAAGACACTCACTTAGAGCCTTAGCATAGCATATGGTGGTCCATCATGGTAAGCACCAAATACAAGCTTATTGATTAAAACACGAAATAAACCAATTTTCAATAGGTGCCCATGTATTTCTCCTGAAGCCCAACAGAGAACCTTTTAAATTAAAACACATTCAGAACCTAAGTAAGCTGTGACCTAGAAATACAGCAAGTTTAACCAACATAATAAGAAATAAGGAAGAATTTTGAAAAGAAATTAGTTCTGAATAATATGGAAACTGAGTAAGATGATGAAAGTAAGAAACTTTCATACTTTTCATAACCCAAATCTTTAGTTTTCTCTATTATTGTCTTGGAATTTTTGAGAATTCTGAGTCTAACTTACTAGCTGTGTGACCCTGGGCAAGTCACTTAACCCCAATTGCCAAAAAAAAAAAATTCTCGTGGAGAATTCTGAGTCTATCTCACGTACATGTACTTAAACATGAACATGAAAACCTTCCAAAGCCAAAGAAATAATGTTTTAATTATTCAGCATTTAGGGATCATGCCACTATTATTATGGATATCCAAGGTACTCTAAAAATTACAATTTAAAATACTTTTAATCACAGAAAAGATTCAAGAATTCTAATAATAAAGGATACAACAAAGTGCTTTTGCTAGAGATCCTGCCAACAGTGTTTCTGTTCGTTGCCCTTCCATGCCACCTGTAAATAAACATTTTTTCCGTTCTTTCCTGAGTTTAAGTATGTAATCTATATTACCCACTTAATTTTGAAACCAAGCATCCTTGCCATAGACAAAATCCAACAATTAAAACTGGAGCCTTTAAGAGACAAAATACAATTGTATAGAAAGAGAAAATAAAAATGTTCTTAAATTTAAAAATATACTTTTTAAACAATAGGACAAAATAGAATAGGACAAACAACCATTTCTTCTCCACCCCAATGTGTTTAGTTCCCTCTGAAATAGAGCACCCCTGTAAGGCACTCCACGTGAACCACTTCCATCTATATCTCGCTTGTTCACAGTCATTTGACCACTGTCTCCCCCATGAGAGTGTGAGTTCCTTTAAGGAAGGCATTGGTTTTGCCTCAATTTGTATCCCCAGCACTTATTACAGTGTCTCACACATAGTAGGTGCTTAATAAATTGCCTGTTGACATGCCTCCCAACTGGAACAGAAAAAGCTCCAAAAAGGATGGAATTAGCTACAAACGACCATTGTCCAATAGCTTTTGGATGGTCTAAAAGACATTCGTTGGTATATTTTTAAATGTTCAGTCTCTTTCCTTTTTCTTTTTAAATTGATGTCTTCTGTTTTTACATCATGATCTCTTCTTTGGCACCCTATACCTCAACCTAGTGAGCTGGCCCTTGGATCAAAGATTTTAAAACACAAAGGCACTTGATCAAACCCAAGGATATTTCTTCTCTGGAGCTCACAGCACTGACTATGGCTGCAGCTTTTTTTTTTATTTACTTGATCACAGATTGGCACAATGCTGTAAGGAATTAGAGAGAGCGAGCTGGCAAACATCTCCTGAAGTGGTGCTCGCCACAAGCCAGCCTGACTTCAGCAAGATCAGGCATTACAGACTAAGCTCATTTCCTTTCCACAGGGTTCCTATATTGGTAGATCAAGGAAGGCCCCAGCTAGAGTTTACTTCCATTTTACTTGTGACAAAAATCGCTGTTTTTGTGGAAAAGAGGTAGAGACGTGAAATAGGGAATGGTTGGACCCCAAAAGTTGTCATTAATAATTTGATGTCAACGTGGAAGGCCTCCAATGAAGTGCTGAAGGAATCTGTGTTGTTTGGCATCTTTTATGACTCAGGTGAAAGTCTGAATGGCATTATTATTATCATACCTGCAAACAACACAAAGCTGGGAAGGATAACTAACATATCAGATTAGACAATCAGGATTCAAAAAGCTCTTGACAGCCTAAAACCCTGGGATGAATCTAAAAAGATAAAATCTGAAAGATAAAGGTAATCATCTTACACACGTTAAAAACAAATCAACTTCACACATCCAAACTGGAGGAGGCGCGGCTAGCCATCAGTTCAGGTGCAAAAGATCTGAGGGTCCTGGGCAATACCAGGCTCAAGAATCCCCAGCATCGGATTCAGTTTGGTCAAGATGGCCTCGGAGGTTTCTGCCAAGCTCGTGATTCTGCGGCGGACTGCTCTGGGTGGTTTTTTCTACTTTCCTGAGTCTCCATCTTACCCTTGTGTCTAGACCGGGAGTTCCTGGAAGCTGGGGACTGCCTCACTGTGTTCCTCAGAGCACACTAGCTTGCACACAGGGGCCATTTAGTAGAGTCGATGAATTAAAGTAAACAGGGCTTTGAAAAGAGCTTTAATCCAACAAGAATTAGGCAGAAACTAAAGTGTGAACCCTAGGATGCTGCCATCTTGTACTTTTTCAAGGTCTTAGTACATGTTGTCTTTCCTTTGAGTTAATCAGTTTAAAGCCCAAAGGACCAAGTAACACAAAGGTGCTTAATAAAAAATTTTAATAACAGCAATTTTAAAAAGATTACCGAAGTAGAAAGTACTAAGAAATACACGAGGAAACTAATTCCCCCAAGCTTTCTAACCTCTAACTCCTTTAAATAATACTCTCTCCCCCTCCAAAACAAAACAAAAAGCCCCTAAACTCCACTTACTTTTGGTCATGAGATCTTTAATCTCTTCAGTAATTGCTTCATTTGCTGCAGTTAATAACTCATATTTTCCATCCTTACTACCTGAAGGATTATACTCAGCAGAGCTGTTGCCAGGATCACCAAATAAGTCTCCAAATTTCCAGTTCTTTCCAGGATACAAGAATCGACTTAAAAAAAAAAGAAAAGAAAAACAAATAAACAAACAATTAAATGTATTAAATAAAGCCTTTTCATTTTAAATTCTGCAGTAAAAGTTAAGACATTTTGAATAAAAAAGAATCCAAATTATAAAATATCATTTCATTAAAGAAAATGAAGAGAACTTTGAAAATAGGATTCTTCTAGAAGAACAAGGGGAAGGTTATTTGGGGTACAGGCAGTGTTTTTCTTCTGAAGCACAGCACAGGGGTTCTGACCTGTGATCCCATTAGCTTAGGGGCTCCCAGTGAGGTGATTCCCTCTACCAATTCCAGTCGCCAATCACTCTGCATCTGAGGGCCTTAGAGGGCTGTCTGGAGTACTGAGTCGGTAAGCAACCTGTCCAGGGTGCCACAGGTAGGATGGGTCACGAGGTGGGAGCAGACCTTGAAGGTGAGCTCTCCACCCACTCCCCAATGCTGCTCTCTCTCAACATTGCCTCTTGAGTCCCATTCTTTTCATTCCTCAGCTTACAAAGAGAGGGCTTCATACTTTAACTTACAGCACAGCACACAAAAACTAACTTTTCCTCCTCGGTATGTGATTTATACCGGGGCAGCCAAAGCCTAGTACCCAGCCCAGTGCAGAGGGCCACAGCTGGGCTCTGGATGATGATGACAATGACGATGTCTGTCATTTCTTTAGCTCCGGAGGGTTTGCAAAAATGTAATGGGAGAAACAAATAATAGGCTGAGAAATAAGACTTGCTTTATTTGGGTACTATTTTAATTAGCTGATATCACCTAATGAGATTTTACTATACCATAATGTAAGAAATAATATCTTTTCTTTCCTATTAATATTGTGGATACTATTCATTGATGGAGGGCATCTTTTTATGCACCACAGAATGGCAAAAGAATATTTGTTTAGAAAGCACACAAGCCTCAAAAAGGTTCGGAAACATTAAAGTATTAATCATAATAATCATACCTCTCTTGAATATGACTTGCTATCACAGCAAGTTTGTTGGAACGATTCATAAATAAGTGAGAATTTCCCATCACCATGACAGCATCCAGGCATTTTGATAATGTGAACTGTTGAAAAGGAACAAATTAGTAAAGATGATGGCTCCAAATTCTAACAGTGGAATTTAGACAAATTCTATCTAAAATCTATAATTAAATATAATCAAATCTATAATCGAATAATTGAGGAACATATTTAGTATTTCAACTTGTACATATGGGGCTTTTTGTATGTAAGTTTTTACAAGCGGGCTCAAGTAAAAATATTTGGAAATTTCTGAAAATTATATTTTTCTTCTTTCTGTTGAATGTGACTATTTCTACCCATTACACTGAATAAACACTAGATTCCAAAAAAGCATACAGCATCACATTTGGAAAAGAAATACAGTATATCTTGGGTGTTCCTAGTTTAATTTACTGGTATATGTGTACTACATGCTTGCTAATTAACTGATTTTAAATATTATAAATTATAACATGCACAACTTGAATTCTGTATCTCTTTTCCCATAAGCAAATTCAAACTAGTATAAATATCCACTTGATATTAAGTTAAATGACATTTCAAGAGCTAAAATTCCCTATCTTATCAGATACTCAATTAAATTAGTATTAAAATTTGAAAAAGCCATCCTCAGCCTGATGAACTTTACCTGAGATTCTTTCAAAGCTTGTTTTCCCCACCAAATTGGGTTCGTATCAACTATGATAACTAGAAGGTTTAATTCATCATCTGAAATCACAAGAAACATGAGAAAGGTCAGTAACATCCTCAAACAAAAAACTTAACTAACATTTCCTATTTCACAAATTTAATCTATACCTCAATTACAACCAACCTGCTTGTAAATATCTACTGTTCTACAGAAATGAGAGTTAAGAGGGTCTAGAAAGAGGAGAGGTCAAGATCTTCCAAAGACCAGGACGAGGTCAGCCTACAGAAAACACCGTCTCTTCTCTCTTTGTACACGCAACCGTCCAATGCACTGACTCCTGGAATTGCTTCTGTCATGAAAGTTAAAAGCCGGGAAAACTCATTCACCCTAAAGTGTTAGCAACTTACTGGGTCACCCAAGCCATCTTCAGAGTTTAAAAGGATAGCTGGAGAGGCCAACGCTTTGGGTCATCTCAAAAACAAATCACTCAAGGTGGAAATCCTGCTATCAGTGCTACCTTGTAGAATCCCTCCCTTCCTACAGAAAGGCCTTTCCTGACTCCCCCAGTTGTTAGCGTTCTTGCCCCACTGGAAGGGTTTTATATTTATTTTATATTCTGGATACACATTTACCCAAGGAAGCTGGGTTAAAAATCAAAGGAGACAAAACTTATTCCAATATTCTACTATAAAAAGTGATTAGGTTGATCACTCAAAATAAAGGGTACTAAGGGGTGATTTCATAGGTAGTTTTGTTTTTTGTTTTTTTCTCAGAGAATCAAAAACTGTCAGAATTGAGAAAGGGCTTGGTGACCACCTGAGGCAGTGCGGTCCAGCGTGTGGAGCGATGAACCAGGAATCCCTAGGAAAACCTGCTTCAGAGTCCTGGCTCTGACTCTCAGTAGTTGGGGAGGGGAACTCCTACTGTTTAACCTCTCAGGGTCTCAAACTGCTCTTCTGTAAAATAAAGCTGTCATACAAAATTCCACAAGCATTCCGTGGGCTCCCGCAATGTGCCAGCGACGGTGCGAGGCACTGGGGAGACGAGGACAAAAGGAAATGAGAGCAACTCTCAAGCTGCTTACAATCTACTGGGAGAAAGCCACACAGATGTACAAAACAGAGAAGCAAGAAATGTAAAATATTTTTTTTTTGGTCAGGGTAGGAGGCAACAGTACTAACAAGTAGGGAGATCAGGAAAGACCTCCGAGTGATGGTGGCATCCACGTTGGCCCTTGAAGGTAGGGATTCTACCAGGTAGAAATGAAGAGGAAAAACATTCAGCAGCCCACACAGGCAGGAGATGGCAGGTGATGCACAGTGACTGAGCAAGAATCCAGCTGGTGACAATGCAGAACGTCTGACAGGAAGCAGTATTCCATGACTTTGTAAAGAGAGGTTGGAGCAGGGGTAACTAGGAGGTACAGTGGATAGAGCACCAGCCTTGGAGTCAGGAGGACCTGAGTTCAAATCCAGCCTCAGACCAAATACTTGACACTTACTAGCTGTGTGACCCTGGGCAAGTCACTTAACCCCATTGCCTAGCCATTAAAAAAAAAAAAAAGACCACAGAGCCCCTGACCCATCCTGGTGCTGGAGTGTAACACAGGATAAATGGATGAGAGGACTGCTATTTTGGGGCAGCTAGGAGGTGCAGTAGATAGAGCACCAGCTTTGGAATCAGGAGGACCTGAGTTCAAATCCAGCCTCAGATACTTGACACTAACTGTGTGACCCTGGGCAAGTCACTTAACCCCGACTGCCTCACCAAAAAAAAAAAAAAACAAAAATACCAAAAAAAGGTAGGTTGGAGCCAGATCATAAAGGGTTTTAAGTGCCAGAGAGGACTAAATGATCTCTAGGGTCTCCTACAGATCCAAGCACTTCATTTTACAGATAGGGAAACTGAGGACAATAGGAAAAAGGAGCATTCTCACTATCCTCAATGATTCCTAGAGCTCTGTACATGCTCAGTAGCCACCAAACACCCTAATTGACCTACGTTATCTTATTCTCTAACATTCATTTTTCATTTTGATCCAAATTTTAATTTTGATCTAATTCTTCTTCCCTCTAGCCCTTCCCCCACCTGTTGAGAAAGCAAGCAACATAATTCCCATTGTACATGTGAAGTCGTGCAAAACATTACACGTCACATTCTTCACAGCTGAATGTATATTTCTTGAGGGTAAGAACCGTTGATCTTCCTTTTTAATTTAAAAAAATGTTTTTCCAATTCCAATTTTTAACATTCTTTTTCTAAATTTTGAGTTCCAAATTCTCTCCCTCCTTCCTTCCCCTCCCCGATCTCTGAGATGGCAAGCGATTTGATACGGGTTATACATGTGCAGAGAGACTACTGACCTTGGCATGGCTGGCACCCAGCGCAGTGTATTTCACACAGTGGCCAAGGTGGTATAACAGAGGGAGTGCTGGGCTAGGAGCTGAGGAGGCCTGAGTTTGAATCCTGCCTCTACCACTTACTGCCTATAAGACCATAGGCAAGTCACTTTAACAGGGGAATGATGCCCAAAGAAGCTGCCTCCCAGGGCTCTTCTGAGTCTCACGGGAGCTAACATCAAGTGTTCTGCATGCCTGAAGGTAGCTGCCACTTGAATGATTTCACAGAAGGGGCCGCCTGCAGCTTCCGAGGTCCCTTCCTAAACTGGGGTGCTCAGTGCTCCAGATGTGGCCTGATTCCAGCTGAGTCCCCTGAGGGTGTCACTCTGGCAGGCCTGAACACCAGGGGCCCCTAAGCTGTGTCGTGGCCTCCACACAACACCAGCAGTCACCTCGATTCAACGCTCAAAAGTAACCAGCACCAACCGTGCTGAGACCCTCAGCTCTTTTTCAGATGAGCTGCAGACTAGCCAAGTGCCACCGCCCCTCCCCCATCGATACATAAAAGACCTGGCGCTGAAAGGGACCCTAGAGATTATCCAGTCCAATGCCTTCCTCTTTATTTTATTGATAAAGAAGCTGAGACTCTGGGTCCTGCCTACTTTAAGTGATTTGCCCAAGGTCACCTAGTTAAACTAAGTTTCAGAGGTGGGATCTGAACCCAGGTCCTATGACTCCAGAACTGAGGCAAGCAGGGTTAAGTGAGCGTGTGAGGCTGGATTTGAATTCAGGTTCTCCTGACTCCAGGCTCGGTGCTCTATCCACTGTGCCATCTTGCTGCCTACTATTAGGTGCTATTATTATCCCCATTTTGCTTTATAAATATCATCTCATTTGATTCTTCAGAACAACCCTGGGAAATAGTGCTATTATTATCCCCATTTTACAAATGAGGAACATGAGGTTGAGAGGTAAAGTGGTTTGCCCAGGGTCACACAGCTAGTGAGGGTGTGAGGAGGTATTTCAACTCAGGTCTTCCTGACTCCAGGTCCAGCCCTACTGACTGTGCTCCTACTGTCCTCTTTGCTTATCTTTTTATTCCTAGTGCTTGGTACAACGCCGGGCAACACGGTAAATGTTCGATAAACGCTTTTTTTCATTCATTCGTCCATTCGTCATCCTAGAGCCTATGCTGGAAAGGACCTTGGAAGTCATTATTCCAACTCATAGAGTCAATAAACATTTATTAAACCGCTAGGTGCCACACACTGTGCAAAGCACTGAGGATACAAAGCAAAACAAAAAACCAGTGCCTGCCCTCCTGGGGCTTCCAGTCTAACGGGGAGACAGCCCACAAACAGGCTGTATGGGGGATGTGGTGAGAAGCCCCCACCCCCTCAGTGAAGATCAGGACGCCCAGAGAGGTCAAAGGGCTGGAAGGGACCTCTGAGATCACCTGGTCCGGGGTCCTCTGGGTCAAAGGTTCTCGACCTTGCTTTTAAAATGGTTTGATGAGGTTTCCTTTGTCGTCGTCCTGGGTTTTTACTTTATGCATTTACAACATGATTCTGAGATGGGGTCCTGGCTGACCAAGGGGATACAAGAAACGTGGGGGGTCTGTGGTCTAGTTCGGCCCCTTTTTTTTTTTTTAACAAAGGAGGAAACTGAGGCTCCGAGAGGGTAAGGGTCTAGGAAGCGTCAGATGGAGGGTTTGAATCCAGGCCGGGGCTCCTTCCCTCACCTTACAGAGGAGGAGACTGAGGCCCAGGAGGGAGGCGAAGGGCCTTGCCAAGGGTGCCTAGGTAGCTAAGCATCAAGGGCGGGATTTGCACCCAGGTCTCGACCCCGGGGTGACGCTCGCTCCTTCCCCTCCACGGCTCTGAGACCCGCCAGGCGCCTCTCGCGGCCGCCCGGGGCCCAGACCTGGGGCCGCTCTCCCCGCCGCAGCCCCCTGTCCGCCCCCGGCCCGGGGCTTCCCAGCCCGGGAGATCGATGGCCCTGTTTGCTCCAGGGCGCGCTCACCTTCGGAGATCATGGCGAACCGCCGGCGCTTCAGCGGAGAGCAACGGTACCCCCGCGGCCACCGTACCTGCCTTGGGCTTCTGCGCAGGCGCGAACCGACGGAGGAGGTTTGGCCTCGGCCGGCCGCCGTACGCGCGGGGCTGCTGGGAAATTGGTCCGGGCCCGGCAGTGGGCCGGTCGCGCGTGCCTCGGGTTGGGCTGTCAGTGTCGGCGGCCGCTCGTCCCTGCAGAGGTGGGTAGAGGCGCGGACGGCACCCGGGCCGCGTCGTGCTTCTTGCTGTCGCCGAGGCACCATGGACGACGAGGGTAATGTGGGGCGGGCTCGCGGGACCCGGGATCCCCAGAGCAAAGGAGGGTGGGCGGGGAGACGGCTGGACCCGGAGTTCGGAGGACCTGGGTGCGAATTCCGCCTCGGACCCTTACCAGCTCGTAGAAAGAAGAAAACGCTGGATTTGGAGTCAGAGGACCTGGGCTCAAACACAGCCTTTCTGGGCCTCAGTTTACCCACCTGTAAAATGAAGGGGTTGGACTGGGTGACCCATGAGGTCCTTTCCAGCTTTAAAACCACGCTCCCATGAGATTCCTTCCTTCTACTCTATGTGTGTATGTGTACGTGTGCATGTATACATGTATGTGTGCATTGTATACATGTTTGTGTGTATATATACATATGTGCAGATACGTATGTGCATATGTGCATGTACACACTCTCAGTGCATATATATATGTATATGTATACATAAAATACATTTTTTTTCCATCTCTGCACCTTCTACAAGAAACCTTTCCCGTTCCCCTAATGCCTGTGCCTTCCTGTGCCCTCGGTTGATTATCTCCAGTTTATCTCCACTCTGTCTTGTTTGTATACAACTGCTTGCACGTTGGGCCGTGAGCTCCTTGAGCACGGGGACTTCCTTTTGCCTTCTTTGCAAACCCAGCCTAGCACACTTCCCAGCACATAATAGATGTTTAATTAAAACTTCTTGACTTGACTTGCACTTAGTTATTTGCATTTTGTCTCCCCATTAGCCTGGGAGGTTCCTAGAGGCAAAGACTCTTTCTGGCCTTTCTCTGTATCCTCAGTGTTTATCATAGTGTCTGGCACATAGTAGGCATTTGATCCTGGCCCCATAAACCTCTCTGAGTCTGTTTCCTTATCTGGAAAAAAAAGGAATATGTGCACCTGTGGTACATTATATATTTATTCTGTTGTACAGAAATTGTTTTTCCACTTAGTGTAAGCTCCTTGAGGGCAGAAACTGTTTAGTTTTTGTCTTTTATGCCTATCACCTTGCCCAGTGCCTGGCTCACCTGTTACGTGCCGCGCACCGCCCTGGGTGCTGGAGATAGAACAAAAGTGAAACCTCTCTTGTACTCAGAATCCTGCTGAGCGAGACAAAAGGTGCATTTATAGGCATATCCAGAATAGGCAGACGATCATTTTGGAGGGAGGTATTAGCAAGGCAGGAAAGGCTTTGTAATTCAGCAAGTTTAGTGAGATTCAGAGAGACTGAGGAAGGCTGCTAGATTTGGAGTCAAAGCACCCAGGTTCAAATTTGACTTCATGACTGTGTTAGTCATGTACTTTACTTTTCTGGGTCTCAGTTTCATTATCTGTAACATAAAAGGATTTATGTTAAAATTTTATTATGTTAAGATTTATGTTAAAACTAGATGATCTCTAAGGACCATTACAACTCTAGATGTATGATCCTGTGATTGCTTTCCCCCAGTCCCAGGCCATGTCAGACACTCTAGGAATGCATGGTATTATAGTAAGAGCACTGGATTTGGAGTCAGAGGATCTGAATTCATATCCTCTCCTGGCTCTGACACTATTCTTCCATCTATAAAATGAGGAGTTTGTATTTTCTCATCTCTAACCCTATGACTCACCCTAGGGGCTGATAACAACTTCCCCTAGGTTATTCTGTAGAAAATACAACTTACCTAATGAAACCTGACAAATATCTTCCCATGTCCCTTTCTTCCCAGATTTGATCAAGTACTTTAATTCCCAAATGAAAGAAGACCCTGATGTAGCTTCTGCTGTAGCTGCCATCCGAACCTTACTTGAGTTCTTAAAGAGAGACAAAGGTAAGATCTCAGTCGGCAGTCCCCCAAACTCCTTTCTCCAGAAAAAAAATCTAGGAAAGTTTTATATGTCTGCGTGTCTGCATAGCCACGTGCCCTTTCACTCCTGACTGTTGTTAATTTAATTTTGACTCAATTTCTGGTTATAATCAACCAACGTTCATTGATTAAACACCTCCTATGCACCAGGCATTAGGCTAGGCTCTTAATAAGAAAAGAGAACTTGACTTTGTATTTATTTTCTTAGATAAAATGCATACCCTTTTCTACAGAATAGTGCTCAGAGAGCCCCTTTGCAGAATGGAGATATACTTTAAATTCGTTTGAGCATTTCCTGTTCCAGAACATTCAAATCGTTGTGCTAGCAGAATGGATTTTTATTCCCAGATAAATAAACTGGGTTCACATTTTTAGTAACTCCTTCAACTTAATTCTCTGTGATGTGCCGATAACATAGGCTTGAATGATTTCATTTTGATTACTTTTGCAAAGTAAAAGCCACATTATATAGTGGAAAGAACACTCAGTGGGATTTAGTACGTTAGGAATGTGGCTTGCTCTCTGGCTCTCAGCTTCCTCGTTTGTGTAGTAAGAAACTAGATGCCTTCTAAGATCCCTTCCAACCCTAAATCCTAGGGTATGGAGAAAGCTGTGAACTAGGAAATTCCTCTCTATTCCAGAGAACTTTGTTTGTAAAATGGACATAATTGTCCTGTAAGATAGAAGGATGGGTCAGTTGCCCAAACCCAAGTTTTATTCTTCTACTGAACTTTTCAGGGGAGACAATTCAGGGTTTGAGAGCAAACCTGAAAAATGCCATTCAAATCCTGTGTAGCGTGGATTCTTCAGTGGCCGTCTCCTCAGGTGGAGAACTCTTCCTTCGATTCATCAGTCTCACCTCCCTGGAGTACTCAGTAAGTTCGTGTCCTGTCTGGACACTTTTGTGCTTCTCCATGGGGAGGTGTACAGTCTCTACTTAGAATTCGCTTTCACTTTTTCTAGGATTACTTAAAATGTAAGACAATCATGATTGAGCGAGGAGAGCTCTTTCTCAGGAGGATCTCACTTTCCAGAAGTAAAATTGCCGACCTGTGCCATACTTTCATCAAAGATGGAGCTGTAAGTGGAATCATGAGTCATCGGTGCTATATGGGAGAAAATGGCCTAACAATTCATGTAATGAGGTGTTGGGAAGGGCTTTGTGGCTCTGGGACTCATGGGTAACAATTTGAGCTGGTCTCTTGCTAGGAGAACCAAACTTTAATGGTGCCTCTGTCGGCCAGTGGACATCCGTGTCTTATAAGTACACATCCCAGTCATCTGATTATTCATTCCCTTTTGTCTCTTAAATACTGCCCTCTGAGTTTATCCCCTTTGAAGTACACTAGTTATTACTGAAACAATTTAAGGGCCATGGGTCGACTTGTACATTATTTCTGCCTGACCAGAAATGAGATCATTAACTCCCTCACCATCTATCTATTCCATCAAACACAGCCATGTTAAATTATGTAAACCATTCGTTTCAGTATAGTTCATATATGTCTGTATACTAGTGTGTTCTAGTTTAATAATGCCCCCCAGTGAGATTCCTAGCCCTTCTTCCCCCAAGGTAGGGAGCATTTCATTTTTGTCCTTATATCCCTGGCTCCTGACACAATATTTTCCACATAGTTGGTGCTTAATAAATGGTTGTTAAATTCAGCGACCATTGTAAGTTACTGTTGTGTGTACAGCATGGCGCTAGATCCTAGGGGGTACAAAGGTCTGGGGCCCTGTGGGCCTAACCAGCTTTGTGTGGCCTTGTTCACTTAACTCCTTAAATTAAAACCTGAAAACTCAACATGCACATGTTGTTCATCCTTCATTTTCTAAGAGGCCCAATGACACCTAGCAGAGGGGGACCCCATGGAGCCTTTCAAAGAGCGGGTCAGAATCCAAGTGAGTCAGTGAACAATGGCGGCTCCAGCTAGGGTCACTGGGTCAAGGTTAGAGTTAGAAGGGACCTTAGTAGTCATTTAGACCAACTCCCACATTTTACAGATAAGGAAACTGAGATGCCAAGAGGAAAAGTGAGTTAGCCAAGGTCACACAGAGTAAGATGCAGATTTGGGATTCACTTCCAGGGCCACTCCAGGTCCAGCTTGTTAGGCTCTGAGAGAAGAGTATGGGCTCTAGTGAGGGCCAGAGTCATGTATAAAGTCAGAAAGGACATCAGTGGTCCTCTGGGCCAGTGATATCAAATGCAAATAGAAAGCATACTGACATAGAAGACCACAAATTAACATTATCTATGTTAGGCTGTATTCTAGGTTTTGTTAAACATTTCCCAGTTACGTTTTACCTGCTTCCTTTCAAGTGACACTTAGATCTAGATCAGCCCCTTCATTTTAGAGAGGAAACTAAGTCAAGTGACTTGCCCATGGTCACACAGGTGGCAGAGCTTTGAAACCAGAACTTAGACTACAAATGCACTGTCCTTTTCACTGTACCTACCGGCCCCTTCTGAAGAGGGGTGGGACAGGGAGGAAGGAGGCCCATAAAACATTCTGTGGATTGTAGGGTCTTTGCCAACCCCTTCCTTTTTTTTTTTTTTCCTTCAAGCCTGGGCTGTCACCTTCATGCTTTACACACAAGACTGATTTGGGGAAAGGAATATTTATTGGGGAGTATCAGAATTCTGACCTACTGTACTATGACGGCAAGTGGAATGTCGATTACATCAGAATATCATAAGACAACACGACCAGCTTTGTACACCTTGATTTATTTAACTCCTTAAATTAAAAGATGAAAACTCACAAGGCATTAAAAATCTCTTCGTTTGATAGAGGATCTTGACTCACGCCTACTCACGAGTGGTGCTCAGAGTCCTGGAGAAAGCAGCCGCGGCGAAGAAACGCTTCAGCGTGTACATCACTGAGTCCCAGCCTGACTTATCCGGGCAAGTGTCTTTCTACTCTGTTGTCTTAACGGCCGTCGTTTTCATGTGTGAACCACATACTGTCGTCCATGCCTGACTAGCCACTGGAGCCCCTCAGTACCCAGGATGCCCTAGGAGCAGAGGGCTGGGGCAGCCAGGTGTGGCCTGAAGAATTACCCAGCGTGGCTTTTCAAGCGGTGGTTGAGAGAGTAAAGCCATCTTCGTTTTTGAGGGGAAAACCGTCTTTTGTCACTGTTTATTTTTTATCAATACATTTTCTTTTGATCTCTTAGGCACTTTATGACAAATATCAACTTCCAGCCTCTCCCCTTTCCCATTAAAAGGTGAGGCAGCACCAGCCGCCTAATGGAATAGTTGCAAATGACCATCTGTGTCACTTTTCACTTTTTTGGTTTTCTGATTGTTAGCAAAAAAGGACGTCCATTTTAACTGGAATAATTGGAAGCGACATTCTCTGTTGTGTTTGACCAGAGTGTTGTTGCCCCTTGGTGCTGTCTTTGTTTACATTGTTGCAGCCATTGTGTAAAGTTTGTTGCTTTGGGCCTGCTCTCTCAGGGTGCATCAGTTCCTACAAGTCTGCTATTGCAATTATTCTTACTGAAACTCACCATGAGCAATGATATAAACTATTCTGGTAACAGAAAATTTAGTTTTATACATGCTGATCTTTTTTTTTAATTAATTTTTTTCATTTATCAACATCACTTCCATAAGCTTTTGAGTTTTAAATTTTTCTCCACCTCCATGCCCACCTCCCTCCCCAAGACATCGCGCAATCTGATATAGGTTATACATATACATTCCTATTAAACAATTTCACATTAGTGATGTTGTAAGTAAGAATTAGAACCAATAGGAGGAACCACCAGAAAGAGGAAACAAAACACAACAGAAGAAAAAAAAGAGCAAATAGTATGCTTCGATCTGCATTCAAATTCCATAGTTCTTTCTTTGGATGTGGATAGCATTTTCCATCATGAGGCGTTTGGAGATGTCTTAGATCCTTGTATTGCTAAGAAGGGTTAAGTCTATCAATATTAGTAACTAACTGATTGTTATTCCCTTCTTGAGCCAAATCTGATGAGAGTAAGGTTCAAACAATGCTCATTTCCCTCCCTTCTTTCCTTTTACTGTAATAGGTTTTTGTGCCTTTTCCTGTGATGTAACTTACCCTTTTCTGCCTCCTCCTTTCCTTTTCTCACTGTTCATTTTCTTAGATCAGATTAATCCACTTACTTGGATCCATTTAACCCACTTGATTAGATTTTTTTTAATCATTACTTCAAAGTCAACTTATACCCACCTCCTCTATATATTCATAATAATAATATAGTTTTCAAGGGTTACAGGTGTCATCTTCCCTTGTAGGGATGTAAACAGTTTGCCCTTATTAATAACATGTTGTTTCTTTCTGTCCCATTTACTTTTTTATGTCTCTCTTGAGTCTTGTACTTGAAGATCAGATTTTCTGTTTAGCTCTGGTCGTTTTATAAGGAAGGTTTGGAAGTCCCCTATTTCGTTGAATATCCATCTCCTCCCCTGAAAGATCATGCTCATTTTTGATATATCATCATATGCTGATCTTAAACCCTGTGAGTGATCTGATAATACCCTAACATTTTAACATTTTAAACATGTCATTTTGTTAAAAGACAAAAATCTAGTGATCTACCCTTTACCCACACATCAGCGTTAACTGAGTCCCATGCTAAATATGCCGATTGTTGTTTAAAATCTGAATTTATCACATATAGTACTTTTCAAAGGCATTTCCTAACACTCCCGGAATTTTATTTGCAGGAAGAAAATGGCAAGAGCTCTCAGCAGTTTGAATGTGCCAGTCACTGTGATTTTAGATGCTGCTGTTGGGTGAGTTCACTCATTTCCTGGGTTACACCCATGCTTTTCTGTTCTCCTTTTGGAGGCTGGCCTGAAGCACTGTTGTAAATGGAAGCTTGGAAAATTTGTGAACTTCAAATAAGTAGCTTGCCATTTCTTGACTAATAGCTACGTGAAATTATCATGCCTAGCGTCAGCTTGGACCTGGTGATTTACTCGGTCTAGGACTGGGGGATACTTGGGAAGCAGGAGTGATTTGCTAATAACAGGATCATTAAAGGGCTAAGGTATTTTAAGGGCAAGAAACGAAGGTCATGTACACAAATGGGGGGTGGAGGGGAGAGAGCTTGAGGAGAATACCTTTGGGATTAAGATTTAAGCACTGACTGGTAGCCTCTCATATTCTAAAACATGGTGTCACTAGTACCTGGGTCTGTCATTTCTACCATGTTGGGTAGGTTATTCCCTCTGGATCAGGTGCCAAATATTGGGCTTGTCAGCAGATTCCCTCCTAAGCATGGTTGCTAATTTCCTGACAGAAAGATAAATTTTCTGATGAGTAAGGAAATTAGAAATATTTTCAGAAGCATCCATTGTGAAGAGCACTGGTTACTTATTACAGAAAGTATGAGTCTGAAAAAAAATAATGGAAATATGTTTTGCATGACTTTCCATGTGTAATTGATATAATATTGCTTGCTTCTAAAAGGGTGGGGAGGGGGTGGGAAAGAGAATTTGGGATTAAAAATTTTTTTTAAAGAATGTTAAAAAAAAAGAAAGTATGAGGCTATTGTATCAGAAGTTTTTTTAATTAGGTTGTTATGTCAGCATGACATAGTGGATAGATATCTGACCTTGGAGCCAGGAAGACCTGGGTTCGAGTTCTGCTTCTGACCTATCCTGGCTAGGTGACCCCAGGCAAGTCACTTGACCTCTCAGGGCTCTAGGCAACTCTCTAACACTAAATTGCAGAGGAGTCCCAACCTGCTTTGGTGGAGGGAATTTCGTCACCTGGTAGCTCCCTCTATGAATGAAATCCCAGTTCCAGTCACGAAGCTCTATATCAGAGCCCAGGTCGAAGGATTAATCTTGTTACTTGCTCTGAATTCTCCAGGAAGTCAAATCCAGCGAAAGGGGAAGGTGGCTGTTGTCACAAAAAAAACCCACAATTCGCATTGGCCCATGTTGGAATTGCTTAAGAGGGGCAGGGGGATTGGTGGTCACTGTGTCACGAGGACCTTTCTTTTCCTCTTAGCTACATCATGGAGAAAGTGGATCTCGTGATAGTGGGTGCAGAAGGAGTTGTTGAAAATGGCGGCATTATTAACAAGGTATTTGTAGATTATGTGTAGTTGGGTGGTGCCATACTGCACCGAGCTTGGAGTCAGGAAGACTCGGCTTCCTGGGTTCAAATCTGGCCTCAGACACGCAATAGCTGTGTGACCTTGGGAAAGTCATGTAACCCTGTTTGCTTCAGTTTTCTCATCTGTAAAATGAGTTGGAGAAGGAAAGGGCAAAGTACTCCTGTATCTTTGCCAAGAAAACCCCAAATGGGGTCAGGAAGAATGGGACGCAACTGAAAACGACTGAAGAAAAACAAACTTTTAGATTTGCTTGGGCACTTCTGTGGTGCTGGAAGCTGCAGACCGTGGGACACTTAGGGACAGGTCTCTTGTGCAGGGCTGCTAGGTGCCCGTTGGGGCCTTCCTGACTCAGTGTTAGGAAGCCATGACTCCAGAGGTCATGCCATCCTGGACCTTACCATCTCTTTCCACAAGCCATTAGTACACAACCTGAAGAAACTTTATTTTGTCCAGATTTCTTTCTGTTTCTTGGAATATTCTTCATGGATTAGGCAAAGGAACAGGTTTCTACTAAGACAAAGTTGAGGTGAGATGATTATTTCATTTAGCATCAGAAATATTCCTGGATTCATTTAAGGCATTCATGATTTGTATTTATGGTGCAGTTAATCCGAGTGTACCATTAAAATAAAAAGCAGGTGACATGGAGTTATGTTGGACTTGCTTCCTCGGACCTTTCTGATCTGTTTGTAAAGGACAGACAGAACATTCTTGTAGGTTCTCTTTTCCATCACTTGATCTCTGAGGGAAGGGTTTAGGGCAGGGGTGGAGAACTTCAAGGCCGAAGTTTGGATTCAGTCAAAGGGCTGCACTTGAGCACCTAAAGGGCCACCCCTTGAGGCTGCAGGTTCCCCACCCCTGGTTTAGGGAAAGTTTGTCGTTGGACAGAATCCCTTTGTGAGTGACCTCTAGGCCTCTTCTTCTTCCACAGATTGGCACCAACCAGGCAGCCGTGTGTGCCAAGGCACAGAACAAGCCCTTCTATGTAGTGGCAGAAAGTTTCAAGTTTGTCCGACTCTTTCCTCTGAATCAGCAAGATGTACCAGATAAGTTTAAGGTAAGAGATTCATTTACATGTTAGAAATTCTAGGCCTTGTCTGCAATGCGCCACCTTTAACCCTGTACAGTCAAATTTTTTCACATTTTTTTTATTGAAAATCACCATAAAATTTTACATCTGTGTGATATTTTAAATCGCCAGCAAACACATCAACTCAATTCAGGGAGCATTTGTGAAAGAAGCCTTGGTTTGCGGGCACAACAAAAAACCTGAAGGGCCCCTCTCCTAAGGAGCTCCTGTCTACTGGGGAATAGAGCACCAAGCCTGTGTGGAGGGACAGTATGCAGTGATGGGAGGAGGGGGAGGTTAAGAGGTGGAGAGCTCCAGGCACAGTGGGCTACTTGTAAAAAGGTGTGGTGCCTGGAGATGAAGGCCATGGGGACTTTGACAGACTGTGGGAAGGGGCCTAAAGTGAAATACAGCTGGAAAGGTGGGCTGGAGGCCTTTAAATGCCACGCTGAATAGTTCGTATTGTATACAGCTAGAGGCAGGAAGAACGTTCTGTGAGCAGTTTTAAGCATATCCATTCAGTAGCTGCATGGGTGGGTTGGAGAAAAGAGGCCAGAGGCAGGAAAACAAGGCCGTGCATGCATCGAGTGGCAGTAAGATTCTGAGCTAGGGAAGGACAAATGGGAGAGCTGTCCTGGAGAAAGGCTCGCCAAGTGGTCAGATCCTTCATGCAGCTGATAAGATATAAAGGGAGTAGCAGACACAGGAGCATCTCCTCACGATAGCACAGCAGGAATCCTCCTGCCGCTAATTTCTTCTAACGCCAAGTTTTTGGCTTAATGTTTGCTGAATGAAGACTCACTGAGTTAATTTGTAGCAACAGCGGACGGAACATTGGTTTCCATTTCCTTCATCCCAATTAGTGTATTTTTTCCTTCCTCAGTACAAAGCAGCAACACTAAAGTCTGTTGGAACCGGACAAGATCTCAAAGAGGAACACCCCTGGATTGACTACACCCCACCTTCCTTAATCACATTATTGTTCACAGACCTTGGGGTGCTGACGCCCTCAGCAGTCAGCGATGAACTCATCAAGCTTTACCTCTAGCTCCCGGCCCTCTTTGACCATCAAGTTTACCAAAAGCACAGGGTGATGACCCAGGACAAAGTGGAGTAAATAAAACTTCCAAGGTTTACGGACTGTTTCAATCCAACAAGCATCCCGTGTACTGTATGCTTTTCTGCATAAGACACACAGTGTACAGCTATCCCTTCCACATCGAAACTTTCCCCATCAAGGTTTTGACAGCAGATTGGCGTAAGAAATTAAATAGGAATTTTTGAGTTTTGTGGAAGCTGCAGACGACACAGGTTTTACAGTAAGGTACTGTACTGTACTGTAAAGTAGTGTAAAAAGACAGAATTCAGACTTCTCTGGTATGAAGGGAGAGCCAAAAATTTTACTTGGCTTTTTGAGATCACTGAGGTACCGCACCCCTAACCCCTACAGTGTGGAAGGGATAGCTGTATTATGATAATGATTCTGAAGGCACATGGTCTTATCTAAACCAAGACCATCATTATGAAATTCAGGGCTGAATCTATACTGTGTCTATACCCTAGAAATACAATTTTTAATAAAAGTTTAAATATGTATAGGCAAATCCTCAGGTACCTACTTCTGCTTATTCAAGGCCTATCTAAATTAAACTTGTACTTTCCCTTCACTCTCAAACCAAGTTATACTTTAAGAATTAATAATAGCTAATATTTATATGGTGCTGTAAGTTTTACAAAGTGCTTATATGTGTCTCTTTCAGTCTCATCTGATTAATTCTAATACTGTACTCTGCAATCGGGGACCAGTCTGCCAGAAAGTTTAATTTAACATTAATCTATAGCCAAACCACTAGCTTGCAAATGTCCTCATGCCGTCCTACGTGACTCTGCCCCAACACAATTTCAGGAACTTGTGTGTAGGAATCAACAAACTAGAGGGCACAGTGAGTAGAATGTTGGACCCAGAATCGGAAGACCAGAGTTCAAATCCAGCCTCAAGACAGTTTTAGTAGATCCTTGGCAAGTCACTTACCTGTCTACCTCAGTTTCCTAAATATATGATATGATATGATATAAATAAATGATAAATAGATATAAGTAACATAGACCCACCTCCCAGCGGTGTTGTGAAGCTCAAATAGCATATTTGTAAAACAGTTTGCAAACCTCAAAGCCCTACTTCAGGGCTATTGTTAACCATATTTATGATTCCTCAAGTGTAACTTAAGAGAGGACAGCGCAGCTCTGTAACCTTTAGTCTCCCCATACGAGTGCCCATGACTGGTGAATGCCCACCTCACCAGACAGGACTTTCTCCCGTTGGGACACAAAGCACTGGGCTGCCGTTGCTGACCCTGCACTAAGAGCCCAGGCACGAATGCTGGAAACTCCACGAAGGATTGATTTTTAACTGAACCTTCCTTATTTTTCACCTCTGGATAAAGAGGCCTTCAGGAATAAAAACTTGAGTTCTGTAGCTGGGGAAGATATAAATTTCCTTTAAATTAAGGGCCCTGAAGCTATTTTGTGTCAGGGCCCCCCTTTCAGAATGTTTTGAAATACATGAAATTTCAAAGGAAATCAATCAATGAAATAGACACCAGGTAAATCTCTGTACTAAGCAAAATTTTAAGCCCTAAACTTTCAGGAAAATTATTTGGGGTAAAATTGGCAACTTCCCAAATAGCACTGAAAAATTTTAATATGTTACAAGCAAATAAATTCCAAAAGGAAGCCACAAAGCCCACTACAATATTCACTTTGTTAATGTACAATCCTGCTACGTTAAGAAATAGCACACGAGACCATTCAGGTCAAGGTAATGGTTTCCCTAAAAGAAAGTACTCCAGAATAATTGCCCCTTAGGAAAATGGTTCACCCTTGTCGATTTTTCAAAAACTCACTTTCAAAACATTATCCCACGTAGGTCCCACCTACAGCACATGAACCTAGTGGCAATGTCCACAAAGAAAGCCAAATTCCTAGTTAAAAAAGTTACAGGATTACTATATGACTCAAAAGCTGACAATCAAGCATTTTATTACCTTTATTTCTTAAACTAACTCCAAGAAAGCAGTAGAAAAATGGTCTTTTCAAAATAAATATCCACACTTATTTACACGCAAAAATACTGTTTGTGTCCCTCAGTCGGTCTGAGAAGGTGGAGGCAGAAATGAGATCCCTGGGATGTGATTCATAGCTGGCCTCTTCCAGGCAGACAGCAGCTTCTGAGCAAGGTTACTGGCCCAGACTTCCACCTGAGGCAGGAACAGAACAGTTTGTCCCATTCCCCCTCACCACCCCCTCCCCCAGTATGGGTCACTTCACCATGCCCTTCTCTGAACTCGTTAGAGGGTGCCCTCCACTGATGCCGCAGCTGCCACACGGCCGGCCCCGAGTCAGCTGTCGTCCCCTTCCAGATCCGAGGACCCTAAACCTGCCAGCTCAGCCTCGCCTTTGCCACATGCCAACAGCCTCTTCTCAAACTCTCCTTCACTCATTTTGCCCTTTTTTAACTTTTTCAAGAGTCTTGTATCATTGAGCAGCTCTTGCATGTCTTCATCTTCAACATCAAACTCCTGGAAGCAGAAGGAACCAATGACTGTTCGTTAAACTCCTGGAAAAGTAAATGCATGGTAGAAGCAAATGGCTTATGTACTTTTTAAAGGTTTGTGAATGCCTCCTGCTGTCATGGCGTGGCCACCTTCCATGCCATCCCACTACCCATCATACTCCCCAGACACACCTTCCTTTTAACAAAGAAAAACAGACCAAAGTGGATCAATGTTCTACCCCAGAATCCCCCCTTCTGTCTACTGAGATGAAAGAAGTATGTTTCCTCACCCATCTGAAACTGACACCGGTCCCAACGACTCATTTTTTAAAATTATACATGCATGCCTCTCAAATTAGAATTACTTGCTCAATCAAATTATAATCAATTTGCTCACCACAAAAATTAAAATTACTGGAAATCAGTCACCAAAATGTAAAAAGTGGTAAAAGTTTTAAGCCCTTGCCTACATCTGTCCAGATGACTCATCTGTTTTTAAGGTCACTCACAAGCATACTTTGTATTTGCTCAGAGATTCAAAGATGAATTTACACGTGACTTAGCCAAAAGAAGGTTGTATACACTACCTCTTCTCTTTTCCTCTTTTCAAGCATTTTTTTCTTCTTTTCCTTCTTGGCTTTCTGCTTTGACCAGGCTTTGTTCTTGATAAATTTCTTTTTTCCTTCATTCTCTTTTTTTTCTTTTCTTTGTTGCTCTAGAAATTTCTGTCTCTGTTTCTCTCTGTTTTTATCTTTAAATGCAATAGTGTCTGTATCAATAGTAACAGGCACAAAATCCGGAAACTGTTTTCCCCTTAGCTCTGGCATCTTGGGCATCCGTAGGAGGGCAAAACCTTGGGCAAGACTAGCGAAATCTAGATCTAAATAATTTAAAAATCAGCATTAGTCACAATCAGAAAAAAAATTTGTCTTGCACCTTGACAGAATTTGGTTTGTTTTGTTTTTTTTAACAAAACCAAAGATTTTAGTGTTTCTGAAGAAGTTCAAATACATTATGCTTTTTTTACAAACTACTAAAATCTGAGTATCAGCTTGTCAACAAAATTCAATGGTCAGTAACTTCTATTTTGGGAAGAAGCTGGTGCAGCAGTGGCTAGAGTTTTGGGCGTCAAGTCTGGAAAACTTGATTTCGACTGCAGCCTCAGACACTGACTAGCTGTGTGATCTCGGGCATGTCACTGAACCTCTGCTTCAATTTCCTCAACTGTAAAATGGGATAACAACAGCACTTACCTCACAGGACTATTGTGAGGATCAAATGAGATAATATTTGTAAAACACCAAGCCCGGTGCCTGGAACATAGTAAGTGCTGAATAAATGCTGCTAGTGCTGTTATTACTGTGGCCTATTTAAACTTGAAACCCAAGAATATGCTTTCTTATTAATACCAACATACAGAGTACTAACTTAACACAAAGCAATATCTGGGAAAATATAAGATGTGTGAGGTGGGAGCAAAAATAAGCAAATGGCAAAAGTTCACCTTTTAACCGGAAGATGAGATTACATTCGTGCTTTGCATAGGCCTGGACACAAGACACAAAAGCTTTCATGCCCTTTTCAAACACTGCTCGGTCTGCCAGAGCCATTGACTTTAGCTGGGGGAGAAGGTCAGCTGGGTTTTTCTGTGGCTTCATCTCCTGCAGGGGACACTATCAAATTCGTAGTCTTCAATACTGGGCCTGAATCCAATAAACTGTCCTCAGGGCCCCTAATACACCCCCCCCCCCGCCAAGCTGTCACTAGTGAACTTGGAGGACACACCCAGACCACACAATCACAGACTTTAGAGCTGAAAGGGACACAGGTCTAGTCCAAACCCCTCATTCTATTTATTTTTTTAAATACATAGAACCATTCCTTTTAACTATTCTCCCTCCCACTACCCTCCAAAAAAAAAAAACCCCAAAAACCCAAAGGCCTGTAAAATATGCATAATCAAGCAAAACAAATCCCTCCGCTGACTATGCCCAGCTGGTCCCTCATCTGTCTGTCGGAAGGTGTGTGCCCCCTGGCTCCACCAGCAGAATTCACGTTCGTGTTCCACACGTGACGGTCCCCCACGCCAATCCGGAAGCGTCCCTCTTCCCCTTCTCTGCTCTGCTCCTCCTGCATCTGGAATGCCCCCTTGCGCCCACTCGCCTCCTCCCTTACTGAATCCCTGCCCACCCTTTGAAGCCCAGTCCACAGTGGCCTGTCACCCTCCAACTCCAGGAAGCCTGTGCTGACCCTGAGGCAGTAATGACCTTTCCCCCACGCCCCAGAGCTCACCTGGGGCTCTGCTTTTTTGTACCATAAGCTTCGTTATTTACTTCAAGGACTGTCATCTCTGTACGTGTCCTGTCCTCCACGTGGAAGGACCATCTGCTTGGGGGAGGCCAGGACAGTCCCAGCACGACAGGACCATAGACTGAGAGCTGGGGGCACCTCAGAATCCCCCAAGTTCAACTCTCTCACTTTACAAATGGGGAAACTAAGGCTGCAGGGATGGAACCTGCCTTGGTCACACAGCTAGGAAGGGTCAGGGCAGAATCTAAACCCAGGTCGTATAAATCCAAGGTCAGCACCGGCTCCTGTATGCTGTACATTTCAATGACATGAAAGAGACTACAACCTGAGGTCTCGATAATCACTTGAAGGTTGCATTTTCTCAAGATTCTAAGTTCAGGACAGAAAAGAGCTTCGGAGACACTGAGTCCAGCTCGCCCATTTCACAGAACTGAAGTCCTCGAGAGGCTAACGCAAGGACTTGGCCAAAGACACCCCCAGCTAGTCAGGGCAGGGCCCTCACACTCCCAACCCGGAACTCTCTCCCTCTCACCTCTCAAGTCACCGGGTGTTGGAGGAAAAGAGAAACCGACTTACTTTTTGGTTGATGGAGAGGAAGTTGACATAGGACTCTTCCATGGGAAGCAAGAACACAAGCGCGCTGCCGGCGTGGCCCATCCGTGCTGTGCGCCCACAGCGATGCACAAAGGCGCTGTGAACAAAGACAGGGAGATGCAGTGAGCAGGGAAAGCCGTCGGCGTGGGGGCCAGTCGTGGTCCCAAAGACAAGACCGAGGAACACAGCGGGAAGGAGAGGCACCACCACTGCGCACTGCACACTCCGGAACATGCTGCATCTCCCTACAGGTTCTGCTTAACTGTTTTTATCCTTTTTAAATCTTTGTTACAGAGGGAGGCTTCTGGGGGAGGGTAACAAAATGGAAATAACATGGGTGAAAAAGGGAAGACGGGGCTCCTCACACACAGTGACATGCCTTCTGTGGGCTGGCAGCAGAGCGGAGGCCAAAGCTGGGGGACGAGGACACGCAACAGGGAGGTGAAAACTATGCTGAAATCTGTTCTGTGCGTGCCAATCTGAGAAAGTTACTGGCAACAACAAGGAAGACTGGTGAGAGGCCATTTTCCTATTAGTCAAAAGGGAAGCTCCATAGATCAGGCCACATTTAGCTCTCAGCACTGGGCAGAGAGGCAGGGCCCTGGAGGCCAGAGGACCTGAATTCAAATACCTGACACTTACTAGGTGGGGGACCCTGGGCTGACTTAATCGCTGAAAACGCTTCTCTGAGTTAGAGATGGGTGGCAATCGGCATCAGCGCTGGAAATTCTGACAGCAACGATTATCTAAACTATCACAGAGCTTTGACATACGTGGAACGGGGGTCAGTGGTAAAGCGAACACTACCCAATACAGGAACTTCCTTGACCCACACAGGTTCAGTCACTTCCAGTCTAAGAACTGCCTGAAGGCCCCAAGAAGTGAGGCCAGCGTATGCGGGTGGCAGGCTCTGAACCCAGGGCTTCCTAAGTCCAAGGCCAGCCCTCCACCCACTGCACCAGTCGTGACATCAAAACCAATTTTTTTTTTAAAGCAACATTATCACCAAATAGTATGCTTACAAACTGCATTCACAAGCATTATCAGAAAGAACATGTTGTACCTTGCATTGCTAGGTGGGTCATATTGCAAAACCCAATTTACTTCAGGAATGTCTATTCCCCGGGCCATCACATCAGTGCACACTAAAATACCACTGTGAAATTGAAAAAAAGAAAGCATTTATTATGATTAAATGTTAATAGCTTCAATATCACCAAACAGTACTTAGTGAGTATTCATTCTACAAGAAACTCTGTGTTAAGAACATGGAGTGATGGAAACATCTGTCAGAATTAACTGTGTGTAACATGGGACCAAAACCAAGTTGAAGAGCAAAACTGTACTTCCTAATAAGAGCAGCCTGACTACACAGATGGCACCTTCAAAGCCCGTCACACTCACAGTGCATGTAATGCTCTACACTGGGGGGCTTTCCTCTGAAAATCTCAAGGATCTGACAAAATTTCATTGCTCCACCAGCACAACATTTAATTAAGATAGCCAACTCCCACTGAAAATGTGGATCAAGGGCAAAATTTCCGCATGAAAATGAGTAACAGGAACAATGTACTATTCATTCCTCTACAGCGTGAACGCACGACATGCATGCTGACAGGCCAAATACAGCACACACAAGGTTTTTAGCAAAAACGTCTTCTTGCCTAATTAGTGAGCCTAACTGCTTACCTACATGTTGGCACGTAACTGACTACAACCAGGTGTCAAGCCTCAATTAAAGAATAATTATGAAAAATCATCATGGAGTCCAGACACATGGTTACTGATCACCCAACTCCACAGCTGAAAAAAACATAGATGCCTACGCTCTTACAGTCATTCAAAGACAAGAAGTGATATTTTTCTTCCTCAAATTAAAAAGTGCTATCCAATACGTGGCAGCACCCTCAAGCCCAAAATGTCAACTATTTTTCAATGTTCAAGCTGCCAACGTGTAGACCTGCCCCGTGGGCAGCCACAGTGAGAGCGCACTGGGCTGGAGGGAACACAATGTTCCTGTCCCACCCAACTGACTTCAACATTCTGTATCTTTTCTGCCCCCGGGACCCAACGAAATCTCACAGGAAGCAAACCTACCTTTGCAATTTGCGAAACTCCATGAATATCTTATTGCGTTTATATTTCATCTTCCCATGAATGCACATTATTTTTACATTCTTAACCAGGGCCTCCAGAGCCTTCCCATAATATTCCACACAGGCACAGGTACTATGGGGACCCAAAAAAAAAAAATTGACATAATCTGTGCTCCCAAAGTCTTTGAAATAAAGTGAGGGGAAGGAAGATACCAAGAGATAAACCTACTCCCCATTATCATTTTCCAAACTTAAAAATTTCAAAATAAATAACAGAGGAACGACATAAGTATTAAAAGACTCTTCCTAATGATGAGAGAATGGCAAATACAACACAGTCCCCAACCCCAATCTGCAAAACTTGACCTCTTGGGTCAAGGGATTAAAGTCCTTTGATGATAAATATGTTTTGTATGAGTTAAAACATTAAGGTTGTGGTCTCCACAGCCAAGATTATACGTAGGGGAATCGTAATGTCTTCGAGTCAAAGTCCCTGACCTCCAAATGGGAGGCTGCCTAAACTAAAATGCTAACTCACCATCATCAAAATAATATCTTGTATATGCACACATTTTAGTTTTCAAAGCACTTTCCCACACATTATGTCATCTGATTTTCTCAATAACATTAAGAGATAGAGCAAATATTAACATTCTCATTTTACTGATGAGGAAACTGAGGCCCAGAGATGTTAAGTGACTTCCCTTAAGATAAGGGTGGGGAACTTTTCAGCCTCAAGGCCACCTGTGGCCTCAGTTTCCCCTGCCTCAAGCTCATGTGGCCAATATGCTGGCAAAGCCGGGGACTAAAATCAACCTCGCTGGGAGCGGGGTGCCTTTCTCACGCTATCATAAGGGTCTCCCAATCAGATGCCTTTCTCACTCTATCATAAGGGTCTCCCAATCAGACGCCTTTCTCACTCTATCATAAGGGTCTCCCCATCAGACGCCTTTCTCACTCTATCATAAGGGTCTCCCAATCAGATGCCTTTCTCACTCTATCATAAGGCCTGATTTCCACATCTGGCTTTTTTTTTTTTTTAAACCTCCTCTACCTAAACAACAACTTCCCGCTGTTGTTTAGTCATTTCCAGTCATGCCTGACTCTTCGTGACCCCATTTGGGTTTTGGGGGTTTTTTAGGGCAGAGATACTGGAGTGGTTTGCCATTTCCTTCTCCAACTCATTTTACAGATAAGAAAACTGAGGCCAACAAGGTTAAGTGACTCAACCAGGGTCACACATCCAGTAAGTGTCTGAGGCCAGATTTGAACTCAGGAAGATGAGTCTTCCTGACTCCAGGCCCGGCATTCTATCCACTGTACCACCTAGCTGCTCTTACCCTATTCATAAAAGATTAATTAACTATGAGGCTCTCCTAAAACAGCTCCTGCTCTTGACCTCCAAAAAACAATGCACTTTGGTGACAGAAGGACAAGTGATAAAGTGCGTACAACACACTTTCATAACCACAGCTGGGTTTGAGCCAACAGAATAAAGACAAAACTTGTACAAACTTGTTCCTGCCTTCCATTTTGAAACAAGGGCCAATACTATTGTGGAGAGAATCCAAAGAGACTCGAGGCCTGGGAGCACTTATTCGTGCATCCTGTACCAATAACAATGTTTTGCTGGATCACCGTATGTACTTTCCCCAATCCCAAGGGAGCCCAAGAACCATACCTGAAGAACACCAGGTGTTTTTCCTGCTTATGATTTCGGAGAAAATGCACAAGTTGATTAAATTTCTCATCTGCTCTGCATACCTGCACAATAACAAAGGAGTGAAAACTAAAAGGCATAAAAAAGAAATGAAAAATTTTTTAAAAAGACTTTGAACATGGTACAGTTAAAAGAGTCTCAACTGTGGAGTCAGGTTATCAAAGGACAAATATCACCTGACACCAATATGTGGGCCCTTTTTCATTTCTGAGCCTCAATTTCCTTATCTGCAAAATGGGGATCACAATCCCTGTATCACCTACCTTACAGGACTATTGTGAGGAAAAGGCTTTGTAAACCTTGAGAGGTTATAAAAATGTGAGTTAATTTTTACAACATGCTCTCTCTCCATTGAATTTTTCAGTTCCAGCATACAGGTTTTAAGGGAATTAATTCACCCATTCACTGGATATTTTCACTGGAATGATAATCAGACATTTCTTTGGTAGCACAGACTCCAGGGTACCACTGCTGGTCAAAGTGAAATTAAAGCACAGGATTATAGCATAGAAAGGGGAATCATAGACTTCAAATACACCCTCCAGGATCAGGTGTAACTGTACCCATTTTTTTTTTAAGGCAATTGGGGTTAAGTGACTTGCCCAGGGTCACACAGCTAGTAAGTGTCAAGTGTTTGGTCTGAGGCTGGATTTGAACTCAGGTCCTCCTGACTTCAGGGGCAGTGCTCTATCCACTGTGCCACCTTGCTGCCCCCTCCAAATTGTTAATAAGTGCTCAAAAAAAGAAGTGTGAAGTTTCCGTTCATGGTACATAACAGAATCAAAAGAGGTCGGCACAGTAAGGGACCCAAGAGACCATATCAGTTACCTCATTCTGACCAAGAATCACCTTCACTAAAACCCCGCTCTATCCACCCTTCAAAGGTGGCCCATCCTACTTTTAGAGAGTGCTATTCAGAGAAAGCGTCTCCTGACAACAAGCATCCATTTGCCTCATCCAAACACCATTCCTGTCTGCAGTCAAGGAAAACAAATGATCCCCCTCTGTACAAGAGGCCTTCAAATACTGGAAGACAGGTGGGAATGGGGAACACTGATGTTGAAGGGGTGGGAGAAGAATCTGAAATTCTACATATCCCCCCATCTCCACTGAAATGGTGACTCCTTCAGGGCAAGGAAACACACCTGGTTAAGTATGTGGCGAACAAATGAATAAATGAATGAGTGAGGACTGAAAAGCAGAGTTGTCGGCATGCATCTCCAAAGAAGGCCAACAGGGGTAGCTGCAGGATCTAAATTAAACATTGGCCAGGAAGAATATCGTCTTTCTGACCTAGAGATCTAATTTCCCAAAAACCTTTTCACCGTCTAGTCAGGAAACGAAAGCTTATGGGAAAGGAAACTAAATCCTAGCTATCCCCAGAGGCCAGACCCATATTCAAAATAACATTTATCCTGCCAAGCAGAGCATCTGAAACGTCACTCACAGTTTCCTTGCTAGACTGCAGATGAGAAGTCAGACCTTCCCCACGACCCCTCAGAATGTCTGGGGGCTTCTAGTTTTGCTTTAAGTGAGCACTTACATGAGCCGGGGCAAAGACTGCATTCAGAAACAGCTGTCGGGCATCGAGGGTCAATGAGTGCCTTGCATCCAATAGGCACACAATAAATAAATACTGGCTGAATGAGTCAAAGAAAACAACATCTGCTACAGAGCCCTTAGGAAACAGAGTCCATACAATGGCTACAGGGCCTAAGCTGCAGATCTCGTTTTCCAATTCAACAACGGGTCTCACCCACCACTGCTGAGTCCCTGGAACCTTTCTAAGAAGAGCCAAGGGGTCCCCTAGCAAAGCCTGGCAGCTCTCACCATGTAGTAGTTCTGCAGGCGGCTGGGAGTCTTCTGGGTGCTGGTAGCTGCCACCCCTTTCTCTTTCACCGAAATGCGGACAGGATTCCGAAGCCCAGCCCTTACCAAGTTCTCAACCTCTTGAGTTTGAGTGGCGGAGAAGAGGCCCGTTCTCCTCTGCTTTGGCAAAAATTCCAGAATGGTATTTATACTGGTAATAGAGACAAAAAAGTAAGCACCCAGAACAACACAATGAAGCAGTAATGCCTCTGAAGGAGTAGCAGATGCTTTAAGAAAGATTTTTAAAAATTCAATCCAAGGAGACAAAGAGTTAAGACCAGAATTTCACAGGAGGATAACAGCGCATCAAGCAATCCCAAGAACCATCGTCCTGATGTCGTTTTAAAACGACCAGAGGACTCAGTCAGAAATCAAGAGAAAAAAAGGAGGCGAATTCAGAATTGCTCTGCCAAAAGTACCTTGCTTCAAACCCCATGTCCAGAAGGCGGTCTGCTTCATCCAACACCAGGACGTCAAGGGACTTCACACAATTTGCCAAATCCAGCCCTTCCGCCTTTCTCCTGAACATGTCCTCCAAGCGGCCTGGAGTGGCAACTATGATGTTTCCACTTTGGAAAGAAAAACAAACTGGGCCCTTTTTTGACTTTTGTAGCATTCATCAGTATGACCAAAGACTCAAAAAATTTCAAATGCCCAAATATGCATCTAAGTCTCAGTTTAAAAGAACGCTCAGTCCAAAATTCATCATCAAACAAAGCATGCCAAAAGGATAAATCTGCACCTCAAATGTGGTGGGCTCTAGAGGGTCAGTGAAGGGGGAGAAGTGAGAAGAGGACAGAAGGGAAGAGGAATCAAAGTCCTCCCTTTTCAGCTCCATAATCCTGACAGGGGACTCATCTTCAGAGCCTCACAGAAAGGTGGCAAAATAAAAACTCAAAGGGGAAACGGGTCTGGGGATAAATCCCTGAGATGGAAAGAGACTAGGGAAGAGGCAAGCTAGGCCACAGCAGAGGGAGCTCAGGTCTTCTTCATCAAATGAGGCAGCAGCTCCTCCTACATGCAGGGCTATGAAGAGGAAAAAAAAGGATAAAGAAAACCAACTCACCCTTGTTCTTTAAACCTCTCAACGTCTTCTCCTGGGTTCCGACCCCCAATTAAAAGGATCTGGCTAAAACAAGAGACGAGATTCTCAGCAAATCAGGCAAAATAAGAACCTGTGCTTAATTAAAAGTGTAAATGTAAATACCTAAATTGTGGGAAGTGCTTAGAAAAATGTAGCAGCACTTCATTGATCTGGATGGCAAGCTCTCTCGTGGGCGTGATGATGATGGCTCCGACCTAAAGAGCAGGAGAAGCTTCAATGACTTCACACGCTGGACAATATGGAATTAATAATAACTGACACGTTTGTGGCATTTTGAAGTTGTAAAGCACTTAATGCACGTTACCCCATCTGACACTCGTGACAACCCCATAAGGTGAGGGCCAGAGTTTGATCATGCCCATTTTATAGGTTAAGTGACTCACCCTGGGTCACAGAGCTAGCAAGAGTCCAGGCAGGTTTTCCTACATTGCTCTCAACTATACCACCAATTCTCAGCATCAAGTCTTCTTACACACCAGTCAAAATTCACGCCAAAGGAAACTACAGTAATGGGGGAACTCACAAGGACCACACATTATCACTGCTCCAAGTGGCTGCTATGACTCACACTGTTCCATTCATTGCTATTTTTAGGCTTCCTACATTCAACACAACTTAATTCAATGTGATTTACTAAGCCCCGATGGGTAGAACACAACACAATGCTGGCCGCACATGTGGAATTCACAGTCCAGCAGAGGGACCCAGGACACACATACAGATGACAGACAGCACAAAAGAAAGCTAAGGACTATGTGAGGACACAATACATCCGTGGCGGTGATGACAATGTCTGAGCTAAGGACTGATGGTGACCAGTGATTCAAGTATGGTTTTACCTGCATTTTTTTTAACTTCTCATCCCTCCTCAGCAGAATTTGCAGGATAGGAATGACAAAGGCCAGTGTTTTGCCGCTACCTGTGACCTATATATAGAACACAGAGGTTTGGCTTTGTTTAATCAAAGGTCTTTTTCCTATTGTGAAAAACCCAAGTAAAGATGGACAGTGATTTCAGAGCATACTCACGGCTTCTGCAGCTACATCTTTGTTTTTGATAAAGAGAGGGATGGTTGCAGACTAGAGAAAAAGAGGAAAGAGACTATTTAAACACAACCTCAGAGGTGGAAAGGTAGATTTAGAGATCATCTCGCCCTACTTCATCTTACAAATGAGGAAAATGAAGCTGGTAGAGAGAGCTGACAAGAGCCCCACCAGGTGCTCAGATCACCTCGCTTTCAATCCAAAGTCATCCTCAGTCAGACAGAAAGGACCAGTTGCTATGGTCAGGCACTAGGCTGTTTCTCCCAAAGAAGCCTGGTCATGAGGGAGCTGGGAATGGTCCACTGGCCCATCTTCTCTAAGGAGCTAGCTGGCTCAGGCTCCCACCCCCGCTTGCCTGGCCATCTTCCAGATGGTTAACTAACTAGACAGGCAAAGGAGGGCAGGAGGAGGAGGTGGGCAGGTGTTTGTCTGCCACTGGGTCACACATCACGTCGATTTTCTGGACCTTGCTTTGTAAAATGTAATGAAATCTGTAAAGTGAGGGGACCGGATGAAATGATCTGTAAGGACTCTACTCGCTCAAAAATCCTGTGCTACCATAGTAATCTGTAACCTCCCCTCCGCGGACCTCAGCTTCCTTATTGTAAAATGAGGCGGGATAGGGACATAAAACATCAGAGTTGAAGGAACCTTGGGGAACGGCCGAGTTCCGTCCTCCTTGCCACTCTCCTCTCCACGTTTTTGTGACGCTGTTCTCTCTAGATTCTCCTCAAATGATCCAACGAGGTATTCGTAAACCGCTTAGCTTGGGGCCTGGCCCACAGGAGGTACTAAAGAAGAGTCTGTCCCATGCGCCCCTCTCACCCCCCCCCAGATCCCGGGGCTTCATCTGCGACCCCACCTTCGGGTTCGCTAGAACTTTATCAGCGTCCCTGAGAAGCCACGTTAAACGAGTCTGAATGCTGGATTCGACAGATGAGGAAACTGAGGCCCAGGGTAAATGAAGTGTGCCAGATCACCGGCAACCCCACGAAGCCACACCACGTGCGCTTTACGTGCGGAGGCTCCACGGCGTGGGGTGGGGACACAGAACGAGGCCAAGGGCCCCGGCTCCCCGAACGTCCCCGGCACGGATTTCCCTGGGCGTGACCCCGCCAGCTCCTGGCTCCCCAAGAGCTTCCCAGCCCGGACCCGGGACGCACGCGTAGACACGGGGAGGGGGGAGGGGAAAGGGGAGCCAGCGACACCGGGGCCTCCAAGCCGTCCGCTTCCCGGGGCGCTTCTGCTCGGCGCCGCCCGAGGTCTCCGCGGAGGGGGCATCCCAGGGCGGGAGGGCAGCCCGCTCGGGCCTCCCCTTCCCCCACCGCTCCCGGCCCCACCGACCTGCACCGGCGTCATGCGGGGGAAGCCGAGCTCGCGCAGAGCCGCCAGCACCTGTGGGTGAAGCGGCACCGGCAGCGTCTCCCAGGCACCTTCCGTCACATGCTCCATCCCGACCCCGCCGCACCCGCCGTAAAACTCGCAATAGGAGACCACTCTACCCCTCGGTCGGCCCCAGCCCACATCCGCTTCCGGAGACTGCGCCTCCGAACGGCCCCGCGGCGCGCGGCGCGCGGCGCACCGATACCGAAGGTTCCGGGGCGAGAAGGGTACGGGCGTGCAGATGGTCGTTACGCGCCTGCGCAGAGCCGCTCAGTACCGGCTGTAGGCTTCGCGAGCTGGCTGGGGCGGAAACACGAGGTCTGAGGTATGCCCCGCCCCCGGCCACCCCCAGCGGCAGCTCGAGTCCGCACCTCCCGTGCTCGCGCACTAGCAGGAGCCAACCAAAAAAAAGACGTCCTCGTAGTTCAGGGGCGTAATCGGGAAGTTACAAGGGGACTTAATTCTGTCCTCAGAATTCAGCAGACGCCGGGTGTGCACTGGCAGGAAAACCGCCTAAAGGGCGAGTTCAAGTGCAGCTTTTGATACAGATTTGCAGTGTGCGCTTTGGAAGGTCATTGAACCTCAGCCTCATTTAACCTTCCTCATCGGTAAAATGGGGTCAGTAGCAGCTCTGCCTCACCGGCGTGTGAGCATCCTATGAGTTAACGCGAAAAGCACTTAGCGACGCTTAAAGCGCTGTATTCAAGTCAGCAGTTATTATTAACTTCTCCGTGCCCCGGCTTAATGTGCAAAACTAAGCTGCTCATCAGCAGAAGAGCGTTTTCTCTGCTACTAAAAGTTACAGGTGGGGACCAAAAGTCAATTCCACAAGCATTTATTAAGCGGAAACAAAATGGAAAAGTTCCGGGGAGGGGAGGGAGTAGGAGAAAGAAGCAGAGGACCTGGGTCTGGACGATTCTGTTGCTTCCAACCTGTGAGACCTTCAACAAGAAAGGGCTTTGCAGATTCTCCGCGTTGCGAGGAATCCGGGCTCAGCCAGACCAATCTGCTCCGAACTTGGCTTGAAGACCTCCCGTAGGGGAAACCTTCTGCCTCCCAAGCAGCCCATTTCCCCTCTAAGATAATGGGATCTATGATCTCGTAGATGTCGGTGTTCCATCCATCCATGTAGATGCAGATCGCAGCCAACACACCGGCTGGTCCTGGGCAACTCTACTCATCCTCTTCCCCAAATCCACCCATGCAAGGGTTGGGGTGGAGCTCCCCGGGCCCTTTGGGGTTCTTTCCAATGGAACACAGGCGCAGGATTCAACCCTCTCTCTTACTCTGAGACCAGCCCATCCATTTCTTCCATACATCCTTTGGTGACTTAGATTACTCCAATTTCCATATTACTCCTGGTTTTCCAGGGGTTGCAGCCTGTTCACACTCACCACTGACCTTTCGATGAGCCTCAGTTATCCCGTCTCTCGCTATCTTCAATCGCTCTTTCTACTGGCTGCCTCCCTGCTGCCAACAAATATGCCCACGTCTCCCCTATCATCAAAAAACCCTCTCTTGAACCATCTATCCCCGCTATCGTCCTCTGCCTCTGCTGCCCTTTGTAGCTGAATTCCGTAGAGAAAAACGTCTAAAGTTGGTGCCTTCACTTTCTCTTCTCACTCTTCTTAACTCCTTGCAGTCTGGCTTCCGACCTCATCATTCCCCTAAAATTGCTCTCCAAAGTTACTAACGATCTCGTAGTTGCCAAATCCAATGGGAGACGTGTTCTCAACCCTCATACTTCGTGCCCTCGATCAAAAAGCCTCTTCTAAGTATTTATGACGCCCCTCCCTCCTAGTTCTCTTGCCTACCAGACCGCTCCACCCCGTATACTCATCCAGGCCACGCCCCTTGACCATGGGTATCCTACTGGGCACTGGATTTCATTAGTTCCCATGATTCAATGACCATCTCCATGCTTGCAATTCTCCAATTATTATCCATAGACATCTTAAACTCAATCTGTCCCAAAACATAACTTATCACCTTTCCCCCAAACTCTCTCCCCTTCCAAGCTTCCCTAGCACTGCCAAAGGCACCGGCGTCCCCCATCTCCCAGAATCAAAACCTGGGTGTAATACTTGTCCCCTCACTCTCACCTCTGTGTCCAATCCGCTGCTGAGGCCCTTGGAACATCTCTCAAAAACCTCCAATACCTCGACGCCTCGGCGCAGACCCTCATCTCCTCATGCCTGGACTACTGAACTGGCTGCTGGTGGATCTGCTTGCCTCCAGGCTCTCCCCACACATCCATCCTACTCAGCTGTCAGTGATTTTCCCACCACGTCCCCCCCTCCCCACACCTCACCCAAACTACTCCGGCGGCTCCCTATCCCTTCCAGCCTAAACTTGCACCACCTTCTGCCCACTCAGGTGTGGTTCAGAATGAGCTGGGAATCCACTTGATTTTTCTCCCTCTGGGACCGTGTCCCTCATCCCTAAAGGATGTGGACTACATGGCCTTGCCTACTTCTGAAACCGTGTGGGTGAGCCTGAGTGATACCCTGCCAAAGCTTGCTTCCTCATCTATGAAATGGGGGTGATAACTCCGGCACAGCCTACCTCACAGGGAGGGTTACTCTAAGAAAGAACTTTGTCAGCCGTCCAAGGGGACACAAAGAGGAGTCAGCATCCCGCGGGCTCCATTTCTCCCACTGCTTGTGTAGCTGCCTCACTGGCACATGTAGACAGGTGACATCTCCCATCATAGCTCCTCTTCCACCACCAAGAACGTGCGGTAACAGGCAAGATGAGCCCCAAGTGAGCAAAGCACAGAGGTCACAGCTGCTTGGCCAAGGAAGTGTCCTTTTCCTGGGCCCCAGGTCTACCCAGTGACCCATACAACCCCCAGGAGTACCCAAATCAGACAGTAAGAGCATAAAGCCAAGCAGCATCCATACAAAGAACAAGGTCATAGGACCTTCAAGTCTGAACCCCTCATCTTTTACTGTCATGGGCATATTTAAACTCTCTGGGTCTATTTTCTCATTTATAATATGGAGCTGGGCCAGACAAGTTCTGAGGAACTTTGAAGTTCAAAATCTACACTTCTTTGGTGATTCTTTGATCCAAAAAGTGACCGATAAACAATAATGTAGGAAAGTGTATTAAGTGACCTGAAGCTAGAATTATCCACGCTAGGTCTCAATGTCTGTCCTCATGTATAAAGTGAGGAAGTTGGAGCAGACCTCAAAGGTCTTTTCCAGTCCTAAGCTTATCATCCTATGATTTCCACCCAGGACAATCAATCTGAGATTTCCCTGCACACTTAATATTGATGTTGGTAGCTCCTAACATCTCGATGACACAGTGGCTAGAGCATGGTGCAGTAGATAGAGCACTAGGGCCAGGAGTCAGAAGACCTGAATTCAAATCTGGCCTCAGACACTTACTACCTGTGACCCTGGGCAAATCATTTCACATCTGCGTGCCTCAGGTCCCTTAACTGTAAAATGGAGATAAGAGCACGTACCTCCCAGGATTGCTGTGAAATGAAATGAGATATTTGTAAAGCATTCAACACAGTGTAAGTGCTCACACACAATAGGTGCTTAATAAATGCAATGATCCTGTCCCTTATAGATCAATGTCCCAAATAGGTCTGTTTATTCTGCATAATAGCTTTCTAAACCAAATTTTTCAGGACAAGGTTCTAAAGGCAAGCTTCAAAAAAGTGAAAGAAGATGACTATCTACAAGAATGAACAAAGAAAGGTAGGTCTATGAATTGCATTTCTCAAACCTATGAGCTGGAATGGTTACAACTCTGTATTTTCAAGCCATTAATTTACAAGCATAACTTTAAAAATAAACCATATGAAGCTTAGAAATACTTCTGCAAAAATTCCAACTTTTATAGCAGCTACCATTACTCAAAGACCACTAAAAACTTGAAGTTCAGTAAAGATGAAATTATGGCATTTGTCCAGTTGACCATTTATAAATACATACTTCAGCCCTTCAAGGATCCAATTTCATCAGCTGGGTAAATATCTGAGCTATTGGAAACCACAACCCTGCTACAGCGTGTCGTGAAGAGTGGCTGTGGTCACTCTGTAGCCACTGAGGCCCTCTCGGAAGTGAGGCTGGTCCTTGGAGAACACAGTCCCTATCACTAGGCCCAACCCTGAAGTCTTTCCAGCTTGATGGATCTGCCAGAACTGGAGTGCCATTGGCACAGCCTGTAGTACCCAGGGCCAACCCACCCACTACCACCACCACCACCACCACCCCCCATAGCCCCAAGGGGCCTAGAGGTGAGTGGGACTAACAGCATCATGAAATAACTGAACCCCAGATACTAAGGCGGCTTTTTTTTTTTTAAAAGAACTGTTTATTTACTGGACCTGGGTCAAATTAGATACACATCCAATTTTTAATTTACATTGTTGAATTTAATTTTGAAGTGTTTTTACACGAAATAAAACTGGCATTCAACAGTTACACTAAGGTGAAAAAACTCTCACCTTATTAATAAACTGCTGCAAGTATTTTGCCCAAAGTCAAAAAACTTCTTACTCTGAACATGAAAACCTGTAACAAATTTTAAATTAATAGTACAAAACTCGTTACTTGTAGTTTTCCCCCTTGCAAAGATCAAAAAAAGTACAATAATATACATCAGTCACAACATAATCCTTGATCAGCCCCACACCATAAACAGATGCTTCAATTTTCAGCCCATCATCAGAGACCAAGAAAAAGTCATTTTTCATACAAAACAAAATTCACATGTGCATAAAATGAAAGACAAGGAGAGGGGAAAAAAAAAAAAGAACCCTAGTATTGAGAATTATACTCAGTCTTCTTTAGCTAGCCGGTGGCCCAAAATGCCACTGTTTCTGATCAAATAAATGGTGGCTGTATAACATTGCAATAACATCCAAGAGCAAACTTTAATCCTTTGGCATCAGGAATCCAGATTTTCCCAACTTAGATTAACACGTTTTAAGTGCCAACACAGAGGTGAGGGAGGGCAATTGGTACTTAGTCTTTTTTAGCTGGCACGTCCAGCTACCAATTGCTGAAAACAGCCTCCAGCCTTTGTTTGACACATCCAAAGTGTCAGGCAGAAACCAAAACTGCTTGGTTAGCCACTTGTTCTATACTTAATACAGATGGCTGAGTCCTGGGGTCTAACTTCAAGAACATTCCCATTTTCTTTAGGGGAGAATATAGTTTGTGGGCTTGTCAAATAAAAACTACCCTAAATGAATACAAGTACCCAGTTACGATAGTGTATGCCACAAGGTCAATGATTCTATCCGTTACTAGCAGGACAGTTTTGAATGATTTAATCTGCTGTTCCTTAGAATTTCACAGAACTGAATTTTTTTTTTTTTGCTGCAGGTTTAGAGATCCAAAGACATGTACAATCATTTTTAGTAAAAGACTGTATTTGCCTTAGTGCTGTGTTATGAACAAATTGTATTTCATCATGAAAACCAAAGAAAAACAGGACAAACAAATGTGACTAAATCACACTTCATTTATGGTGTTGGAGCTCTGGAATGCCCTGTGGGTTGGAGGCAGATTTCAAATGAGAAGTTATGCCAATTAAGTGTCAAAGTTGTCAGGACAGCCTTGCTAAGAAGGTGTATTTTCAAAACGTAGTCATGAGGAAGAAAGAGAAGCAATTAGTGTACAGTTCAGAAAACAAAAGCTTAGAAACTATGTGATGTCGTTGTGACCAAGATGTTTGGTAAACAGTGAACTGGGAGTTTGGGACCATCAGGAAAAGCCTTCTCAGACAACCCTCCGGACTTCAAAAAATCTCTTCAGGTAGTAGATCTGTCCCAATGTCATGGCAACTAATACGAGAGCTTCAAAGAAGGACCAGAGGACCACTCTGCTGTTTGTGTTGTCATTAACTGTTTGGGAGCAAAAGAGAGCAAGAATCATTGAATTTTGTAAAAGAGGCATCATCAACTGTCCCAATTTTTATAGTCACCAATTAATATACTAGAAAAGGACCTCGAAAAACATGGGCTTTTGTGTTTTCCTTCTAGCCACTTCAACAAACTTGATTTGATGAGTCCTTAGACTGTTAAGAGGGATCATGTTAATTTTACAGAAAAGGAAACTGAGACTCAGAGGGAGATGATGAGGCAAGAAAAAGCCCGACTAAAGCCAAAAATCTGGAGAGCCAAAGAGATGCTGGAGGCAGAGACAGGCAGATGTGCCCACATGTAGGCTGCACTGGAGAGCAAGGATTAATCACCAGACTTCCCAGATCCTTGGAGAGCAGACTCCAGTAACTGACCAAGCAGGTTACAGAAACCACTGCAACTGACCCTCCCAACAAATCCGAGAGACAGCTAGAACACATTTCTTTTCTCAGATCAATCGAATTCTCATCCATCTCATTTCTTAGAGGATGCTTGGCTGGAGACCAAAATAGAGGTGACAGTTCTCACCAGGTTCTGCCAATTCCAGTCTCAGGTCTGGGGGAGAACAGGAAGAACTCCAGAGGGGAAAGAGGTACCTCTGCCCAGGCTGCGCTCAGGAGGATCTTTTCTATGGGAAAACGTATTCAAGTTTGACTCCAGGGAAACCCTTTACCTCCCATTGTCCCCATCACCCTCCTTGAGGTCACCAGTCAAGTCTGGCTGGTCCTTAATCCTCTTGCCACACTGAGTTCCAAAAGCAGGTGGTAAGCTAAAAATTCTTTTGTAAGTTGATTGCTGCAAACTGAATAAATTTTCCCACAGAAAAGAGAAGGTGCCAACCTGCACTGGGACAGTTTCCTCCCTGAGAGATCTCTCTAGTACAGACAAAAAGACAACAACCAAGATCCCCCACTTTTACGTAGAGGAACACCTGTACTTGGCTTTTCCTTCTTAAGCACGGTTTTTTTCTTTTTTAGTGCTTTGTTTCCAACATATAAAGTTATGCAACGTATTATGTGTTTTAAAAGCACACTCGGGCTCCCTCCTTAAAGCCTCTTTATCAGTGCTGTCAGAAGCTGACTATCTTTTCTTGGTTAATAACAGCTGACATTTGCCACAGCACACATTATGTCATTTAAAAGGAGACAGGAGGGGCAGCTAGGTGGTGCAGTGGATAGAGTGCTGGCCCTGGGGTCAAGAGGACCTGAGTTCAAATCCGGCCTCTGACACATAATACTTACTAGCTCTGTGACCCTGGGCAAGTCACTTAACCCCACTGCCTAGCCAAGAAATAAAACAAAACAAAACAAATTAAAAGGATATAGGAAATATGCTTGCTACTCAGCAAACAGTGCACTTTGGGGGGTTCTTCAGACTATTCTGGTTGAGTGACTCACCTGGATTTATGACATTCTTGAATGAACAAGAAGTCCTCAGTAACCAAGTGGCTTAGCCCAGTGCTCTGTAGCCACAGACACAAAAATTTTACCCAGATGACCATAACTTTTCATGGGAGGCAAAGATGACACAATTGAAAAGATGTTCAAGCTGCTGAAAAACTCAGTCACCTGCTCCACCCTGCCCCCCAATGAAGGGAGGCTCGCCAGAGTTACTGCTTCCACTTACTTGCTCTGTGTATTCTCTCCCGAACTTCCATATATTCCTGTTCATGCTTTACCGCTGTCATGGCCACGGCGAGCTCATTAATCATCTCTTCCAGCTTGTTCTGATGAGCTATTGGGAGAAGGGTGGAAAGAATAGTAAGGACAGACTTCTTTCTGACAGCATGAAAGAATGGGGACTTACACAATTAGAAAATACTTCTCCTGAAAAGGCCAGAGCCACACAATTTCAGAAACACGCTGAACCATTCTACATCTCATCTTGGAAAAGAGCTAAACTTTCCTGAGGATGACTTAATCTTGGAATCATATTATAAAATGCTTACCAACAGAAGGTTTTCATAACTGATTTCTTCCTTTGATTTTGTGGATGTTAGAGGGCCAACAGAAGAAGGCAAAGAAAAGGAAAGAGACTCAATAGGGAGGGTAACAACCCTAATGTCATGGAATCCAAGTAAATCTTAACTTTTTTGGCAATTCCTTTACATGAAAGGCAAAAAAAAAAAATACATAAGATCCCAGAATATGCTATCACTATGTTTTCACAATATTTAAGTTAAATGCCCTTCACACCTTAAAAGTTTCAGTATCAACTTGTAAGCAACATAAACAGAACATTTAAAGTAAAGAGGTATCTCTAATCAGAGTAAAAAACTATGGACCATCTGGGGAAGACTAAAGATGCCCCTCACACTCCTTTATAATATTCAAAGGAGCAATTTTAATACAGTGGATAATAACCAATACTTAAGTACAGAGACAGGTTCTCAGGAGTACAAAGATTTTCAGCCAGGTGCACCTCTGATTAAGAATGAACACAGGGTATATGTATTAACATCAGTTCTGACAGGAAAAAACTACTCGCTTCCAGGTAGTGCGATTATATGACAACAAGTAAAGTAAAAAACAAACACTTCTTTAAAAAATGAGCATTTTGGAGGAATCTCTACATAGAAATGTAAGATCCAACAGGACAGAGCTTGGATGCCCAATCACCCTAACAGGATAGGAAAGACAATAGATAATAAATGTGCTGTTAGAGGGGCAGATGCCAGCCACATAATAACGGTGGAGTTGGACTATAAATCAGAGCCTTCTTGAAGGCTTTGCTCAAAGAGTCCAGTGCACTACATGGAACCTTTAAGGGAAAGGCTTGATTTGGCAGCTACCATTCATTGCCATTAACAAGCAAAAGCAAGGGTTTTAGCTCTTATGTTAAAGGATTATTTCAGAACAATTCACTGTTCACATTCATCAGCCAACATATCTACACTACTCACACAGGGCCATCTTCCAGCAAGATGGAGAGGAAAAACAAAGATTTTCAAACCCATACCTCTCACTGGAGATTAGATAGCCTTGCACCATGAAAATAAGGTTCTGAAGAGCGAACATATAAATTACAGACAGTCTGCTACTGTCTGTCAAATACAATCACTCAACTAATACTGACCTTCAAGAGATCCAAACGAGACATTTCACCCTTGTCACGATCTTTTGCTACTCCTACTGATTGCTCCATAACAGAGCAAAGGTTACCATGCTAATATTTTGAGACATGCTGAAAAAACACCAGCTTATGCCTAAAGTTTTATACACATGCACAGTAATTTTCCATCAGAATAGGAACCTTAGTTGCCAGCAGACTGGTTTCTGCCCCCCATCTAATGGCACCAGGACCACTTTGAGTCTCATCAATGGGCACCTCATTAGTGATAACTGATAATAATGATTAGAATAAATTTTCACCACTGCGCCAAAACACAGCCGTGGAAGGGGCTCTATATGATGTATAAAGACATTTCAAACACCTGGGTTTATATTTCTTATCCACCCAGGCCTCGAAATATTTAATCATGTTAGAGTAAGCCCATAAAACTTCACACGCATCTTATCGTCATTAAAACAGCAAGTCAAACTTCAATCAGGTTGTAAACTAACTGGTTTATATTTACTTATAACTCTCTTGTTAATCTTAAAGAAACAAAATAAAACATTAATAAATGATTTATGTTCCAAATAACATAATTTAAAACAAAATCAAAGATGCATGACCATGTCTGTTAAAAAAAAAATCTCCCTACAAATCATACTTAGATCTAATCATGTATAGGTTTTTTTTTTAATTTAAAGTAAAAAAAGAGGGAAAAACATTCTCATGCCAACAAACTGAGGTTAGAAAAAAAGAGAAGCACAAATTAGACATTAGTCAATGAATGTATGCAAAAGACAGGAGGCTAATGAGCTGTCAAAAAGCAATCCACATACCATCCCAGGTATCTCCTCCACCTAAAGAAAAGCGGAAGAGATAAACACAGGCGCCCAAAAAAGAGTTGCAGATAAACTAGGCATTTATACAATGGCAAACAAAAAGGTCAGACCAGTATTAGCACAGTAATGGAAGAACAAATAATCCAAGAAGTATCCTACGTGGTGATAACAACAAAAACTGATTACATGGAACTGAGCAGAAAAAATACTGGCTTTCAAAAACCAAATTCTCTGCTGGGAGAGGAAATAAGATTTAATAACTAAGTGATAATATCATTTCTGCTACTTAACAAAATACTCATTCCAATTAGGGATGTTGAAAAGAATGTCAAAGAGGACTTAACCAAGAGTTCTATCCAGATGGGCAAAAAAGTGTGCTAAGCAAGTCCACCTCTCCCCCAAACAAAGGAGCATCATGTCAACAATCTCTTTCAAGGTTCTCCGTACCTTCTGTTTCCATGTCTTGGCCCTTTGGAGCTTCTCCAATATCAATAGTGAACATCACTATCTTGGGAGTCATGGTGGACATTCTGTTGCTAAAACAAAACTTGTAAGTTCCATCCATGTGAGCTGCAAAAGTATATTTCCCGCTGGACTCTCTGTCACCTTTATAGATTCCTTTATTATCAGGTCCTGTAATCTGGAGTGGGAAAGAAACAAAGCAATATGCCCTGAAACAAGTTTCAAATTCATAAATCATCAAAGTAATAATTGTCTGACTGGTGGGAAATCTACTAAGAAAACAGAACACACAAGACATCTGCTTTGCTATCAACTCCCAAAGTAAATCATAGGATCACAGAGAGCTGAAAGGGTCTTTGGATAAAATCTAATCCAACCCCCTAATTTCACAGAGGTGCAGAATGGGACCTAAGGTTTCCTGACTCCTGAATTCAATATTCTTTCTCCTCTACCACACTCTAAAGTAGTACCATAAGCTAACAAGATCATGCCCTGGAGCCTAAATGACTTCCTCCTCTCTGGGATGCAGATTCATTACCTGCAAAATGAAGCACTTGTAAATAAATATGTAAATAAATAAATAAATTCTAAGGTCCCTTCCACCTCTAAATTTAGGATTTCACAACTGTTTCTCCAACTAGATTGCCTACCCAACTAAGACCCAGTTCTCATGCCTTCTTGCATCACCAATTCATTTCAACATGAATTTATTAAGCATGTAAGGGGCACTGGATAGAAAAACAAAACAGAAAAGATCCAAGGCTCTCAGGAAGCTGACATTCTACTGAGGAGATAAAGTGTACGGCAGGCAAGTCAATATAAGATAATATGAGGAGGGAGCGATAACTAACAACTAGGAAATCAAGAAAAGATTTCCACAGAACGCAGCAACTGAGAAGCAACTTGAAGGTAAGGATCCTAAGCATCAGAAGTGTTATGGGGACAACCTGTACAAACGTTCTGAGGTGAGAGATGAAATGGATCAGAGGAGGCCAGTTTGGCTGGAACACGGACAAAAGGGCAGAAATGAAAATGAAGCCTGAAAAGGCAACGGTGAAGCCAGACTGTGAAGAGCCTGAAATGCCACTCGGAGGAGTTTACATTTTATCCTTGAGGCAAAAGGGAAACATGAAAGATTCTTGAGCAGGAGTAACGTTGGTCAAACCTGACTTTTAGGAAGATAATTTTAGCAGCTCTATGGAGAAGTAAAGGGAGAGAGGTGACACAGCACACAGAGAGCTGGGCCTGGAGTCAGGAAGACCTGAGTTCAAATCTAGCCTCAGATACTCCCTACCTAGCTGCATGACCCTGGGAGTCACTTCACCTGTTTGCCTCAGTTTCCTCATCTAATGGGGATAATAATAGCCCTTACCTCCCAGGCTTGTTTCAAGGATCAAATGAGATAATATTTGTAAAGCACTTAGCACAGAGCCTGGCACATAGTAGGTGCCATAGAAATGCTTGCTGCTATTATTATTAAAACAGATAGGCAAGAGGAGAGACCTGGAAGCAAGGCAAGAAGTGAAGAGGGCCTGAACAAGGACGGTAGTGGTGTGTCTAGAAAAAAGGGGACAAATGCATGGTGCCTAACAAACACAACAGGCACTTAATGTCTACTGCTAATAACAACAATAAAGCCCAAGTTTTTGAGAAACAAGGTAAAGGAAGATTATAGCCAGTTAGCTGACAGCTTTCTTAACACAGCAGTTGCTATAATCATCAATGCCAAAGAGTAAATCCAGTATTTTTCAAATGCTTTAAGGCACCTAAATTTAAAGATACTGTAAGCTGTCAAAACAGAGAGCCTCAAGCAGAAACAATTTCTAGATTTTTAGGGATTTGTGAATTTTTTTGTGGGTTTAGTCTCACTGTTTGATGTTCCTGTTCTGGAGACCACAGAAGGAATAACCTTTAATTCCCATTACTTACAATCATTTATGATCCTTCAGTGTTAAACTAGAACTCCTAAACACATTTTTTAAGGAAAGAAATTAATCCTTTTATTTTAAAAGCACAAGCGTTTTAGATACTATTTCTTTGATCCTTCAGTAGCTTCCCCATAACACTCTTGAGGTAGTTGTGGCTGATCTGCTACCGGAAAAGGGCCCCAAACTGTTAAAGCTATCAAGCACCCTGCCAGAACCCACAGACTAGACAACATCGGGTCACTAGGAGGTGATGGAGGCCAGCAGCCTCGGCCTGTCCTGTCCTGTCCCCCTAACCTTCTCACACAAAGCACAGAGGCTCACAAGCAGCTGTCCTCCCGGCTATTATCCAGACTGGCCCAGGACGGCTTTCTGGCACGGGGCTGCTCCACATGGTTTTTGCTAAAGCTCAGCATCAGGTTACAGTGTCCAGGGTCACTCAGCAGGGTCCCTCACAGAATCACAGCGGGCAGGGCCCTGGAGATCTAGGCCAACCTCTTGATTACACAGAGAAGGAAACTGAGGCTGAGAAAAGTGCAGCGATTTCCACAAGGTCACAAAGATGATCGAGTCTGTGAGCGACCTTCCAACGCATCCCGGCCTTGGTCTGGAAAGGACCCCAGGCAGGGAAACGATCGGGCCTGGGGATGGGAAGTGGGGGACAAGCCTCTGCCACACCAGCTCTGACCACACACACACATTTTAAACCGGACCTGGACAGGACCTCACCCTCGAAAGGAGTGTGAAGGGGGTGAGAAGAAAAGTGGAAAAGAGAGAGAAGGGGGGAGGGGGAAAAGGAGGAAGGAAACGGAGGGAAAGAAAAGAGGGGAGGAAAAGAAGAAAGGAATGGGGGCAGAGAGGAGGAAAAGTGCCGGTGAAGGGCCGAACACCACCCGCTTCCCCTAGCATGCCCCGGCCGCCCCACGCTCCGGGGAGCTTGGGCCTACTGGCACGTTACCCCTAACTGGCAGGTGGGGGAACTGAGGTTCCAAGAGGTGACTTTCGGGGGAGAGGCTACTCAGTCCCAGGCCGGCGCGCCCCCCTCCCCCTACGCCCCCAGCCCCTTCTCGGGCGCGCGCTCCCGCCCTCGGGCGCGCGCACCGCCGCTGCCCCTCCCCCGCCCCGCCCCGCGCGCGCGCACCTCCACGTCGATGTCCAGGAAGCCGCCCTCGGCCACCTCGAAGATGAGGCCCATCTTGGTGCCCGAGGTGACCCGCTCGAAGAAGCACTCCTCCGCGTGCGCGTCGATGCTAACGAAGTAACCCGAGGCCGTGGCCAGAAGAGCGGCCAGCAGCGTCAGCACCTCCGGGAGCGTCACCATGGCGTGCGAGCGGGCACGGGGCCTGGCGGGGGACGGGGACTAGCGCCGGGACTGCGGCCTCCTCAGCCGCCGTCGCCGCCGCCTCCTCCTCAGCCTCCGCCTCTTCCGGTTGCTGCCACCCTGAGCGGGAAGGGGCGCTGATGCGGGAGACGCCGATTGGCGGGCCGGCGCCACTGCCACGTAACGGCCGCACGGTGGCCGCCGAGGGCCAGCCTTGCCCCGCCCTCCCCGCGCCGCGGACGGCGGCGCCGAGGGGACAAAACGCGTTCTTCGGGCTTCGTGGAAGCCCGTGTGTGGTTCCGGGAGCGCGCGCGCGGGAAGGTGGGGTCTAACTGAGCGGGCTGCAGGCTCCTCCTCTACTTGTTGGGACCAGGGGGCCCTGCCCGGCTCCTACCCTAAAGGAACGAAAGACAGTGACCTCAGTGCCGATGTCCCCTCTGACACTCGCTAGCTGGGTCACCTCGGGCAGGTCCCTTAAGCTCTCTGAGCCAGTTTCCTCATCTGTAAAATGGGGGTAACAACATTCGAAACACCTGCTTCCTTGTTCTCAACAGTTGCCAACTTAGTGACCTCATACGAGTGAATTAGTTGAGTGTCATTTTCCACATCTGCTGTTCTGAAGAAAGCCAATGGAAACGTGACATGTTCTGAGCCTGGAGAGGACTGACGAGCAATACAACTCAAATGCATTTATTAAGCGCCTTCTGTGTGCCAGGCTTTGTATCAGATGCCGAGTATATATACAAAGAAAAGATGGGAAACTGTACCTGCTCTGCGAGAGCATAAAGCACGCACACCTAGAGGCAACCTGAACAATATAGAGTAGATACAAAGTAACAGCAAGCAGCGTCAGTGAGAGAAATAAGGGGCCATCAGCAAAGACTTCCTTAAAGGGAGGTGGCGTCTGAGCTGTGCTCTGACAGAAAGCAAAGGTGTGCAGGCAGAAGATGGGAGCATCGTCCTGGGGCTGCACTGGAGCCTGCACAGAGACGAGACCTGGGACCATCCCATGACGTGTTTCCAGCTCTCCCTGGCAGCTTAATGATAAATGAATTTACCCTTTGGTCAAATCAAGTCAATAAATGTTTATGAAGGACCTACTATGTGCCAGGCACTGTGCCGAGCTTACAAAGAAAGGCCAAAATTAAAAATCCTTGTTCTCAAGGAGCTCTTGTAGAAGGTGGGATGTTATCCGGGACTTAAAGGAAGTCAGGGCAGCCTGAAGGCAGAGGTGAGGAGAAAAGAGCATTCTAGGCCTGGGGGAAGGCCAGTTAAAATACACAGAAGCAGGTGGTGTGTTTTGGAGTGTTGTGCAAAGAACAGCCAGGAGGCCAGTGTCACTAGATCACAGAGTAGGTGAAGGGTAGTAAGGTATAAGAAGACTGGAAAGATAGGGGGAGCATTTATTAAACACCTACTGTGCACCAGACCCTGTGCTAAACGTTGGGAATACAAGGAAAGGCAAAAAAAAAAAAAAAGTCCACAAACTTGAAAAGCTCACACTCTACACTCTAATGGGAGACAACTTAGGAGAGAGAAGAATCACAAAAAGCCAGGGAGGAGAGCATGTCCACAGTATAAAAGGCTGCTGGGAGGTCAAAGGACCCAGAAAAAGCCATTGGAGTAATTTACCAGTTAGGAGATCACTAGTAACCTTGGAGAGAGGGATTTCAGTCATGCAGTGCCCCCAGAGTCCACTTGGCAAGGAACTGAGAAGCGAGTTCAAGGTAAAAATGTGGACACAGTAAGCATAAGCAGCTTTTCCCAGGAGTTTGGCAAAAGGGAGAACAACAGTGCAAGGAATGGTAAAAGTCAAAGGAAAGGTTCTGGTTTTGGAGACTGGGTCTCCCTATTTCACCCAGACTAGAAGGGCAGCGGCCACTCACGAGCCTGGAGCCAATATTGATTGGTACAGGAGCTCTGACCTCCTCTACTTCTGACCCCCGCCAGATTTCCCTTCCTTAGGAAGCCCAGTGGACCCTGGTCCCAGAGGCTCACCATACTGGGGTCACACTTAACACAGACACCTCATAAGCTTAACCCACAGCAGCTCAGAACTCACGTGATCCATCAGATTCAGCCTCACTGTAGCAGGGGTTCACAAGTCTGTGCCATACCCAGGGAGAGTTCTTTTTTTCTTTCTAAGAATGAGAATATCTAGGCATATTTATAGACTGTGGAGAAGGAGAGAGTGAAAATTATGAAGACAGAGGGTGATCGGAGCAGCAAGCTTATAGAAGAAAGAAAAAACCAGTATTATGATATATAGTCATGTATAGTCAAATATTTAAAAGCCTGTCACAGAGGAGAGATAGCATTCGCTTTGCTTGGTCCCAAAGGACAAAACTAGGAACAGTGAGTGAAAATGGCAGATAAGTAGATTTCTTTTTTTTTAATCAAAAAAAATTTTTTTTTAATTTTTAAGCAATTGGGGTTAAGTGATTTGCCCAGGGTCACACAGCTAGTAAGCATCAAGTGTCTGAAGCCAGATTTGAACGCAGGTCCTCCTGACTCCAAGGCCTGAGCTCTATCCATTGCGCCACCTCGTTGCCCCATTAGTCCCATTTCTAACTATATACACATTGGAGACTGTGATGTTAAAGTCCATGTGTGATGATTCCATTGCTCTTGATGGAAAAAAATAATTTGATAAAAATGGGGTTTTTTGGCAAATCTTTTCTACTTTTTTTCTGTTTGTAATCCTCTTTACATTTTCATCCCTGAATGCCCTTGGAATAACTTTGTTTAGTTGGATTTCTTGCCATGCTGTCTTTAAATCTGTTTTAGCCTCCAGTTCTCTTTACTTTATGAGACAATATTGCTCATAACTGTCCATCATCGTTCTCTATAACAGTTTACAAGGGACTTTATATTTTAACACCTTTGGCAGCCATTTCTCTCTGTTTGGCTTTCAATCTTTTTTTGGTCTCCTTGTGGCAGTCAGTTAATTGATAGTTGAACTTATGAATGAAATTATTTTAGTTGCTGTTAATGTCATTTCTATTGTCTACTTCCCATTTTTTATCTTTAATTACGTGTTTAAATAGTTCAGAATTAAAGTTGTTGGAATTGTATGCTATATTTTTCCTCATTATCATTCTTTCTTTCCTCCTCTATCTTCTTTTTCTCCTCCTCTTCCTCCTTTATTCTTCTTCTCCTTCTTCTTCTTCTCCTCCTCCTCCACCTCCTTCTCCTTCTTCTCTTTCTCGTCCTCCTTCTTCACTAATTCTAATCTTACTTCTTATGAGTAAATGGTGATTATACACAGAAAGATGACTCAGGAATAACACATCTTTTCCTGATTATTAAAATGTAATTTGTTTCATTCTTTACAGTGTTACCTGGTGCTCACCTTGTTTAGCAAATCATTTTTTAAAGAAAGCGTTCATGATATAGTGGCACAAGACTTCTGTGTAGTCTGCCATTCTTCGGCCTCTCTCCTTCCTTCCTCCTGAATCATGCTTTCCCATATATTTCTCACTATTCCCCATTTTGTCTTTGAAGTCACTCGGGTATCAGATTGTGTTCTGGTTCGATATAGACGATATTATCAAGGTATTTGGTAGAATTTCCCTACCACTTCCATCCTCAGCAACTGGAATTGGCATAGAAGCTACAATTATTTTCCTGGAGTCTTTTTGGAAAAACTTATCTTTAATGCTGCAGTACATGATGATCAAATGTACCACAAAATGATCCTTTTCTTGTTGCTTCTGGGCACATGATAAGATTCTGCCAATTCCTTTTTTTTTTAACCTTTCTAAGGAGCCATACTTCCCTTTAGCGGCACCTTCCTTCTGGTTTAACTTACTGAAAGAATTTAAAGATTGACATGACTAGCTGCTCCAACTATACAGCTAATCATTGGTCATTGGACAAGAACCTTACATTTTGAATACCAACAGTCAGATTAAAGTTTATTGATGTCTGTGTGATTCTTAGGACCCTCTGACCTTTCCCCCCATTCTTCCACCATCACTACAGAAGTGAAAGGGGGCTGCAGAAGGCTGAGGGCCATTTTTATTGGGGGAGAGGGTGCCATGGCCAAAACAAATCACCATGTAGTCAGCCTATATCATATTAATTTCCTAACATACTTCTCCTAGCCTTCCGTACTCCGTGAACCTTCTCTTGTAACAAAGATACATGAGAGAAGAAAATACGTTGGAAAAACCAACCAACACACCAGTCCTTTCCACAAAGTCTTCCCTTATAATAAGTTTGGCTCCAGAAATACAAGAAAATATACTTCGAAAACGGTGCATCAGCTAGTCAACAAGCATTTATTAAATACTTACTATGTAGTAGGCACTGTGCAGAGTACCGGAGATTTCCCCCACTCCCTATCACTCCCCACCAGAAAATCCTTCCTTTGATAGACCAACTTCCATCTAATCCTGCTTAATTCTAGACCTCCACAGCACAGCCATTTCCTGGACATCTTCAGCCAAATCAATGAAAGCATAATCCTTCCTCTCATCCCCTCCAGCTCCCCTATGTGTCCTCTTCCCCATTGGAATGAAAGCCCCCTGAGGGCAGAAATTTTCTAGGATGCTTCTACTTGTATTCCAAGGGCTGACTGCAGTGCCACACATTTAGTAACGGCTTTGTAAATACTCTCATCTCTGTCTCTGCCTGTGTTAAATCTCTCTCTCTCTGTCTGTCTCTCTCTGTGTTTCCCTCTCTCGGCAAAAACATATTTCCAACCCTCAAGTTTATCCTGCCCAGACCCAGACCTGCCATGTTCTTTCCCTGCCCACTTCATCCTCAGCAGCTGCACCCATGCCCACTTAATTCCTCCCTTCACACCCCTTCCACTCCAGGTCTGAAAGCAGAAATAACATGACAATCATTCTTGGAAAGCACCTGTCAGACACTTGTTCTCTGGCTCCCATCACCGTCCCCATGATTTCCCTGTCCGTAAAGCTCCTCCCTGACCCTCTCCCTGTTCAGCGTTGTCTTCCCTTGTTAGGATGTAACCTCACCGAGGGCAGGGGTAGTTTTTGGCTTTTTTTGCCTTTGCATCTTCATTGTGTAGCAAGGCACTTGACACATAGTAGGTATCATAGGCTGGTTGAACTGATCTCCATTTTGGGAAACATTGCTGCTGGAGCTTATATAAACTGTGCAGATCACCCAATCCAAGGCTGTGGAGCTGTGAACCTTGCACACCACCTAGTCCAACCACTCTATTTTCTAGATGAGAAAACTCAGGACCAGAATGGTTTAAATAACATGGGTCAAGTCAAGTCAATAAGCATTTATTAAGCACCTACTAAGTGCTGGGTATACAAAGAAAGGCAAAAAACAGTCCCTGGTCTCAAAGTGTCCTGAAATGGGAGAGGAGAGACAACCTGCAAACAGCTGTGTACAAACAACATGGAGACAGGAAAAACTGGACACAATCTCAGAGGGAAACCATGAAAATCAAGAATGACAAGGAAAGGTAAAGTGGGGAGTCAAACCCAGGACCTCAGATTCCAAACCTAGCACTTCTTCTCTACTACACATATTTACACTGGAAAAAAATGGGACTGTGGCTACTTTTCAAAGTACAGCATCGGGGAGAGAGTGCTAGATTAGAATTCTGGAAGAACTAGATTCAAATTCTGCTTTTTTTTAAAAATTTTTTAAAAATTTTTTAGGCAATTGAGGTTAAGCGACTTGCCCAGGATCACACAGCTAGTTAAGTGTTAAGTGTTTGGTCTGAGGCCAGATTTGAACTCGGGTCCTCCTGACTTCAGGGCCGGTGCACCATCCACTGCGCCACCTAGCTGCCCCCCAAATTCTGCTTTTTATCACTGACTAACTCTATGACATTTGGCAAATGTAGTTACACTGGTTAGGTGGCAGCTGTCTGCAATGGGGGGAGACTGGATGTGTTCCAGAACTGGGTGTGCTACTGGGGATTTTGGCCTGCTGTTGGATGGGTAGCTGAGCATATACACAGGGGTGGGAGGGGGGGGAAGAGAAGGGAATAAGCATTTATAGATTGCTTACTATGTATCTCATCTGGAAAATGAGCTAGAGAAGGAAATGGCAAACCACTCCAGCATCTTTGCCAAGAAAACCCAAAATGGGGTCACAAAGAGTCAGACATGACTGAACACCAACTGAACCAACGTGCCAGGCACCGTGGTAGGTGTCTTTACAAATATTCTCTCATATGATCAGAGCACACTGATGGAACACTGCAATCCCCACCAATATTTTCAATACTCGGTGACCCATGATTCTGTCAGGGCAAGGACCACTTCCGCCCATGAAAATCAAAACTCAGAGGCAATGTGGCTACAGGACTCGTTTGGAGTCAGGAAGCCCTAAATTCAAATCCCATCACAGACTAGCTGTGTGACCCTGGGCAAGTCCTTGACCTCTCTGGGCCTCAGTTTCCTCATCTGTAGACTCAATGTTCACTAAGGTCCTCTTCCAGCTCCAAATCTAGGTTCCTAGGAAACTCCTCTGGGCCTTAGTTGGATCATTTTGATGAGTTTTCTGTGGCAAAGATAAAAAAAAAAAAACCAATTAAATCATCTCCTAAGGGCCAAATGTAGCAAAGAGCCTCAAGGAACTTGGCCAGGTCGGGACTCAGGTGACACATAGTCAGTCCATTGGCAGGCCCTCCCATAGCTTGTGCTCTACTGGCCTACGTTTGTGGAATCAATAGATGCAGGGCAGGAAGGCAGCTTGAAGACCATTCATTCTAATCCAACACCCACATTTTACAGCGGAGGAAACTGAAGTCCAGAAAGGTGAAGAGACTGGGCCACAGTAATGGAGCTGGGATTTGAAGTCATTTTAGGTTTGTGGTTCAGTATTCTATATGCAGAGAAGGAAAACGGGGAAAGGCAGTGAGGGGCCCCAATTCACCCAGCTGAGTTTTATTACCACGCACTCATGATTCAACAGAATTTCTCCTGGGGCAGGCAGAAACACTAGTTCTCTTACCCTCAAACCCTTCAGGGATAGACTTGAAGGGTCTTGACGTGATTTGCAGATGGAAAGAAGAGAGAGCAAATGAAAGTGGTCACTCCCTCTTAAAGGTTAATGGGCGTGGGAACTGGTTTGGAAGCAAGAACTACCACCAGATTCGAATGAATTTCGAAATATTTAACAAAATACATAAAAATACAATACAACAAAGATGATGCTAATAGGTGGTTTTCTAAGTCAATATGGATCCTTATGTAGAGTTTAGCGGCCTCAGCTTCTATTTGAGGTTAATACTACTCGCCCAAAGGATGCTGCCACCCTTAGGGTTCTTGGGCTTGTCTGCCCATTGGTGCCAAAAGGTCAGCAGTCAGTGTTGGTGGTGGTACAGAGGGTGATTTCTCCTTCTCCACCGTGATTTCCCCTTATGACTACGGCTGCAGGGGCTGGGCTGAAAGAAGGGCCAGTGGGCCGGAAAACACTGCTGTTCCCAAGACTCCTGGCTTCACAGTCCTGAGCCATCCTCCTCAGGGTCTGAAGGGAGGTGGTGACCCTCCCTGCCTCTCCCTCTGAGTGACCTGTTGCTTCAGCGAGGCTGGCTTGCCTGCCATTTTGGGGGCAGCTGGTTGGCAGTTGATGTGGATGGCTGGTCCCTTCTCCATAGATGTGCTTCCCTGGCTGATGATTCTGGGGGCTGGGCTAACACGGAACTAGTGGTCTAGAGGTGAGTACTGCTATCCTCGAGACTCTTGAGCGCAGTGTCCTGGTCTTCCTCTGACCAGATCTCAAGGAAGTGGTGATTGAGGCGATTTGACTTGTCTGGTCACTAGGTGGCGCTACACTGCACAGAGCGTTGGACCTGGAGTCTGGGTTCAAATTAGACTCAGATGCTTACTAAGCTACATGATCCTAGGCAAGTCTCTTAACCGCTGTTTGCCTCAGTTTCCCCAACTGTAAAATGTGGATAGTAATAGCATCTTCATTCCAGGGTTGTTTGGGGAATCAAATGATATTTGTAAAAGTGCTTAGCACAGTGTCTGGCACATAGTAGGGGCTATATAAATACTTACTTCCCCTTGCCTTCCCTGGTACAAACTGCCTCCTATTTATAATATTCATATTATGCTATGAATAACTTTCTCCCATATATGTCTTAGGGGAGGAATGGTATTAGTTGATGAGAAAAGTTACTAGGATTAAACAGTATCACAAAAGTGCTTTGAGTTTTTTGGGAATAAGCTCATGACTCCATTGCAGCTAACACTGATACACTTATTTGAGGCTTACAAAACACTTTATGTATGTTGCCTCATTTTATCCTCACAACTACCCAGTGGGGTAAGAAAGGAGCAAGCATTTATTAAGTGCCTTCTATATGCCAGGCAAATATTATCTCGTTTGATTCTCACAACAACCGTGTGAGCTAGAGACTATTATTATTTCCCATTATACAGGTGACAAAGCAAAGACATTCAGAGGTTAAGTGACCTGCCCAGGGTCACACAGCTAATACATGTCTGAGGCTGAATTTGAATTCAAGTCTTCCTGACTCGAGGATCCATCACTCTATCTGCTAACTCTATCCATCAGTGGAGACCTGACATAGATAGAGGAACAGACGGCCTTCATAAGATGGAATCTGGTGAGTTTCTGTGGCCCTTAAATCTAGCCACCTAGTGGCTAACCGTCTCTGGGCCTGGCTAAAACAGTCCTTAGACGACAGCTGAGCAGAGCTCAGGCGGATCTCCCAGAGCTTGTGTTTCACTAGACTTGTTTTTTTGAGCTTGTTAATCAATTGAGGGACCGCTGGGTGGCACCATAGTGCATAGAGCCCCAGACCTGGAGTCAGGCTCATCTTCCTGAGTTCAAATCTGGCCTCAGATACTTCCTAGCTGTGTGACCCTGGGCAAGTGACTTCACCCTGGTTGCCTCAGTTTCCTCACCTGTAAAAGGAACTGGAGAAAGAAATGGCAAAGCACTCCAGTATCTTTGCCAAGAGAACCCCAAATGGATCACAAAGAGTTGGACACGACTGAAAAAAACAACTGAATAAACAACAAATCAAATGAGGCCTGATCCCAAGACGTCTCCATGCCCTAAAGAAGCATCATAAGATGTCTACTGAAACACTGAAGAGATAATAACTTCAGTGTTTAAATAGATAACCGTAGAAGGTGCTCCAGATCTGGATCAAGGGCCCTCAGCTGGAATCTCACCCCTGACATTTACTAGCTATGTGGCTATGGGCCAGTCACTCAGCCTCAGTCTTCTCATCTGCAAAATGGAGGTCACAAGCCTCCCACCCCTGATCTTCCTGAGTTATTGGGAAGAAAGGGCTCTGAAAACGGGAAGCCTATGGAAGCGTGAGCTGAGTCCTCCTCACGACGTGTAAAATGAATGTGAACAGTTTCATCCATCTGTTGCTTGGCTGCTAAATAAACAGAAGGGCAACGCTGGGATTAGCCAACAGGGAGAAGTGGCAAGAGCAGAGGTTATTTTCAGACTTAATCACATTCCAGAACCTGTCAGAGTGTTTCCAAGACAAATTAACCTTTCAGAGCACAAGTGCCAGACGTGTCATGAATTCCCAAGGATATCTCTTATTTTAACCCCAGAGTAAGTCAGGGGGAGAAGAGCAATAAACATTTATATAATGCCTACTATGTATAAGGCACTATGCTAAGTGCTTTATAAGTACTATCTTATTTGAACCTCACAACAACCCTGGAAAGTAGCTTTATGATTATCCCCATTTTACAGTTGAGCAAACTGAGGCAAACAGAGGTTGTGACTTGCCCTGGGTCACACAGCTAATAAGGGTCTGAGGTTGAATTTGAACTCAGGTCTTTCTGACTCCAGGCCCAGCACTCTATCCATAGTACCACCTAGCTGATATCTTTAGAACGCCAGAAGTTGTTAGGATAAAGCCAATACCCTGAGCACAAGTTCACTCGCTCCTACAGAGTTATTTACCTGGACAAGTCAGCCTATCATTTGGACTTGGGCATTAACCTTTTTCACAGGTTTCCTAGTTTCAGAGACAGAAGGGATCTTAGAGACAGTCGAGTTCAACCCCTTCATTTTACAGACTAGGAAACTGAGGCCCAGAGAGGTTAAGTTACTTGCCCACAGTCCCATAGGTGGCAAGTCCAAGAACTGGGATTTGAGGCCTCTGAGTCCAAATACAATGCTCTCTGAAGGGAAATCTATATATATGCCTGGGACTCAACAAGGTGAAACCAGTAATATTAGGAACCAACTAGGATCCACTGGACTCTTAAGATCCCCAGTGCCTACAGAAATGAGGGGGTTGAACTAGATACCTTCTGAAGTACTTTTCAGCTCTGCATTGATGATCCTATGAACTGTTTTTGCCGGAGGTGAGAGAATTTCTACCTAGCCCCCACATTTCTCCCAGGGCATAGGCAATCTATGGAGATTAAACAGTACTTTTTAAAAAGTGTGTTGAACTCCTGGGAAATAAGCATACTCCAAGAAACCTTCAAAGAAATTACCTATATCTAAGAACTACAAGAACATCTGTGGCTGGGAAATCTTAAAGTGTGACCATGAATCCTGAAGGATAGAAAGGAAGGATTATCGATCTTCACCTTGGGCATTTCTGTATTCCAAAAAGTCTAATAAAACCTAAGTTAGTTGACCCTACAAGAAAAATTCACCTTTTTCCCATTTCACATCAGTTTTGGGAACTCTCACCACTGAAGCAGACTATAACCTCTCTATGACTTATTAGAAATGTACCAGTTATATCTCCCCCATTATAATGTAAGCTCATTTCAGGCAGGGAATGGAAGTAGTGCAGCATAGAGTGTTGGACCTGAAGTCAGGAAGACTGGAGTTCAAATTCAGCCTCAGACGCTTACTAGCTCTGTGACCTGGACAGTCACTTAATCACTGTCTGCCTCAGTCTCCCCATCTGTAAAATAGGGATAACAATAGCACTTACCTCTCAGGGTTGCTATGATGATAAGACAATATTTGCATAGCACTTTTCAAATCTTAAAGCACTATATTTGTTTAGTTATTTTTAGTTGTGTCCAACTCTTCATGACCCCATTTGGGGTTTTCTTGGCAAAGATACTGGAGTGGTTTACCATTTCTTTCTCCAGCTCATTTTACAGATGAAGAAACTGAGGCAAACAGTGTTAAGTGATTTGCCTGGAGTCAGACAGCTAGTAAGTGACTAAGGTTGTATTTGAACTCAGGTCTTCCTGACAGGGCTGGAGCTCTATCCACTGCAACACCTACCTGTCCCTAAAGCACTATATAAAGGACAGCTATCATCATCATCAGAATCATCATCATCATCATCACTTCTTATAGCTGTATCCTCAGCACTTAGCCCAGTGCCTGGCACATGTAAACATTTAATAAATACCTGTTGATTGACTGATTGATAGATCCTACAAACCTATTTCCTGAACAATTGTCAGGTTCACAACCAAGGACAGAGACTCAAGGATAACATATTGTAGGTTGCTTGTGTAAGCTGGACTCCCCCACCCCACTTAACGTAAGTGACAAGATGCCCAGTCCACTGATCTCACTCACATTCCTTAGACCAAGTGTAGAGAGTCTTTGAAAGCCATTTGATGAAACGAAATTACACCAGGCAGGACATCTGTTTCAAATGGTTGAGAGGTGTCATTGCTCCCTCTGAGTCCTACCTTAAAGCTTTGAGTTTCTGGAATCACAGAGTGACAATAAGAGTGTTCGGTATGTAAAAATAGGACTGAGCTGTGGATAAGAAGATATCAGGGAGGCTGGCAACTACAGGCAACTCAGAGCAAAGGACCTGGACTGAGGAAGCTCGTAAGAAGCGTTCCCAGAGCTTGTCTATCCACAGACACTATAATATAATCTGATGCTTCATTACCCAAACGTTTCTAGTAAAATAAACTTTGTCTCAACCAACAAGTGGCCAGGGGTTAACTAGAGACATAAATATAAGGTTAGGCAGAGAGCCTAAATTGTGCCTAAAATGAGGAATTTTCCTGAGTGGGGGCTTGGAGTGACTGTGTTTGAACTTGTAACTTTTTATCTAAAATAAACACCATAAGGCCAAAAAGAAGGGAACCATGTGGCGTTTAGGAAAGCTAGGTGGTGCAGTGGATAGAGTGCCAAGCCTGGAGGCAAGAATACCCGAATTCAAATCCAGCCTCAGATACTTTCTAGCTGTGTGACCCTAGGCAAGTCATTTAACCCTGTTTGCCTCAGTTTCCTCATCTGTAAAATGAGCTGGAGAAGGAAATGGCAAATCAATCCAATATCTTTGCCAAGAAAACCTCAAATACAGTCACGAAGAATCAGACACAGCTGAAAACAACTAAACAACAACAACATGGAGTTTAGGGGCCATTATATTACCCATAGGCTTAAAGCAGGACAATTTTTGTAACAGTATTATATTTATGTGTTTCTACACTGTATCCTTCCAATTATCGTAGAATGTAAGTTCCCTGAAGGTAGAGCCTGCTGTATTTTTGTCTATTTTTGCCTAGAACCTAGCAGAACACTGGCACATAGTAGGCACTTCATAGATGTTATTTGTTTTTTTTTTTAATGGAATGGAACGAAAAAGCATTGGAAGAGCTAGCTAGGATAGTGGGCTAATCTAACTTGTACCGGGTCATGAGGAAGAAACAGCCGTGTTGTGTTTGGCCCCACAGGGCAGAACTAGGAGCAATGGGTGGGAGTTTAAAGAGACAACTGTAAGCTCTCTTCATGAAAGACTTCCCAACGATAGGCGCTATCCAAAAGTAAAATGGACTACACTGGCTGGGTCTGCAGGTGGTGGCCACACAACCATTTGTTAGTAAGTTACAGTGGAGATTCTGTCAAGTATGGGTTGGCTCAGATGACCACTGAGGTCCTTTCCAACTCTAAAATTCTGTGATTCTGTGAAAAAGGCCAAAATCTCCCTAGACAATTTATAAGCAGTGTCTATTTATAGCTTCTTTACTAGCTTGTGACTTTGGGCACATTACCTTTCCTCTTTGGGCTTTATCCTCATCAGCCGTAAAGACATGGGCATTCTAATTATGGGCTTGGTGGGATTGAGAGAAGCTGACCAGTGAGGCTCCATCTTCTTGTTTCAATGTGGGAGACTCATCACTCCCAAGTCGCTATCAGGGGCAAAAGAAAAGACCCAATGGTCAATGTGGAAATGTATTTTTGTCTTCACACCTGCCTCTTAGAATCCTTAGGTTAATTCAAGAGTCACCTTAGGAAGACATTTCTACTCCTCTGAGTTTCTTTTTTAGTATTTCTGTTCTCTTTCCCTCCTCGAATTATATTGCACTTACTTATCTATGTAAATGTTACATTCCCTTTTCTCTACTCCCTAACCCCTGCCGCACTGTAAAATGTAAGTTCCAAGAGGGGAAGGGGATAGGGACCATTTTTCATTTTGTTTGTAGCATTCTCTCTGGGGCCACTGACCCAACCCATGATAGCAGGTTGGGGTCCCCACAGGATAGAAGACCACTTTCCCCTTAGGGGGTCCAGGGACAATTGTGAGGGATTATGACTTTCCAGTACTGCTACTCATGAGCCCCCACTGGTGTGCTTCCCATTATCAGCCAGTGACGTCAATTAGTCTTTAGAAAAGATATAGTAAGAACAGCAGTTATAAAAACATTCCCTTCAAACCGTAAACACACTCTCCCCTTGCACACAAAAGATTCCTTGGGAACAGTGCTCAAATTTACAGTAAAATGATAATGAGGAACATGTGTACAAAACCTGTGTGGCACCATCAACTCTGGATATCTCATAGCTCCCACTTTCTAGAAGTCTTTTTCTCTCTTTGTAGAATCCTTTAGGGGTCTGCTGGACTCTAAGAATCAGTACCTTTGTAAGATACATAGCTGGGACTTCTCTCTCTGTCAAGAGGGATTAGAAAGTGTTTAATAAATGCTTTTTCATTTACGAATGCATTCATTTTATTCATTACCTGCCTCAAAAGGTTGTTGTTGGGGTTGGTAAACTAGAAAATCTTGTGTAACTGTCAGCTATTATCTGACCCTATGTAGCACTCCCAATGTGGTCTATTATTCTGATGCTCCACTATCCTTCTGATAACTCTGGGTTCTTAAGATCTGTGTAAATGTTGGAGGCAGAAGGGAATTTCAAGATCATACGGTCAATCCCTCATTTTAGAGAAGAGGAAGCTGAAGAGGTTGGACAGGTCCAGCAACTTGTCCCATACATAGTCAGGAGCAGATCCAGGATTCCAACACAAATCCTTGAACTCTAAATTCCACTAAATGTTTCTTGACTGACTGATCGTACTGAGCTGCTTCACAGAGACGATGCCATCAGGTGGGAAACATTTGACAAGTCTTGCAAAGCCAGAAAGGTTCAGAGTACCGAATAGCCACGGACCGCAGGACCAGCTAAGGTAAATTGGAAGAAGTTCATCACCAGGTTAGCCATGGGGAGGGCACACGGTTGGGATTTGGGAGACAGCAAATCTTGAAGAAGACCATCGAGTAAGTCAACAAATCACGATCTGTATCAATTCAACAAGAACTTTTAAAAATTGTTATTGGTATCTATGTTCTGAGTCCCATCCCCTAAGTCATTCCTTGTAACAAAACAAAACAAAACCAAACCAAGAGCAGTTCAGCAAAACTAACACATCAACTGAGTCTGACGGTGTATGCAATACTCCATACCTGTGGTCCCCCACTTCTCTAATGAAGGGAGGTACATTTTCTCATCTCTTCTTCAGGGACAGTCTTGGTCATAATTAAATAGTGTGTTCAGTTTTGTTTTGTTCTTTCCATTCACATAGTCATTGTGTATTTGGTTTTCTTTGTTTCCTTTCCTTCATTTTGCATCAGTTCATATACATCTTGCTATGTTTCTCTGAATTCTTCACACTACTCATTTCTTTTCTTTTTTTCATGCCAGACCTATGATTTCACTGGTATAGGGGACTCCTAGTAAGGAAACTCCATCCACCAATGCAGATTACCACCCGCTCTGCAACCTATACTTGCAGAGAGTTGTCTGCGTCATTGAGAGGGTAAGGGACTTTCTCAAGGTCACACAATTAATATGGTGCAGAGACAGGACTTGAACCCAGGATTTCTTGATTAGGGGACTGGCTCCCTGTCTACTACATTATATGCCTTAAACATCAGTGTTTCTTAGTGAACTAATATTCCATTACGTTCATGGACAATCCAATAAGCATTTATTAAGGGCCTACTATGTGTCAGACACTGCACCAGGCCTCAGTGGAGGTTTCCAACAGGAGGCTGGCTGGCCCCTTGTCTGGTTTGTTGTAATGGGGATTCTTTTCACACATGGGTTGTACTAAATGGCCCCAGGTCCCTTCCAATTCTAAATCAGATGACTCTGTGAGTACCACACCAATGAAATCACAGGTCTTTGACCACATAAAATAGATCATTTTTTAAAAATGGAAATTAAAAGACAGAAAACAAAAACAAGAAGTAAAACCAACCATAGAAAGTGAGCTCCCTGGGCCTTGTATGACACATACAGTAGGGGGGAAGCAGGCACAAACAGATGGATATACCATTGAACAACTGACAGTGGCCTTTCTGGGGCCACATGTGGCTTTTCAGGACCTGTGGTCTTGTCTTTCAGGAAGTAGGGACTTCTCTATTATTCACAATCATGGCTTTCAGCCCCACTTGCCTTAACAAAAGGAACATTTATTCTTCCTCCTCTTCCTTCCCCCAGCTGCCCAGTGGGCAGAGCAACATGGCTGCTCATGGGGCTTGGACAAGCTGGGAAGTCACCAGTTACAAGCCTTCTGGTAAGACGGAAAACCAGCAGCCCTTACAGCATCCTAAAGACCTCCAGGCCTCTCTGCCCTGACGACATGCCCTCCAGATCCCATTATTTGACCTACCAGTATACTATTAGGACTTCCAGGCTTTTCCATCCTCTCTCAGCTACACTTTTCTATGCTGTCTCTCAGAAACAGTATCTTGAGATCAGGGACTGTCTTGCTTTTACTATTTGCATCCCCACAAACCAGTGCAGTGCTTGCCATACATTGTTGTTCAGTCATGTTCAATTCTCTGTGACCTTGCGCACCATAACACACCAATTCTGTCCATGGGGTTTTCTTGCAAAGATCCTGGAGAGGTTGCCATTTCCTTCTCCATTGGATTAAGGGAAACAGAGGTTAAGTGGCTTGTCCAGGGTCACGTGGCTAGTATGTGTCTGAGGGTGGATTTGAACTCGGGTCTTTCTGACTCTAGCTAGGCCCGCCGCTCTATCCACTGAGCCAACTAGTTTCTTGGCATATAGTAAACCCTAAATAACAGTTTTTTATTTTTGCTAGGCAATGGGGTTAAGTGACTTGCCCAGGGTCACACAGCTAGTAAGTGTCAAGTGTCTAAGGCTGGATTTGAACTCAGGTCCTCCTGACTCCAGGGCCGGTGCTCTATCTACTGCTCCACCTAATAATGCTGCTCCTAAATAATGGTTTTTTTCCTTCATTCTTTCCTTATCCTCTTTTTCCACCAAATCCTTAACTGAGTGTGTCCCCAATCTTTAATTAATCTCTAATTCCTGAATCCTTAATTCTCTATCTTCTATCTCTCTGATATCTAATCCATTTGCATTATCTTCTTTAAAAAAAAAAAAGCCTTTCCTGGCCCCCTTTAATGCTAATGCCTTCTCCCTGTTGATATCTCGATTTATCCTGTGTATAGCTGTTTGTGCATCATTTTCATCTTGTCTCCCATATTAAAGTGTGCGCAGGGACTGGCTTTTGGATTTTTCTTTGTACCTTCAGTACCTAGAGCCTAGTAGGTCCTTGTTGACACGACTATTTTGCTAATGAAAATACAAAAGTAATCATAATGATGATAACGCACAGCTGGAGAGGCAGGTGGTGGGCTAGAAAGAGAGGCCATCTCAGAGGCAGGGAGACCTAGGTTCAAATCCTACCCCTGACATCTCCTGGCCACCTGAGACCTGGCCTAGACAACTCAAACAGACCAAAAGTGCACAGAAGGCATTGTTCTGCATTGATGGAAGTTCACTCCCTAAACTGATCACATCCTGCCCCTCCCATTTGCTACCCATGTGGCCTGAGGCAGGCCCTGGTTCCCCAGTTGCTTCAGCTTTCCAACGAGGGAGCTGGTCAGGTTTGGTGGTACGCACCTGCTATCCCTGTTGCTTTGGGAGGTCGTGGCTGGTGGGCTGCTTGGGTTCAGGGGTTCTGGACTGCAGTGGGCTAAGCTAATAAGGTGTCTGCACACACATGTACAAATACAGTGTGCCCTCAGGAAGGTGTGGGAGGTGGAGGACCAAGGATTGAAGAGGGGTGAACCAGCCTAGGTCAGAAAGAGAACAGTCAAAGGTCTCTTTCTTTCTCTCTCTTTTTTTTTTTTTTGGCTAGGCAATGGGGTTAAGTGACTTGCCCAGGGCCACACAGTTAGTACGTGTCAAGTGTCTGAGGCCAGATTTGAACTCAGGTCCTCCCAGCTCCAGGGCCAGTGCTCTATCCACTGCTCCACCTAGCTGCCCCCAAAGGTCCCAAGCTGACCCATAATGGGATCAGGCCCTTAGAAGCCCCTCCCTTCATTCCAGCCTGGGTGAGAAGGGGAAATCCTGTCTTTAAAAACAAAATGAAACAAAAATGAAAACAAAGACATTGGAATAAACAGCCTTGGAGGCCTCTGCCATCTATAAATTAATGATCCTATGAAATCAGAGGTCTGGAAAAATAAACATAACTTCATATTTAAATAGAATTTTCAGGTTTTTCAAAGCATTTTACAAATATTATATCATCCTTATCCTCACAACAACTATGGGAGGTGCTATTATTATCCTGATTTTACAGATGAGAAAACTGAGGCAGACACAGGAGAATTGACTTGCCCGGGTTAACATAACTAGTGTCTAGGTAGAATTTGAACTCAGGTCTTCCTGACTCGGGACAGCTAGGTGGCATAGCAGATAGAGCACTGGAGCAGGAGTCAGGAGGACCTGAGTTCAAACCCGGCCTCAGACACTTGCTAGCTGTGTGATCCCGGCCCAGGCACTTAACTCTATTTGCCTCAGTTTCCTCATCTGTAAAATGAGCTGGAGAAGGAATGGCAAACCACTCCAGTATGTTTGCCGAGAAAACGCTATCCACTATGACAACTAGTTAACTTTTATGAAGCACAGAATGTATGTGGGTCACCTTGGGAGGTAAGAGAGGAGAGACACAAAGCATAGAGAAGGTAGCATGGTATAGTGGAGAAGAGTGATGGACCTGGAGTCAGGAAGATCTGGGTTCTAGTCCTGCATCTGAAACACTCTGGTGGGTAACCCTGGGAAAAATCACCGTACCTCTCTGGGCCTCAGTTCCCTCATCTACAAAGCAAAGGAGTTGACTTGGGGAACTGTGAGGTGCCCCCAGCTCTCAGTCTATGGTCCTGTCATGATGGGACTGTCCTGGCCTCCCCCGAGCGGATGGCCCTTCCACATGGAGGACAGGACATGTACAGAGATGACAGTCCTCGAAGTAAATAATGGAGCTTCCGGTACAAAAAAGCAGAGCCCCAGGTGAGCTCTGGGGCGTGGGGGAAAGGTCATTACTGCCTCAGGGTCAGCACAGGCTTCCTGGAGTGGGAGGGTGACAGGCCACTGTGGACTGGGCTTCAAAGGGTGGGCAGGGATTCAATAAGGGAGGAGGCGAGTGGGCGCAAGGGGACATTCCAGACCTAGGAAGAGTAGAAACAATGAGGCAGAATACCACCTGTTGTGTGTGTGTGTGTGTGTGTGTGTGTGTGTGTGTGTGTGTGTGTGTCTGTGTCTGTGTCTGTGTCTCTGTGTGTGTGTGTGTGTGAAGCTAAGAAGTAATCCAACTTGGCTGGAGAGCACAGGACAAGGACGGTGCGGATGGCCAGAAAGCTGGGATGAAGGATGAAGGATGGGTCCAGATTGCTCTTGAATCTTCTGCTGGACATTTATGAATATTCTACCATTATTTTCACCTCGACTGACCCAAAGGCAAATAATCCCCCTGCCAGCCTAAGCCTCTTCAACTTTCCAGCCTTTGTTAATGGTGCCGCCATTCTCCTGGTCATCACGCATCCGAGCCGAGTGATGCTGGGCAAATCATTTCACCTCTCCTGGGCCTCAGTTTCCCCATCTGTCAAATGAAGTCACTAGATTAAATGATCTTTAAGGTCTCTTCTAGCTCTGGCCCTATGATCGTCTAATAATCCATTGCCCTCTTCCTCTCCCATATCCAGTCAGCCACTGATTGTCATTTCTCGGGACTCCTATGTGTCTCTTCTCCACGTCCACTGCTGCCACCCTAGGCCAAGCCTGCCATGTTAGAATTACAGCTGTGACCTCAGGATACATTGAGTCCAATCTCCTTATTTTATAGATGATGAAACTGAGGCCCCAAGAGGTTAAGAGAGTGGCCCAGGCTGTGACAGTATTCATTCACTTACTGAATACGCATTTACTAAATGCTTACTATTTAACTCGACGTAACCACAGCAGGGAAAAAACTAGAGAAGGAAACGGCAAACCACTCCAGTATCTTTGCCAAGAAAACCCCAGCAATAGTATTGGCGCATTATCATTCCCTATCATAAAAATATTACCAGATGAAGAGTTGGACACAACTGAACAACTTAACAACAACCACAGGAAACCAGAGACTTCTTGGGCATCTCATCATGTGTCCTGATTCTGCCCATTCCTCCTACCTGAAACTGCACGCTCTCTGCCTTTCTGTCCTGAGGCTGAGCTGTCCTGAAGTGTAACTGAGGCCAAACTCACCTGACTTTCCATATATAGAATGGTAGGTCAGCCATTGTCCTGCCTTGCTAGAGCCAAGGTCCCCGTGCCCTTCCCAATCATCCCTCTTCTCTACCCCAACTTTGCAATAGGCCTCTATGTCTTTTCTTCCTTTGTTTGAAAATAAGCTTCTCGAGGACAGGACTTTCTAGGAAGCACATATTTGTAACCCCGATGCTTTGCACAGTTCCTGGCACAAAGTAGGTTCTTAATAAATGTTCTATTGGGGGCAGCTAGGTGGTGCAGTGGATAGAGCACCGGCCCTGGATTCAGGAGGACCTGAGTTCAAATCCGGCCTCAGACACATAATACTTAACTAGCCGTGTGACCCTGGGCAAATCACTTAACCCCCGTTGCCCAACTTAAAAAAAAAAATGCTCTATTGAACGATCTAATTCTACAATCTAGCTTGCTCCAGACCCCATGCTTCACATTCCATCCAGTCACAAGAAATCAGGTCATATCATCTGTCCTGCTGAGTGCCCCTCCATACTCCTCCTCTCTCTTATTCCACTGAAAAAGGGATGACAGTGGCCTCTGGCTCCACTCACCCTCCTACAACTACCCACACCAAACTGGGAAGTCCTTGGCCACCCCCCCCCAATATGCATCATTTCCCCCTATTAAAATGTAAAGAATCTTTTCACTTTTACATTTGCATCTTTGGTGCCTAGTATGCATAGGTACTAATAAATGCATTTTCATTCACGCGTGCACTAGGTATGATGTAAGACACTGGTGATACAAAGGGGAAAAAATGAAAGTCTGCACCCTCAGAGAACTTACAGTCTACTGGAATCATGGGCTTAGAGATTTAGAGGTGGAAGGGACCTTAGAATACATTGAGTCCAATCTCCTTTTTTTTTAATAGATTAGGAAATGAGGCCCAGAGAGGTTGAGAGACTGGCTGGCCCGGAATCACACAGCCAGCAAGTGTCTGAAGTGGGATTTGAACCCAGATCTTGCTGACTCCACTTTCCACTAAACCATGGCTCCTCATTGCTTCCCACCCCCCAGACTCCCTGGAGACGTGGCCTGTGAACCTGCTGGACCAGCTGACCAGTGCTCAGGTTCAAATTATAAGGTGCTCCGCTCTGATCCATCTTCAGCTGCCAAGGTGATTTTTCTAAAATATAGGTCTCACCATGGCACTCCCCTTGCTCAGTGAGCTCCAGAGGCCCTCTGCTATCTCTGGGATCAAACATAAATCCTCTGGCATTTAAACCTCTTCCTGACATTGCCCCTTCTTAACGTTCTGGTCTTTGTACATCTCCAGATCCAGTAACCCTGGCCCCTCGCTGTTCCCAGAACCAGACGATTCTCTATGCTTTTGCACCGGCAGTCCCCCATGCCCGGAATGCTCTCCCTCCTGACATCTGACACTTAATTTTCCTGGCTTCCTTCAAGACTCAGTTCAAACCCCACATCCTACAGAAGCCTTTCCTGGTGCTCCCAGATGCCTTACCTTCCCCTCTCCTTCCACCCCCCACACCCCCATCTCCTATGTACCTAGTTATTTACATGCTATCTCTCTCATTAGACTGTCAGCTCCTTGAAGGCAGGGACTGCTTTTTCCCTTTTTGTATCCTCAGCCCTCAGCACAGTGCCTTTCATATAATATTTTAAGTTTGTTGCTGGAAGTGAATGACATATGATAATATCATTTATCTAACACTTGACAGTTTGCAAAGTACTTTATGTGACCTCATTTGATTCTCATAACAAACAAACCTGTCAAACAGGTATTATTAAAACAATGAGGAAACTGAGGCATGGAGCAGTTAAACGACTTGCCCAGGGTCATACAGCTATTAAGTGTCTGAGGCCAAGCTCGGATTCAGCTATTCTTGATTCTAAAGTCCCACACTCTTGCCACAGCACCACCAAGGGACCATGGGAGACAAAGGAGACTTAACCAGATCAAAGCTGTTTACTGAATGATAAATAGCCAGGGTCAGGTAGAAGTCATTGCGCCTGGGTATTTTCTTTGTTTGCTTGTTTGTTTTGTTTTTGCTTTTAGGAAACTGGGGTTAAGTGACTTGCACAGGGTCACATAACTAGTAAGTGTCAAGTGTTTGGTCTGAAGCTGGTTTTGAGCTCAGGTCCTCCGGACTTCAGGGCCGGTGCTCTATCTACTGCACCACCTAGCTACCCTCCTGGGTATTTTCTGATAGCTCTGAAGTGGTAGAGTTTTATACAGTATAGCTGGCTCTATGCCTTCAGCTGCCTTCCCTTAGAGGCACCTGTAGGACCTCAATGACACCAGATGCACATGGTTGTGATGTGCAGGCCACTGCCCTGATCCTGAACCCCTGAGCCCCTTCAAAAGGAACCCTTCCCCAAAGAAAGTCTGGATGGAAAAGTCCTGATGACACCATCATAACGTGATCTGGGACAATCCTTTGCAAGTCACCCGTGGAGAAGCGGAAATGTGAGATATGAACTTATATCATCTCTGGATGGTGTCTGCAGAGGCAAAACACACCTGTCAGAAAAGGAGGGATCAGGACACTCTTAAGGTCTCTCCGAAGACCTTGGGAATCGACTGTGAGATATGGGAGACACTGGCAGGAGACCACCCAGCATGGCGTGCCCACATCAAATATGGCATTGTGCTCCTTGAGCAAAGCAGAATTGAAGTAGCTCAAAAGAAACATGAGATGTAGAAATAGAGAGACATCTCCAGTCTAAATGTTCATATGGACTATTTGTGCCTGACCTGAGCCTTCCCAGTTCACATTGACGTGATTAGCCACGGTCGGACAGACAGTACCTTGACCCCAACATAGTGATGTCATTTTGTTCCTCTCCGAGCACAAAGAACAACAATTATACTAATCTTCTCTAGCCCCTTAAACTAGGGGTCCAGGCCTGTTATTACCTAGCTCTTTAGCCCTGGGCAAGCACAACTCTGGTCTCCCTTTTTTAACCTATAAAATGAAGGCCCCACTAAGTCTACCAGCTTCATGGGATTATGATTCAACCAATGAACCGATGAATCAATCAAAACGTATAAAGCACCTACTGTGAAGGAATGAATGAAAAAGAATTTACAAAGAGTTTACTCTGTGCCAAGCACTTTACCAAGCACTGAGGATATGAACAGAAAAACAAGACCAGTCCCTGTCACCAAGAGATTCACTTTATAGTTGGATCAAATGACATGAGCAGCACTTAAATCCAAGTACTAATTACTAGTCATAATTTACATAGCATATTAAAGCTTGCAAAGACCTTGTGAGAGTTCCCCTGAGATTAACATGTCTGTGTTCTATGAGTTACCTTGCCAGGCAGGTGCAGTGGACACAGAATAAGCCTGTTGGCCGAAAGGAGTCTGCAGTGAGCCAACGTCTTGCTCGTTCCCAGATGCCTTTGCTGGTGTTCACTGGCTGACCTTGCTGAGTTGTGCTCCACCCCCACCCCACCCCCCCAGTCCCTCCAGCCTTTCAGTTAATGTTCCTGCAAAACATCCTGCTTCTGTGTCCTTCCCACCTGTTCCTGGGAAAGATTATCCATCCTTTACCCTCCCCTCTCCCTGAACCTCTCTTTTGTTGTTTTCAAGCATAAACTGTCCCTGCCTCTCCTGGGCAGGGCTCTTGGGCTCCTTTGTACTTTGTACTGGAGGCCTCAGCACTAGTGTCTGATTTCCCTCCTAATAAAATCTTTCTAATTTCAAGTCAGCTTGGACTCCTGCATTTTGAGGGGTGGGCTACAATGTTCTACAAATATTATCTCATTTTATCCTTACAACAAGCCTGGAAGGCAGTATGATCCCCATTTTACAGATGAGGAAACTGAGGCAGGTGGAGATTAAGTGATTTGCCCAGGGTCCCATAGCTAGTATCTGAGTCTGGATTTGAACTCAATTCTTCCTGATCAAGTCCAGTGCTCTGTCCACTGCACCACCTTATTAACTGGGGGAGACAACACATAGAGAATAGTTTAGCAGATGGCTGTAATGCTCAGCTCCCTCCTCACTTTCACCTCTCTAGCTCCTTCAGGGCTCAGCTCAGGCACCACTTCCTTCCTACATCAGGACTTTCCAGTACTGCCTTAGTGATCAGTGAATGCCTACCACACATTACTTTGTATTCATTGTAAATGTACTTTGTGTCGATTTGTGTAAAGCTCAAAGAACTCAGGTGATTGGGGGGAGGTTGTCATACAGCCTGGGCAGCTAGGTGGCGCGGTGGAATAGAGAGCTGGGCCTGGAGTCATAAAGATCTGAGTTCAAATCTAGACCCAGACACTAGCTGTGTAATCTTGGGTAAATCACTTGCTTTGTTTGCCTCAGTTTCCTCATCTGCAAAATGGGGATAATAATAGCGCCTCCCTCCCAGGGTTGTTGTGAGGTTTAAGTGAGATATTAGTAAAGGACCTGGCACATCGTAGGCGCTATATAAATATCAGCTATTATTAAGTGCCAGAGTGGGTGAATCTGAACCCGGGACCTGATACCAACGCCAACTTCACTCTTTCAGAATCCTACACAGCACCGATCACATTACGGTTAGAGCATTTGTGTATATGCCCTCCCCACAGACTGTCATCTCTATGAGGGTAGAGATCAAAATTTATTCTGTGTATCCTGCCCCTCTGCCTCTCACAGAATGGACTCTTTCCTGTTGAATGAACTTGATTCCTAGAGAATGAGACTCTCTCCTGTGTTGACTGAAGAATCCCCAAAGCAAGCGTTCCTCCCCCACCTGTCCCAGTGCCTTACTTATAAGGAGCCGAAGTCCCTCGAGGTGCAGTGAGCTCATTTCGGAGACGGCGCCAGAGAGCCGCCCAGTAAGAACTTGTTTGGGGGCGGGGAGGAAGCTGTGGGATACAGCATCTGGAGGAACCCGGGATGTGTAAGGGACGGGGGTGTGGATTTCAGACACTTTCTACATTTCATGGGCCCGGTGAAATCATGCTTCTTTTTGAGCTCTGGTTTGTTTGGTGGGGCGGGAGTGGGAAAGAAAGGTCCGGAAAGAGTGGGTGGGGAACTCGTCTCCTTTAGCCTTCTCTCTAAGGGGGAACACTCTCCCTGCCCCCAATAGGGTAGGGCTGGGCCGGGCTAAGCTAAGGCTGCCGGTCCTAGCACCGCCTCCCGCGCCCTCTCTAGGGGCAGCATCCATCCCCCCCTACCACTCCGCCCCACGCCGGGCCGCGCCCCTCTCCTTCCTCTCCGCCCCTCCTGCATCCAGGCGTCCACTCCGCTGCCTCCCCGCGTCCCCCCCCTCCAAAGTTCCCGGGAGCAGCTGCGGCCCCTCCCCTCAGGAAAGGGGTGTGGGCTGAGGGCTGGCTGGCAGCGACCCTCGCGCAGAAGTGTTTCCGAGGGCAGCCCTGACCGCGGGCCGGCTATCCCGTCCACTCCGGCCCGCACGCATTCCCAACTTGGGAGCCTCTGCAGGCCTGCGCACGCACGCACCCCTCCCTCCTCCTGCTCCCCCCCCTCCTCCTCTTCCCAGCTTTGTGACAGCCTCCAGTGATAGGAACCGCGGAGCCGGGCGAGAGAGAGGGAGAGACCCAGAGAAGGAGGGAGGAGGGGGAAGGGAGAGAGATAGAGGGAGGGAAGGAAAAGGAGAGAGGAGAGGGAAGGAGCGCATATCGGAGGGGGCTGCCTCTGCTGCAGCCCCAGCCATCGTCCTCCTTCTCCTCCTTTTCCTCCTCCTCCTGCCGCGGCCGCTACCACCGCGGGGCCTGGCTCCGGCCTCGGATGCCCGGGTGAGCTGGCCGGAGGAGCCTACGAGCTGGGGCCGGGGTCGACCGCGAGCAACGGCGCTCCCCGCTTGGCTCCCCGAGGAGTGGCCGCAAGTTTGCAAGTTGGGCTAGTTCAGGGCTGGGGGAGGGGGTGGGCTGCGCGCGCCGCCAAGGAGGGGAGGGGGAGCCCCCGGCCCCGGCTCCTCTAGCCCCGGATCCCCCGCCCCCGGCCCGGATCCCCCGACTCTCCGGCCATGGAGGACGGCGGCGGGGGCCCCGAGGCGGCGTCCGTGCTGGAGAAGAACGTGGCCGAGCTGACCGTGATGGACGTGTACGACATCGCCTCGCTGGTGGGCCACGAGTTCGAGCGGGTCATTGACCAGCACGGCTGCGAGGCCATCGGGCGCCTCATGCCCAAGGTGGTGCGGGTGCTGGAGATCCTCGAGGTGCTGGTGAGCCGACACCACGTCAGCCCCGAGCTGGACGAGCTGCGCCTGGAGCTGGACCGGCTCCGCCTCGAGAGGATGGACCGGATCGAGAAGGAGAGAAAGCATCAAAAGGTGCCCCAGGGGAGAGGAGGGGAGGGATGGGGGCGCCGGGGGCGGAGGCGGAGGCCGAGCGGAGAGGAGGAGGAGGAGGCGGCGGAGGCTGGAGGAGAGCGAGCTGGGTGAAGGAAGGAAATCTTGGGGGGAAAGAGAGGCACGAAGTAGGTGGAGAAGAAAAACCTGGCCAGGAATAGGAAGCCCACTGGTCCCATGACCTTGGGCAAGTCTTTTTCCTCCCCGAAGTTCAGAAGTTGAACTACGTGGTCAATAGTAGGTAGAATCCTGAACCTGGAATCGGGGAGACCTTCGATGCCAATCCCGCTTAACAGCCCTGTGACCTTGGGCAAGTCCTTTCCTCCTTCTGAGCCTCAGTTTACTCATTTCTGAAACGAGGAGTTAGATTAGATAATCAGTACTTGATGGAGTGCTGGACTTGGAGTCAAGACCCAGGTTCAAATTGTACTTATTTGATGAGTGACCTTGGGCAAGAGTCCTTTCTCCTTTCTGGGTCTCAGTTTACCTGTCTGCCAAATGGACTTGAATTAGATGATCTCTTAAGACCCTGGCATGTCTCATAACTCCATGCTTGTTATTTTTAAAGAAGGCATGGGAGCCTGGAGGGAGGGAGAGGAAGGAGGGCTTGGAGAAAGAGGAATCAGCAGTTTGGGGGTCAGGTGGATTTGGGGATAGAGACCTAAAGAACTCAGGGGAGTAAGAAGTTGGAAAGTGAGGAATGAGGAGAGGAGAAGCTGAATGAGGCAGTGGAGAAAAAAACTCTTCTTTTTCCTGTGCAGTTTATCACATGCAACCCAATGATGTAATTAAAACAAAAACTCTTGGGGGATCCCTAGCTGGATAGGGTCCAGCACTTTCACCAGGGCATGGCTGTGGGGCACGGCCCACCCATTCCTCTGTCTCATTCCCATCTCTCAACTCCAACCCAAACTTCCTGACCGGTTCAGAGGACTTGCATCCCCAGGACCTTTCCCTGTCCCAACCCACGGGTAGCCAGAGAGAGATTGAGCCTATGACTCCAGACTGATCTGTTGGGATAGTTGCCTTCTCTTTATGAAGTAGAGAGAAAGAAGAGGTTATCTGTGGAAGCCTTACTATACCCCCCTGCTCTCTGTGTCTTCTTCCAACCCACTGGGTTTTTTGGATCTGAACCAGAGACAGATAGACCAGGGTAGTCCCCTGCGGAGATAGGAGTGCAGCCTGGGAGCCAGGGAAGAAGGAAGTGGGGAGACATGTGGTTTCCTGCCATGGCTTGAGGCCAGTGGTGCCTCAGACAGGCCCTTTAAGCCCAGTTCCTTTCCTGGGGGAGCAGGGAGGGAATCAAAGGAGACTCCTTTTGGAGAAGAACTCGGGGGACTTGGGTTACCAAGCCTGCCTCTTATTTGCTGTGTGACTTTGGGAAGGTCATTTGGCTGATCTGAATAGGAGGGTCAGCAGCTCTTATGAAATCTGATGGGCTGGTTTCTTGCAGTATTTTTAAAAGCTGTTTTCATAGCAGAGCCGGTCATGTGTTTCTTTGCTTGGCTCTTTTTCCTTGCTTGTTGTGGGGTTTATCAGAGAGCTCTGGCTCTTCCCTCAGAACCTTAGAACTCTTGTTCTCTGTGAAGTGTCTTAGTGGCTCTGCTCCCAGCCAAGTCAGGCTTGTTATTCCCAGGAAGGAAACTGGATCCCAAAGAAGAGACTGACCGAGTTGACCAAGGTTACCCCTCAAGGTAGAAGCAGGGCTGAAGTGGAGAATCACTGAAAAGCCCTCTGAGAAGACTGTTTGGGGCAGGGATGTCTAAAGGACAGGGGTGGCCATCCTGTGGCATGACTGACATGGTTCCATGACAGGCCCCAGACATCTAAAGGACCTTAGAGATCATCTAAGCCAAATTCCACAGTTTTCCCCCCTTGCTCCAGAATCCCCAGGGGCCACCAGCTGCCTTTCAGACAGATAGAACTCAGACTTCTCAGTTGGGTCTCTAAGGTCAATCGCAAGTTTGCTGAAACCTGCCTTTCGGGTTAGTTAGTCGGTCAACAAGCATTTGTGCCAGGCAATGTGCTAAGCACCAGGGTACAGAGAAAGGTTTTGTGCTAGCCTATGTTCACCTGACTTGATATGCCATCTCTCCTGCCCTGTGCCTTCTTGCAGACCGTCCTCCGAGGGCACCCCTCCTTGTCTCTGCCTTTCAGAGGCCTTAATTTCAAGTGTTCCCTCCCTCCCCAGAGCTTCCTTCATCTCTCTCTTGATTGTCTTTTGTCCCCAACCCCCATCTATGTTATACTTAGCCACGTGCGGAATCTATCCTCCCCTGGTAGAAAGTAAGCTCCCTCACTGGGTGCTTTTTTTTTTCTCTTTGTATCTTTAGCATTGTGCTTAATAACTATTTTTGAATAGAATTGCATAAGGGATTACTGAGATAGTGTTGTTCAGTCATTTCAGTTGTGTTCAACTTTTCATGACCCCATTTGGAGTTTTCTTTGGAGTATTCTTCCAGATGTACTGGAGTGGGTTGCCATTTCCTTCTCCAGCTCATTTGACAGATGAGGAAACTGAGGCAAACTGGGTTAAATGACTTGCCCAGGGTCACACAGATAGAAAGAGTCTGAGGCTGGATTTGAACTCCTGAAGATGAGGCTTCCTGATTCCAAGCCCAGTGCTCTATCCACCTAGCTGAAATGGGAGAAGATCAAATCGCTTGCCCAACGAGGTGAGGCTGATTAGTCACTGAGTTGGTGGTAGGCCTCTACCTGCCTCTCCTCCAGTTAGTCATAGAAGACTTCCGGAGGAAGTTGAGGGTGGGGGAGCCTGGACAAAGGTGGCAGACTGAACTAGGCTGGCAGACCTGGGTGTGAATATCAGCTCTCCCTTATCTGTGTAGTCCTGGGCAGTTCATTAACTCCTCTGATTCTCAGTTACCCCTCATCTGTAAAATGAGAGATGCAGACTCCATGACTTTCAACGGGCCCTTCCGCGTCTAAGCCTAGGGTCCTAGCATTCTGACCCCAGGCTCATGCTCTTCCATTATCCATTGGGATAGATGGCATCCCTGTATTGGCCGTTCTCCTTTTTGGCCTTCTCTACCGGAACCAGGGTTAGGCCTATTAGGGTTTTCCAACCAAAGGTCTTGCTTTTCCTTCTGATTCTTTCCCAGCTTCTCCCAATATTTCTCCTCTCTCTCTCCAGCTCCCTCTCTCCCTTCCCAGTGAGCTGGAGGAAGGAAGAAAGGAAGAGAGTTTGGGTTGTCTATCACAGATGTAGAACAAGGCTTGGAAGATGGCTTGGAGGGAGGTTACAAGGGAAGAAACAGGTGATGAGGAGGAGGAAGGAAAGGGGGATGGATAAAGGACCAAAGAAGAAAGGGGAGAGGGGAAGGAGACAATCCAACCTGAAAATCAACAGACATTTATTAAACCCTTACTGTGTGCTAAGCAGTGGGTATGCAAAAGCCCACATAGTCCCTACCCTCTGGGTGCTTACAACCTTATGGGAAAACAACACGTCTATAAATGAATATTCACGATCATCCAGAGAAGGGTTTTAAAGCTCATTCAGCCTTGGGCCTCTCAGGTGCCTATCTGTCTGATTAGCATAAACTTCCAGGTATTTTCCAGCCTGTTTCTTCCTTGGAAAGAGAGGTTACCATGGCTGTTGGTTAAAGATTGAGTTGGGTAGACCTTATAATGGGGTGTGTATCTCTCTCTCTCTGTGTCTGTCTCTGTCTGTCTTTCTGTCTTTCTGCCTCTCCCTCCTCTCTCTCTCTCTCTCTCCTCTCTCGTTCTCTCTCTCTTTCCTCTTCTCTTCCTTTCTCTCTCCCCCCTTTTGCTCTCTTCTCTTCCCTTCTCTCTCTCTCCTCTCTCCCCCTTTTTGTTCTTTCTCTTCTCTTCTGTCTCTCCCTCTCTTCTCTCTCTCCCTCTCTCTCCCTCTCTCTCTCTTCTCTCTTGTTCTCTCTCTCCCCCTTTTGCTCTCTTCTCTCTTTCCTCTCTCCCCCCTTTTGTTCTCTCTCTTCTCTTCTCTCCTTTTCTCCTCTCTATCTCCTCTCTCCTCTCTCTGTCTCTCTTCTCTTTCTCTCTCTCTCCCCCTCTCTCTCTCTCCCTCTCTCTCTCTCCCTCTCCTCTCTCCCCCTTTTGTTCTCTCTCTCCCTCTCTCTCTCTCCTCTTTTCTCTTCTCTCTCCCCCCTTGTTCTCTCTTTTCTCTTCTGTCTCTCCCTCTCTCCTCTCTCTCTCTCTCTCTCTCTCCTCTCTCCCCCCTCTCCCCAGATAACAATAAGAAGAAGACCAATGATGATAGCAGCTTATATTCATAAAGGGAATTAAAATATTCAAAGAGCTTTCCATATGTTATATCATTTGATGCTCACAGCAACCCTGTGAAGTAGGTGCTATCAATATTCTCATTTCACAGATGAGGAAACTGAGGCAGGGGGAGGTGAAGTGACTTGCCCAGGGTCACACAGCTAGTAAGTATCTGATGTAGAGTTTGAACTCAAGCCTTCCTGAGTCTGAGTCCGGAGGTCTATTAAGGCAGGCTAGGCACAACAGAAGACGAGTATTCACTAAACAGTGTCCCAGGTCCTGCAGCCACTGTCCGCTCTCCCTATCCTTCCAAAAAGTGTCTCTCAGGGAAGGGGAAGGAAGAGGATGAAGGGGAGGCCTTCTCAGAGGGGCTTCAGAAGCGCTGCTGCCCATCCCTGCTTCCAGCATTTTCATGGGTTTGAAATCCGGTTCTTCCACTGAAAGCTTGCTTGGCAGTCAGGAGGGGGTGCCCCGAGGTTCTCCAAGGCTATGCCATGTGTAGCCTAAGCTTTGACAAGGCTTACCACCATGGCAAGGCTACCAGGACGGGCCTGGCCACAGAAAGTGGCTTCACTTGGGAAAGGCCCCTTGCCTGCTTGGTGGGGCCACCTCCTTTTCCCCCAGTGGCTGTCTTCTTCCTATCACTTACTACCTACGTGACCTTGGGCAAGTCACTTAACTTTCTGGGGCCTCATCTGTAAAATAAGAATGCTGGACTAGGTGTCCTCTGAGGCTGCTTTCAACTTTGGTCCAATCCTAGCTCTAGTGACCTTGGGCAAGTTACCTCTATGAAACCGTTGGACTTTGAGGTCCCTTCCAGCTCTGGCTTTATGATCCCCTGGTCTGCCTGAGTCAAAGCAGAGCTAAAAAGTGCCCCTACCCTGGAGCCTGTGGGGAATGGAAAGCAGAAGGAGGGGAGCGAAGCTCAGTGCTCACTGGGGAAGGGGACAGGGCTGCCGGCGGCTTAGGGAGCCCTGGGGGCCTCTGTCGGTGGTGGGCCCAGGCAGGGGCATTTACCCTCTGTCCCCCTGGCCACCCCCCCAGGAGCTAGAGCTCGTGGAGGACGTCTGGCGAGGGGAAGCCCAAGACCTTCTCACGCAGATCGCCCAGTTGCAGGAGGAGAACAAGCAGCTGATGACCAACCTGTCCCATAAGGACGTTAGTTTCACCGAAGAAGACTTCCAGAAGCAGGAAGGTAAGAAGAATGAAGAGAATTGAGGATTCTGTTGGGTTTCTTTCTCCGGGTGTGTTTTGTCTTTCTCAATAAAATGTAAGCTCCTTGAGGGCAGCGATGGCTTCATTTTTGTCTCCGTATGGCCAGCACCTTGGAAAGTTCTTGGCACACGGTATGTGCTTATGAAATACTTGCTGAATTGAATCATCGCTAATCAGAATAACAACACTACATGCCATTTCTGTAGGATGTGAAGGTATATGGAGCATTTCCCTCATTGGTTGTAGGTACAAACATTATTTTTATCTCCATTCGACAGAGGAGAAAACTGAGGCTCAAAGAAGTGGCATAATTAACCCAAGGTCACCTAGCTAGTGACTTCCTGAACTAGGAAGCATCAGCTGGTGGTATATTAGATTTAGGGGCAGCTAGGTGGCTCAGTGGATGGAGTGCTGGGCCTGGAGTCAGGAAGCCATGAATTCAAATCTGGCTTCAGACACTTTTATTAGCTGTGTCAACCTGGGCAAGTCACTTCACCCTGTTTGCCTCAGTTTCCTCATCTGTCAAGTGAGCTGGAGAAGAAAAGGGCAAACCACTCCAGTATCTTTGCCAAGAAAACCCCAAATGGGTTCACGAAGGGTCGGACATGAGTGAAAACGACCAAATACACAAAAACCATACCAGATTTAGGGCTGGAAGGGAGATTAGAGAACATCTAGTCTAATCCCTCATTTTATAGATGACGAAACTGAGGCCCAGACAGGGGAAATGATTTGCCCAGAGTCACATAGAAAATAAGCAACAGAAATGGATTTGAACCTGTATCTTCCAAATCTATATAAATCTAATGCTCTTTCTGCCATGCCTTTGGTTTTCTCTAGTTGCTTTTCCACTTCTTCACAGAGGGGACCTTCCCCCTCTGCCCTTCAGGTTCATTTCAGACCCCCCTCCCACCCAGTCTCAGCAAAACAACCTTTAGCTCCCTCAGGAGAGGCCAATTTGACCTCGTTGAGACTTGTGGGAGAAGGAGATCTAGTTGGGTGCACAGATAAAGAAACTGAAGCACAGAGAGGTCTCTTGGCTAAGGTCACACAGCCAGTTGATGTCGGGGCTGGGCCCAAAACCTAGATCATTTACATACTTCCTGAAGATAAGGCAGATTTCTCTTCAGGTCGACCACTGTGGGGATTTGGGAGCTGTCAGAGCTCTGACCAGGATTCCTTCTTTCTGGCCTGGGTTGGGGACAAGTGGGAAGGTCTCCCTGACATTCCCCTTCCTATCCCCCGAGCCCTGTGCCTGTCATGGAGGATACTGCCAAGTGTCTGGTGGGTTTGAGTGAGTCTTATCAATGGTTATGCTATGATGCTCCTGCAGGAGGGAGTCTGGTGACTCCAATGGAACACGGAACATAATCCTGGATCCTAAAGGGCCCCAAGGAGGCTGGGGGTTTTATCACTCACAGTTAAAACATCAACAGGATGGGGCAGCTAGGTGGTGCAGTGAATAGAGCACCGGCCCTGGAGTCAGGAGGACCTGAGTTCAAATCCGGCCTCAGACACATGATACTCGCTAGCTGTGTGACCATGGGCAAGTCACTTAACCTCAGTTGCCTCACCAAAAAAAGAGAAAAAAAGAAAGAAATAGGGAAATGTTTTCCCTTCCCCCCTCTATGGGATTAGCTAGGTGGCACAGTGCATAGAGCACCGACCCTGGAGTCAGGAGTACCTGAGTTCAAATCTGGCCTCAGACACGTGATACTCGCTAGCTGTGTGACCATGGGCAAGTCACTTAACCTTAGTTGCCTCACCAAAATAAAAAAAAAAAAGAAAGAAAGAAAGTCAGGAGTAGAGGCTGGAAAGGAATAAATACATGGCAGGCCTGGGGGGCTTCCTAAAATGGAGGTCCTAGGAAGAACCAGCTAACCAAAGGAAAGGACCCTGGGGTGAAATGAACTTCCAGGGCAATGAGGATTCTGTGGCTTGGGAGAAAAGGTGGAGAGTCAGGAGACCTGGGGGAACGAAGATACACCTCTGCTTCCCTCGTTCTTATGAATTCCGTCTCCCTTCCCCTTGACGCCTGTTCAAGTATTTGAACTGTTTCTCACTAAGTTCTTACTACTCAGTCAGTCAGCAAACATCTATTAGTCCCATATTATGTGCCAGGCATGGTGCCAAGTGCTGGAGATGCAAAGAAAGGCAAAAAATAGTCCCTGCCCATAAGGAGCTTACAGTCTCACTAGGGAGAGCACGTGCAAACAGGTGCATACAAGATAAATACAGAGCAGATGAAATAACGTGAAAGGAGAAGGTGGCAGTATCGGAGGGGATGGGAGGCCTCTTGGAGAAGATACAGTTTGGGCTGAATCTGGAAGGAAGTCAGGGAGGCTTAGAGGTGGAGGTGAGGGGGTCAGAGAATACTTCAGGAAGGGGATCAGCCAGGCCAAAGGCATAGAGACTGGAAAAGGACTGTTTTGTTCAAAGAACTTCAGACAGGCCAGTGATCTCCAGTGTAAACATCCCCAGCTCCTTCCACCAGTTCGCATATGGCATGGTCTGCAATCCTCTCACTGTCCTGGGCATCCTTCTCTGGACACTCTCCAGCTTATCCCTCTATTCCCCTTCAGGTCAAATGAAAGGAATTTTAAATTGCATTCACTTGAGATCCTTAGTACCTTAAAGAAACTCTTAAGTTATTTATTTTTTCCTTATATTATTAAAAAAAAGAACTACCCTCCCCCAAATTCAAGCCTATTACTATTTATTAGCCACCTACTAGCTGGCATTTATTTGTTTAAATAATATTTTATTTTTCCCCAATTGCATGTAAAAACAGTTTTTAATGTTCATTTTTTTAAAAATTTAAGTTCCAAATTTTCTCCCTCCTTCCCACACCTTACCCCTCCCTGAGACAGTAAACAATTTGATATAGGTTAAATATGTCCAATCGTGTAAAACATATTTCTATATTTGTCATATTGTGAAAGAAGAAACAGACCAAAAGGAAAAAAAAAACACAAAAAATAAGGAATCTGCATTCAGATTCCATCAGTTCTTTCTCTGGATACGGATAGCATTTTTCATCATGAGTTCTTTGGAATTGTCTCAGATCATTGTGTTGCTGAGAATAGCTAAGCCATTCATAGTTGATCATTGTACAAAGAAATGTGAGATGCACAAACTTAGACAATCCACTCCAAATGCTCGTGTGAACTGTTTGTGCCCGACCTGTGGTAGAGCCTTCCGAGCTCCTATTGGTCTGATCGGCCACAGTTGGACACATTGTACTTTAACTCCAACATAGTGATGTCATTTTGGTCCTTGTTGAGAACGAAGGACAGCCACCACCCAACTGTGTACAACGTTCTCCTGGTTCTGCTCATTTCACTTTGCGTCAGTTCATATAAATCTTCCCAGGTTTTTCTGAAGTCCACCTGCTCATCATTTCTTATAGCACAATAGTATTCCATTACAATCATGTACCACTACTTGTTCAGCCATTCCCCAGTTGATGGGCATTCCCTCACTTTCCAATTCTCTGCCACCACAAAAAGAGCTGCTATAAATGTTTTTGTATAAATAGGTCCTTTTTCCTTTTTTTTTTTTTCTTTTAATCCCTTTGGGATACAGACCTAGTAGTGGTGTTGCTGAATCAAAGAGTATGCACAGTTTGATAGCTCTTTGGGCATAGTTCCAAATTGCTCTCCAGAATGGTTGGATGAGTTCACAACTCCACCAACAGTCAAGCAAGCATTTATTAAGCATCACTGTGTGCCAGGCGGTAGCCACGTGGTACAGTGGATAGAGTGCTGGGTCTGTCATCAAGAAGACTCATCTTCCTGAGTTTAAATCTGACCTCAGACACTTACTAGCTGTGTGACCCTGGGCAAGTCACTTAAGCCTGTATGCCTCGGTTTCTTCATTTGTAAAATGAGCCAGAGAAGGAAATAGCAAACCACTCCAATATCTTTGCCAAGAAAACCCTAAATGGAGGAGTCAGACTCAACTGAAAATGATGGAACAACAAATGTTCTGGGCACTGTGATAAATTCTGGGGATACAAACAGAAATAGTCCCTGCCCTCAAGGGGCTTACATTCTAATTGGGGGGAAGAAAACACCTAAAAGGGAACTGAAAAGTTCTCAGCACGGCTGTTAGGTACTGTGAGGGTAGGGTCTAGATCTGGGATTTCATTAGTAAAAGGAACCGCCAGGTGAGGAAACTCTCCCTGCCAATGCAGGTTGGCACTTCTCAAATTTAAAATCTTAGGGAGATGCCTAGATCAGTGGTGTCAAACTCAAATAGAAACCATACATAAAGGCAGCATACTGACCTAGAAAACCACATATCAACATTACCTGTGTTCTATTTTATTTTTATTTTGTTATTATTACATTATTATTAATAATTATTATTACTATTGCATTTTAATCTGGTTTAACCACATTCTACAATGTGGTCTGAGTGTTTGACACCTCTGGTCAAGATCATTGAGAGGTTAAATGATTTACTTAGGGTCACAAAGCTGGTATATGTCAGAGGGCCACCTTGAATTGTGGTCTTCCTAATATGAAAACTAAGTCTACTGGGCCTTGAGGCCAAACTGGATTCTGTCAAAGGGCTGCACTTGAGGACCTAGAGGGCCACATGTGACCTCAGTGAACTTTGGATTCAGTCAAAGGGCCACACTTGAGGACTTAGAGGGCCACTTGTGGCCTCCAGGCCACAGGTTCCCCACTCATGCCCTAGGACTTGGGGCACAAGTGTTCTGGTCCAGCTAGACTAATTCCCAAGGCAGCCTATTCTACTTTTGGACTGCCCTTACTTGGGCCTCTGTTAGGCCCAACCCAGTGCATCTTTTATAAAAACTAAGACAGCATTTACATATTTTGAAGGCTTTGGACTAATCTGAAAGAGGACCTATCAGTCTTTTTTATAGGCTCAATTCCCCAAACACTCCCAGCCCCCTTTGTTCTGATCAGCCCAGGATGGATTCCAGTTGATCAACTTTGACCAGATTACGGTGATGCTCAAGGAAAGGAAGAAGTTTTTGATGATTTCAATTAATAGAAGCATGTTTCAAGTTCACCTTTAACCAGCTAAAAGGAGACTCCTTCAAAGGAGTGATCAAAGAGGGACTGAATGATTTTATGAAAATGATTCTCTGGGGTGTGCTGAATGGCCAGTGACGGTTACTCATTTTGATGAAGCAAATTGTTAACTGAACTGTTACTTAAATTGTGAAGCTTTGCCCAGTCTTGACTGTGGGATTTTTGTCAAGAGAATCATAAATTGTAACTCTAAAAGGGCTTGGATAAAAAGAGATTTTTGGAGTTATAGGGTGGCTCTGTCCCCCTCTCCCCTAACCTCCACTTCCCACCCCAAGCAGAAGGCTTAGATTAGAATGATCTAAATTAATTTTTGCTAAATGGTTCAGGCAGACTCATGCCTAAAACACAGACAACAGGATTTTCTTCCAAAATGGCTTTCCACCTACTCTTCCATGTTATCTCTCATTGTGAGGAATATAAGAGAAAAAGAAACATGGCCTTGCCCCAGGGATTGTATACTGCAGATGGGGAGATAAATCAGATGCCCACTGAATGACCAGACAACTGTAAAGAATTGTGGGAGATTGTGTATGATAGGGATTTAGGAAATCAGAGGAGACACAGATCATGGTGGCCTGGGGCTACTCAGGAGAAGGCTTCCTGGAGACAGTGGGACATGGAGGATAGGTGGGGCTCAGTAAGACAAGAAGGATCATTTTTGGTGGAAGGTAATAGTCCCTGCCTGTGGTCACACTAGTTAATTGCTGTGACGTAACTCAGGAGGCTTTCATGGCTGTGCTATATAGTAGAGGTAATAGGGAAAGCTGACTGTTTAGAACCTTCTTCTCTGCCTTCTTTAGCCCATCCCCAGACAGAGTTCAGCTCCCTCCAGTATAGATTAAAGACAGAGCTGGAAGGACCCTTAGAGACCATCTAATCCAGTCCTTTATTTTCCTGATGGGGAAACTGAGAAGAGGAAATGACATAGCCAGTTAGTGGCAGAGCCGGAAGAATCTCCCAGGTTCCCTAACTGCCCGTCCAGGATGATTTCTGTGGCATCACTTAATGGAAAGAGGGCTAGATCTGAAGTCAGAGGACCTGAGTTCTAATCTCAGCTCTGCTATTTCCTATCTGTGTAAGACTGAGCAAGTCACACACCCTCTGGGATTCAGTTGTCTTCTCAGTAAAAGGAGGCAACTGGACTAGTTAAGCTCTCTGGTCCCTTCCAGCTCTCAGTCTGTGGCCTCGAGCAGGGACAGGTATAACTAGGTCTCTAAGGGGAGATACCCCCATCCCTACCCAGAAGGCAAGTGCTTGCCCAGTGTCCTGTGGGAAAGCTGTACTTCTCCACAGTTATACCCAGAGTCTTTGGAAGCTCTGCCTGATAAGCTGGCATCATGGGCATTTCCCCCCTACTTTATGGAGACAGAACACCATCACAGTTTGGTAGATAAAGAGAGAACCTCAAAGTCAAGAAGGTTTGGGTTCAAATATTGCCTTTGGCACCGAAGAGCAAATCACTTACCCCATCAGTGCCTCTAGACAACTCAGGTGCCAAGCTGCATCGGTAGAGGGATCTTCCTCATTGGGGAGACCAGTCCCTAAACCTTTATGGAGTTAATTACCTTTTGAAGTCAACCTTTCAATGGTTGCATTCCCCGCTCCCCCACAGCAGACTTTTTGGGGTGATCTGCCAGCCCCGCAGGGGACCCAAGGTCATCATCAGGACATCTGACCTAAGGGGGTTGGATGTATCCATGGCGACCTCTCAAATACTGAGTTCTACCGCCACTAGCTACTGGCCTACCAGAGTACTCTGCAGGAGAGGCCTTGCCTTCCTGCCCCAGGGTTCCAGAATCATGCTAGGCTATCTCTGTAAACTGGGAGCATGCAGGAAGTTGCTGAGATTGAGGGAAATGTCATTGGGTGCAGTGTCTGCAGTCTATCTTCTGCGGGGAGTAGCCTGGCTTGGCTACTTCTGGCTCTCCATCTCGAAGCTGCTCTCAAGTGGAGATGCCCGAGCAGATGCCATGCATGCCTTTCCAGGTTATTTTTATTTTGCATAGCAAACTATGAGAACACAGCAAGGACAAAAACAGCCTCCTTCTCAAATACCCCCGCCATGCGCATGCGTGCATGCACACACACACACATACAGCCTGTTTACAGGAACAGACAGGCAGGCAGATGGGCACTCTGGGAGAGGCCAGAACCAGAGAGCAAATGACAGAGTCCCCCATGTCAATTTTGGGTAGTTCTGGACAGAGGCCATGAGGGAAAGATAGACGGTGAAAGACATCAAGAGGTGAAAATGTCTGGCATTTCTCTGCAGGTGGCTGGGTCAGACCCAAGGGGCCGGGCTCTGGACACAGGCCTAGAAGCAAATGATCTTGTGCTCCCAGGATTTCAGGCTTGGCAGAGGGGACCCTGTGTGCTTTGGGGCTTTGAGGTTAGCCAAGGAGGGGGGAGCCAAGGAGTCCGAGACCCAGAGCAGAGTTCCAGAGGGGGAGCATGAGCTGCTCTGGTTATGGGTACCTTGGACTTCTTCCCTAAACCTTTCAGAACATAATAAACATTAATAAGTTAATATATTAATAAGCAAATGAACAGAAAACCATTATTACTACCCCTGGTTCAGAATCTAGCTGGTCTTCAGGATGGCAAGTGGACCAAAAGCACTCTTTCTTTGGCTGGTGTGGGGACGGCAGATGACTGTATTCTAAGAAACAGTCTGGAATGAGGAAAAACAACATTGGACCTGAAGTCTGCAGAGACCTGGGTTAGAATCCTGCCTCTGACATGGCGTTTACTCTGTGGATCATGGGTAAATCGCTTCATCTCTCTTGAGCCTTAGTTTCCTCATGTGTAAAATGGGGATAATATTTCCAGTACTTATGTCACAGGCTTATTGTGAGGATCGAATGAGATAATATATTTAAAGTTATTTTGCAAACCTTAAAGCATTAAATAAATGTCAGCCATCATTGTCACAAGCATTTTTATCAGTAGGCCATATAGTGGAGAAAAGACTGACCCCAAGTCAAAAGACAGATTCTAGTCTTGGTTTTACACTTACTACTCCTATGTTCTCCAATCCAGCAAACATTTATTAAGCACCTACTGAATGCAGAGTGCTGTGCTAGGTACTGCTGGTCATTTTTAAGAGTTTATTTAAGCTGTGGTCTCTGCCCCTCTTGTCAAGTTTCTAGGCTAGCCATGTGACCTTAAACAAGTCACTGAGCCTCCTTTTCTCTTTTACACAAAATACTCCCTGCCTTGCCCTGCCCAGCCCAAGCTTGAGATTGTAATGAGGCCCAAGAGATAGGGCACAAGCAATCAGCAAGTACTAATTAAGTGCTTGTTATGTCTCAGGCTCTAGGGATGCGTAGACAAAATGGGAAATAGTCCCAGCCTTCAACAAGCTTCCGTTTGGGTGGGAAGGAGGGGATGTATGCATATACATAATTGTAAGATATGTAAGAAGTCAATATGAAGTACTTTGGGAAGAATCCTAGCAGCTGGGGAGTTAGGTAGAGAGTTTGCTTAGCACACACACCTCACTGAGGACAGAAATAAATACATTTCACTCAACAGGGAAATAGGAGGGAAAGGGTTCTCCTAGGAGGCTAGCTTAAGTTGAGAGGGATCATTCCTAAACAAAACAAACTGTTTAACCAAAGAAGTACAAAAATATAGCTCCCTTTGAGGTGGCAAAGAATAAGAATCTGAAGGGGTGTCCTTCAGTTGGGTGAACAAATCATGGCATATGACTGTGTATAAACACTATTGTACTGTAAGAAATTACGAAGGAGATGTTTTCAGAGAAACCTGTGAAGACTTAAATGAACTGATGCAGAGTGAAATGTGCAGGACCAGGAAAACAATTTATACAATAACAGCAACATTATAAAGACAGACAACTGTGAAAGAACTAGGAATTCTTATCAGCATTATAACCAACCAGGATTCCAGAACATTAATAATGAAGCATGCCAGCCCATCTCTTGATGGAGGTGAAGGATTGAGATTTTGGAATGAGACATCTATTTTTTGGACATGGTCAATGTGGAAGTTTGTTTTCTTTGACTATACATATTTCATTCTCAGCTGGAGAGGGGAGGGCAAAGTAGGAAGGAGAGAAGGCAGATTTTTTTGATAGGAAAAATATATGTTTTATATATATATATATATATATATATATATACACATAACTTAAAAAAGAAGAAAGGGGTATTTTGCCAAGATTTGAAAGAAATGAGGAATTCTAAGAGTCGGAGGAGAAGTCCTTTCAGCCATGTGCAGAGACGTGGAGAGGGGAGCAAACAGGCTGGTTTGGCTGGATTGTAGAGTGTGTAAGGGAGAATAGTGTGTAATAAATCTCGAAAGGAAGACTGGAATTAGTTTGTGAAACACTCCCTTGTGAACTGATGGATTATCATTATCCTCTCTACCAAGGCAAGAGAGGAGCCAGCTGTGGTTCAGCTGGAGGTATAGAGGTCTGGAAGTCAGGAGCCCTGAGTTCTGGTCCCAGCCCTGTCACTCTGTGACCTCTTTGTGCCTCAGTTTCTTCTTCTGTAAAATGAGAGTGATAGCTGATGCCTAAGTCTCCTCCAAGCTTTAACATCATGATTCTGTTCTACACAACATTTATTGAGCCCTTATTCTTTTCAAGTTCCTCTACTGGAATTTCCAGAATAATGATTTTCATTTGTTTTGTTGTTGTTTAGTCATTTCGGTTGGATCTGACTCTTTTTGACCCTATTTGGGGTTTTCTTGGCAGAGATATTGGAGTGGTTTGCCATTTCTTTCTCTAAGCCATTATACAGATGAGGAAACTGAGACAAACAGGAGTAAGTGACTTGCCCAGGGTCTTATAGCCAGTAAGTGTCTGAGGCCAGAAGAGTCCTTTGAACTTTATATGTCACATCATTTTATGTCATTTTATCCTCACAGCAACTCTGTGGGAGAGAGGAAATGGAGTATTTTTCCCATTTTATAGGTAAAGAAACTGAGGCTAAGAAAGCAATTTGCCTTAGCTATTGGACATACAAATAAAAGCTCATTTCAACAGTGCTTCAAGGTTTACAAAGCACTTTACTCACAGTAACCCTACTGGGTAGGTCATGAGAGTATTTTTGTTCACATTTTACCTGTGAGGAAACTGAGGCTCAGAGGGCCTAAGCCACTTGTCTTGGGTCACACAAGCAGTGACAGCCTTCTGACTCAAAGATCAGTATTTTTTCTATTAGAAAATGCCTGCTCCTTCCAAATCAATTCATTTCAATTCAGGAAATATATGTTAAGTGCCTGCTGTATGCAAGGCACTATGCTAGGTGCTTTTGGGTGCTTGTGCTAGAAGATGGGTATAGTCCAGACCTGTCATTTCATCAGTTAGAGGAACTCCCAGATTGCAAACTCCCTCCATTGATGCATTTTGGCAAATATGTCTGTGTACATATATGTGTGTATATGTATACATATATGTGTATGAGTGCCTGCCCTCAGGGAGTTTACCTTCTCCCAGCCCCAGTGGTTTTTTTCACAAGCTGAGATGGAAATTGTTCCCAGGGAGTGAGCTAAAAAAAAAAAAATTGCCTCCCATCTGATACACACACACACACGTATACTCACTCCCCAAATCTGTATTTGCACGGCACATAGACAGCTATAGTGTTCCCCAGTAGGTTGATTGTTCCCTCTCTTGTGATACCCACTGGAAAAGGAAGCATTTGTTTGGAAGAAGGAAAGACAGCCCAGTGTGCCTGAGAGCCTCGTGTCTCTGATTCCCAGCATCCTTGTTCATTGTTTGTCCTTGGAACTGAGCTTCTCAAGGGGCCTCTGAGCAGGGGAGGGGGACCCCAAAAGGTCAGGCTCTGGAAGGAAGCAAATCCTCTCCATCCACTTCAAAAAAAAAGCGATCTGGCTGAGCTGTTCTCCGAGGAAGGCAGGGCTTCGAGAAACAAGCTGCTTTGGCAGGAAGAGAGGAGAGAAGAGCCCACGTCTCTTGACAAATAACCCACTTTATGAGCTGAAAGTGGCACTCTCCGATTTAATAAGCTTATTATTATGCACTTAAGAAAAACAAACAGAAAATCGGCTCACCTCCGGCAAAGGTGGAAGCTGCTCTTGAGTTCTGAAGCACCCGGGAGGCCCCTGAGTGGCCCCCTCATCCATGTGTGCAGGTGAGACCACCTGTTCTCAGTCATCAGAACACAAGAAACAGCTTGCCTCCCTAGGATGCTTCTCAGGAGATGGGATCCCCTTTCTGTCTGTCGCTGTCAGACATCTCTTCCAAGAAACCTTCCTGAAGCTCACAGAATGAGAGGTGGAAGGAGGCTCATTTTACAGATGAGGAAACTGAGACCTGGAGCAGTTGAATGACTTGCCCAATATCACACAAGTAGTGGCACAGCCAGGAGTTGAATCCAGGACCTCTGGCACCCAGTTCGCCCATTTTGCACCGTATCATGCTGCTTCCTATATACACCTCCCCTCCAAGTCAGTAATAATCAGTAAATATTTATTAAGCACCTCCTATGTGCCAGGAACCTAGCACTTTGCTTACAATTTTTGCTTAAGTACATTCTGTGTATTGTTTTAATTAAATGTGTTAACTAGGGGCATCTCTCAACTCAAATGTGAGTCCCCACACAAAAAGGCTAACTAGCTGCAAGGCACATCTGTTCATAACAGGAGCCCCCATCAATGTGTTTACTTTTGCTAGTCAGCCAAAGGATACAATTAGTTCAAAACATAAGGGATTTAATGAAATAATAGAGTAATTGAAGTAGCAATAAAACATTTTCTCCATAAAAATGGGTCACAGTCTCCTAAAAATACACATGCCATCAGTGGGAGTGGGAGGAGTGGGAAATACAGAGGGAACATACCTGGAAGGACGACATGTGGCCAAGGCACACGTGTGGCAGGACAATTTATACCTCTGATATTACAGCAGTGCCAATGTCTTCTACTAGGGATGACATCCCATTGGTCCTGTGTGGCCCACAATCTCTTGTGGGTGTGTCTTTGCTTGTGTGGCTCCCGCTTGACAGTGCTATCATGGTCCTGTGGTCACTGCTAGTCATTATCAGGTGCAGCTCCATTGGGCATGAGGCTGTGAACTCTCTCTCATCTCCCAACTTCTGCCTTGAGCTGGAGTTTTCAGCTAAAGGACTCTCGGTCCTTCACTCTTTCAGTTTTAAACCCAGAGGCTTTTCATTATGCTCTTTTAGTCAAATTAGCAGAAAAGGAGGCATAGTAACTTCTCCCATAAGGACTGCTTGTCCTCAAAATAAAGGGCATTTCCTCTCCAAAAGAAAATTCCTTTGGGACTGCTCTGCAAATAAATCTGATGAAGCACCAAAGCTATGCTCATCAGGGAAGGCCACTGTCTTCCTTTTACCTAACCGCATTTCTGCCTTTACAATGTGGTATGTGGTTAGCAGCAAACAGCTTTACATATGGTTATCTGAACATGTTTCCTAGCGTCCTCCAAGACTTTAAGTTCCATGGGGACTGGAGGTCAGGGAGCATATCATGGAGACCGGAGGTCAGGGACCGTATCTTGGCTAAACTGTGTCCTGAGCACAACGTTCTGTATACAGTAAGTGCTTAATGAAGGCTTGATGAATTGGCCACAAATCCCCAATTGAAGGAAAATCTGGAGTCCAGGGAATCTGAGCTCTTATCCTTCTTGTTTCTTTTAATCAATCAACAAACATTAAGAATCGGCTATTATATTGTGCCAGGCACTGTGCCAGGTGTGGAAGATACCAATACAAAAGCCAAACAGTCCTCCCTCAAGGAGCTTACATTCTAATGGGACAGTAGGATAAGTGTTCAGTGATAAAGATCTATTTGGATCATATGGTGATTGGGCTTGGAACAGCACTAATGAGCTGATACTTGAAGGGCATCGGGGGTTGGTTCCTAGAGGCAGAGAATTCCAGGCCTCGTACAAATGAATAGAGAAGGAACACCAACTGGTCCAGTTTGGTCAGGACATAGTGTTGCTGATGGGAAGTTACCTGTGATCTTCCTGGAAAGACAAGCTGTGGCTATATTCTGAAGAGCTTTAAATGCCAGACATAGGACAGCTAAGTGGTGCAGTGGATAAAGCCCTGAGCCTAGAGTCAGGAGGAACCGAGTTCAAATCCAGACTCAGACACTTACTAGGTGTGTGACTCTGGGCAAGTCACTTTACCTTGTTTGCCTCAGTTTCCTCAATCTGTAAAATGAGCCGGAGAAGGAAATGGCAAACCACTCCAGTATTTCTGCCAAGAAGACCCTAAATGGGGTCACAGAGAGTCAGACATGACTGAAATGACTGAACAGCAAACTCCAAAGAAGTTTGTATTTTTTCGTGAAGGGAGTGGGGAGTCACTGAGGCTTCTTGAACAAAGGAATGACATGGGCGGACTTCTCATTAGAGATTTGCTTTTCTCTTCACGTTGGTTGTGTGTTAGGACTTGGGTCTCCCCTGAATCTCTAGACTTCTGGATTCTTTAAGGGGGCACGCTTCTCCTCGTGCAGCATCCCCCTAGATACAGGAAAGAGAAAAGGCCAATTTCTCCTGGGGATCGATCCAATCCTCTTTATATCTGCCATTGGGAGGTAAGAGGTCCTGCCTCAAGCCACACTAGCTTTCACTTGGCGCTTCTGATTATAACTCAGTTCAATTCAAGGGGCTTTATTAAGTGACTCTTTTTTTGGTTCACCAGATTTGTCCTTTTTTTTTCATCAGTGCAAGGAAGTTACAGTGTGTATACTCCTTCCACTGATGTCATTATTGAGTCATTTCAGTCGGATCTGACTCTCTGTGACCCCATTTTGGGGTTTTCTTGGCAAGGATACTGGAGTTGTTTGCTATTTCCCTTTCCAGCTCATTTTACAGATGAGGAAACTGAGGCAGACAGGGTTAAGTGACTTGCCCAGGGTCACACAGCTAGGCAGTGTCTGAGGCCAGATTTGAACTCCTGAAGATGAGTCTTCCTGACTCCAGGCACTGTGACAACTAGCTGCTGAAACAAGTATACTAGAAGGCAAGATAATTCGTGTTGGAAGAGAGAGCCAGAGTCTGGTGGAGGCTTAGAGGAGGGAAGAATCCCAATCATTTGGTGAGAAGGCTTCAAGAAGGGAGTGGGAAGAGTCTGAGTTCTTTAAAAGATTCCAGTAGGTGTCTGTAGGCTGAAAGCCATTCCAGGCAGAGAAGCAAAGGACACAGAGGTGGGAAAAAATGGGATATGCCAGGGTAAAAATAAGTCCAGTCAAGTCATTCGGTCAATTAGCATTTATTAAGCATTTAGTTAATTAGCATTTATTAAGCATTTACTATGTGCCAGGCACTATGCCAAGTGCTAGGGCTACAAAGAAAGGTAAAAGACAGCGCCTGCCCTCCCAGTCTAATGGAGGAGACACCATATGTTCAAACAAAAAGTAGTTGGGAGAGATTGGAGATAATCAATAGAGGGAAGGGACCAGAATGAAGGACATCAGGAAAGACAGTCTATAATGTGGGATTTTAACTAGGATTTGAAGGAAGCCAGGAGGTAGAGATGAGGAAGGCAGGGATGGGAGAAAGCCAGAGAGGTGAAAATACCTGGAGAGGGGAGATAGAATTTGTCATTTGAGGAACAGCAGGGAGGCTGGTGTCGCTGGATCACCGAGTACATGGGCTATGGGGTATAAGGTTTAAAGTAGGAAAGGGCAGATTATGGAGGACTTTTAAAGCCCTAACTCATTATGCATTGGGGAGCCATTGGAGTTGATCAAACAGTCGGATTTGCACTTAGGAAAATCACGTTGGTGGCTGAATGGAGGGTGGATTGGCAGCAGATGCCCCAGCACCCATTGTGACAGTTCAGGCGTGAAGCCATGAGGGTCCACACCAGGGTGGGGGCGGTGTCAGAGGAGAGGACGGGGTGCACCAGAGAGATAAAAGACACCAAGCTCAAGCTGGTCCGTGTCACCATCAGTGATGGTGCCGTTGGCTTTGTCCTTCCTGTACCAGGCATGTCTGAGCGGGAGCGGCAAGTGATGAAGAAGCTGAAGGAGGTGGTGGACAAGCAGCGGGATGAGATCCGAGCTAAGGACCGCGAGCTCGGCCTGAAGAATGAGGATGTGGAGGCGGTGAGTAGCAAGATGCCCTTGGTCCTGGAGGTGAGGCAGGGGACATGCACCTGGGGAAGGCGTCCCTGAGGCCCTCCACCTTGTCTGTCCGTGTCTGGGCACCCCAGTGCCTCCTTGCTTGGCTTCCTGAGGGGGCACAGACCCCACCATGCCCAAGGCACAATGGGAAAATAGAGCACAGAGTCAGCTGGTCTTCATTGAAGGGCAGCAGGGCGTCAGACCCCCATAGGCCTTTCCTGAACCCCTAGATTGCCCCCAAATTACCCGGCTTTCTACACACTTAGATGTGTGCATGTTGTCTACCCATGTAGAACTTCCTTTGTTTCAGTTTTTGTACGCTCAGTGTCTAGGACAGGGCCTGACACATAGTAGGTCTATAATAAACATTTGCTGGCTGATTTTTGTCTTTGTGTTCCTAGTGCCCACCACATAGTAGGTGCTTTATAAATGCTTGCTGATTGACTGCCTGGTTTTTGTATCCCTAGTGCCTCGAAGAAGTCTAACACATGGTAGGCATTTAATAAATGCTTACTCAATGATTGTATCCCCACTGCCTGGCATATAGTAGGCACTTAATAAATGCTTGCTAATTGCCTGATTTTTGAATCCCTAGCACCAAGCAGGAGTCTAACACATAGTAGGCATTTAATAAATGCTTACTCAATATTTGATTTGTGTTCCTTATATCCCTAGTAGATGCTTAACAAGTACCTGCTGACTGATTTTGATTTTTGACTTTGTATCTATAGTTTCTGGCACAGTGCCTGATACATAGAGCTTAATAAATGCTTATGTGTTGATTATCTAATATTTGTCCTTGTACCCTCAGCACCTAGCAGACAGTTATTATTGTTGTTGTTCATTTGTTATTCAGTTCTGTCCAACTCTTCGTGACCCCTTTTGGGTTGGTTTTTGGGGTTTTTTTTGGCAGAAATACTGGAGTGGTTTGCTGTTTCCTTCTCCAGCTCATTTTACAGAGGAGGAAACTGAGGCAAACAGGGTGAAGTGACTTGCCCAAGGTCACATAGCTTGGAAGTGTCTGAGGCTGGATTTGAACTCAGGTCTTCAGCTAGGTGGCACAATAAATACAGCACCAGCCCTGGAGGTGGAAAGACCTGAGTTCAAATGTGGCCTCAGACACTGACTATAGCTGTGTGACCCTGGGCAAGTCACTTAACTCCATCTGCCTCAGTTTCCTCATCTGTAAAATGAGCTGGAGAAGGAAATGGCAAACCACTCCAGTATCTCTGCCGAGAAAACCCCAAATGGGGTCACGAAGAGTTGGGACTAAACAACAAAAGCATTCCTGACTCCAGGTCTGGTGCTCTATCCACTGTGCCACATAGCTGCACACAGTAGGTGCCCAGTAAATACCTGTTGATCCTTTTTTTTTTTCTAAAGAAGAGAGAGCAGAAGAGTGGGAGCCAGGTGTGTCCAGTCTGGGGCATATAGCTGAGCCAGGGCCAAAGCTTTCTGCTGCACAGCAGATGGGGCTGGCCTGTCTCCCAATGGCCTTCCCTTGCCTTTTCCACCCCACCACAGCTGCAGCAGCAGCAGAGCCGGCTGATGAAGATCAACCATGACCTGCGGCACCGCATCACCGTGGTGGAGGCCCAGGGCAAGGCCCTGATCGAGCAGAAGGTGGAGCTGGAGGCCTACCTGCAGACCAAGGAGCAGGAGATGGGCAGCATGCGGGCCGAGATCGGGAAGCTTCGGGAGAAGCTGAAGGGGGAACCCAGCCAGAACGGAGAGGAGGAGAGTGAGGTGAGCAGCGGCGGTCCTGGATGGAAGCTGGCTGGGTGGTGGGGGGGCAAGGGAGCCTGCTCAGAGAGGCATCACCCTGCTGGGACGCTGGGATGTCATGAACTGATGAGGGCAGGGATTATTCTCCCCATTCTACAGATGAGAAAACTGAGGGAAAATGGATGGAATAACTTGCCCAGCATCACACCATGAGTTCATGGCACACACAATACTAGAACCCAGGACTACAACTCCCCAGATTATTTCAAATCCCTTTTCTTTTTTTCTTTTCTATTTTAGATGAAGAACTGGATTTTTTCCTGGCTCTTTTGTGTGTTTTATTCCCCAAAAGTTTTATCAACAGGCTTTGATTTTTGTGCCATAGATATTTCCCCGTACGTCCTCCTACCCTACTGAAGCTCCATTTTAATAAAGAAAAACATCAGAACACTGATGGTGAAGCTGTCTCCAAAAGGAGGTGGTGGCCTACCGGTGTGGAATGGGGCATGCATTATCAGGCCTGGCCAACAAGGTGGTTGCTTTTGCTTGAATATACTTAGGGGTGTCATGGATAGAGTGATGGTCTGGAGAATGCTGGATGGAGAATCAAAGGACTGGGATTTGAATCCCAGTTAGAGCAAGGCATTCACCTCCCTGGGCCTCAGTTTCCTCATATGTAAAGTGAACGGGTTAAACTAGATGGTTTCCTAGGTCACTTCCAACTCACAACTGTGATGGGGGGGAGGCAGGAAGACTTGGGCTGAAATCCTATCTCACATGCTTCCTAGTGATGTGACTTCATTCTGGTAGGTCCTTTCTGGACCGCAGATTGCTACTTGGTAAAATGAGCAGGTTGCATGAGATGATGTCCAAGAAGGACCAGGAGGACGCTGGCTCAGATCTCACCTCAGATACTCAGTAGCCTTGGGCTCTGAACAGGTCATTTTGGCTCCCTAGGCCTGCTTCCTCAGCAGTAAGATTTAAGGGGTTAGCCTCTATGGCCCCGACGGGCCTCACCCCAGCACTGTGATCTTCTGAGTTCTACTGAAAATAGGGAGAGTTGGTGGGAAGTAAATATGATGAATTTTTAAAAGAGCATCAATAAAACATTAAAAAAAAGAATGTTAAGCAAAATTGATCAACACAGCAACTTTGTGATGACTTATATAATATCTTGCATCTGTAGTCCTCCCCCATTTCTCCCAAGCTGAGAGGTGAGAAGTGTTTTCTCCTTTATTCTTGGAGAGGCGGATGGGTTATTACATCATTCCACTTTCCTCTCAATCCTCTGCCATCCTGTCAGTCCCTCGCTGCTCCTAAGGCTTAGCTTGGACTCCCCCAGGCAGGGCTGAGGCAGGCCTCTTTGGGGTCAGCTCAGGTGCTGGTGCAAGTGGCCAGCATTTGGCAGGGTCCAGGGGTTACAGGACACTTTCCACCCCCCCCCCAGCATGTGGCTGACACATTAGCACCTGGGATAGGGCTCACTCTGGCCCCTGAAACATGGAGGTGTGACCAGGGGGCTTGCATTCAGGGCTCATTACTTTGGGGGGAACGTCAGCATGTTCAGGCTTCTTTACCCCAGTGCCAGGAATGGTCTTTTGGCTTCTTGGCACCTTGAAATAAACCTATCACATGAGGCAAGAAATGCTTGTATCCCACTAGTGACAAGGAGCAGCTGAAATTTCTTGAAGGGGGCAAGGATATGGTTGGACCTGTCCGATAGGAATATCTGCCTGCACAGAGCTGGGGGGGAAAATGGATTAGAGAGGGAGATGAGGCAGGGAGGGAATTCAGAGGTGATTACCATAGATCAGGCGGCAGCAGCAACAATAACTTTAAATTTTTTTTTTAAGGCAGTCAGGGTTAAGTGACTTTGCCAAGGTCACACAACTAGTAAGTGTCTGAGGCCAGATTTGTACACAGGTCCTCCTGACTCCAGGGCTGGTGCTGGCCACCACGCCACCTAATCGCCCTCCCTTTAGGTTTTAAAAAGTATTTTCCTCACTGAAATCACATGAACTAGATAGTACAAATATTAAGACTCCCATTTTTAGATGAAGAAACTGAGTCAGCTTTGTGGTGCGGTGGATAGAACCTTGGCCTCGGAGTCAGGAAGACCTGTGTTTGAATCCTGCCTCAGTTATCTCCTAGCTGGGGTCCCTGAGCAAGGCACTTAACTGTTCTCAGCCTCAGTTTCCTCATCTGTAAAATGGGCATAACAGGGTTGTTGTGAGGATCACATTGAGATAACATAAAATATCTTGTAAACCTTAAAGTACGATATAAATGTCAGCTTTAATTTTTATCATCATCATTAGACTCATGGAATCAAATGACTTGCCTAGAGTCCCACAGCTAGGAAATGTCAGAGTCAGGATTCAAACCCGTGTTTCCTGACTCCAGCTCTGGCCCAGCACTCTCTGCTACAACATAGCAGCAATAGAGACTGGACCTATGATTCCATCAGTAAAGGAAACTCCTTCTGCCAGTGCAAGTTGGCAAAGTTTGAAAAAAATCCTTTTGCCAAGGGAATGATTGGCCTCTCTTCCCTCGATTTCTCCATTTCACGTAATCTTTTTTTCCTCATTTTTGAAAACTTTTGTTTTCGGGCAGTTGGAGTTAAGTGACTTGCCCAGTGTCCCACAGTGAGTGAGTGTCTTTGGGTGGATTTGAACTCAGGTCCTCCTGACTCCAGAGCTGGTGCTCTATCCACTGTACCAGCTAGCTGCCCCCGCTTCACATAGTCTTGCAGAAGGCACGTCCAAGATCATCTGGTCCAGCCCATACCTGAACGAGATTTCTCTCTGCCCCATCCCTAACAATAGCCTTGGCTGGAAGCCCTCCAGGGAGAGAGAACCCATCACCTCTCGGGCAGCCCGTCTATCCCACATTTGCCCAGTTCCAATTTTAAGCAAGTTTTTCCTGACATCAACCTTCATTTTGTCTCTCCAGAACTCCCACCCACAGCTACCATTTCTGCCCTCTAATGTGGAGCAGAACAATTGCGATCCCTTTTCCATGAGCTAGCCCTTTGGATACCCAAAGCAGCTGCCATGAGCTTCTTAAGTCTCCTTTTCTCCAGGCTGAATATCCTCTGTTCCTTCAGCCTCTCCTCTTCTGGCATGAAAAAGATGGGCCCTTCCCCATCCTGGCTCTCTTCTTTGAATCCTCTCTAGCTTAAAAGTGTCCTTTCCAAAGCACAGCCCCCAGAATAGAACCCAACCCTCCAGAAATATGTGACCTGACCAGGGTGGAGTCCTGTGGGACCTTCTTCTTCCTGGCCCCTCTCCTATTGCCATCTAACTTCACATTCTGTTTTTTTTTTTAAAGCCATATCATATTGTTGACTTATATTGAGGTACAAGGCCACTAAAACTCCTACGATTTTTTGCAGATGAATGACGAACCAGGCTTCCCCATCTTGGACTTGGGGAGTTCATTTTTTTAACCAAATGGGAAGACTTTACATTTATCTCTTGTTAGTTTCATCCCATCAGATTTGGCCCAATGCTTTAGCTCAAGAGCTTTTTAGATCCTACCTGTCTTCTAGGATGTTAGCTATCCCTCCCGACACTGTCACCTGTGAATCCGACAGAATTCATGCCATCATCCAGATCATCGCTAAAAATGTTAAATAGCACAGTTCCCCGGGGCACTCCACTAGAGACCTCCTGCCACGCTAACACAAAGCTATTAATGATTCCTCTTCGGCCGTTTAACCAGGTCCAAATCCACCCGAGTGTATTATTTAGCTCTCAGCCCTCTGTGTTTGCCACAAGAATAACATGAGAGAGTCTGTCAAACAGTTCGATAAAATCTAGGTCAACTGTGTATAGAGTGTTTCCCTGACCTAGTAACCCTGTCAAAAAAGGAAATGATGTTTGTCTGGAATGGCCCAGTCTTCATGATGCCATGCTGGATCTTAGTGAGTGCTGGTCCCCTTTCTTAGCATTTACTGTCATCACTTTAAGAATATAGTTTAGAATTTTGCCAGGAATGGAGGTCAAGGTCGTTGTTCCATAGTTTACAGGCCCCCTTCTCTCTCTGTTTGAAAGCCAGGACTTATCCCCTTTTCCTTAATCTTCAAAGGTCCCTGACAGTGGCTCAGTTAGGCCACCATGCCAGTTCTTTCAGGACTCAGGGATGTACTTCATCTCTTCCTGGTGACTTGAATTCATCCAGGGAAGCTTGTTTCTCTCTGTCTGTCTGTCTCTCTCTCTGTCTCTCTCTCTCTCTCCTTCCCTCCCTTCTCCCTCTATCTGTCTCTCTCATCTCTGTCTCTCCATCTCTCTCCCCTCTCTTTCCCTCTGTCTCTGCAGTCTCTCTATATCTCTGTCTGTCTGTCTCTCTCTTACACACACACACACACACACACCCTCCCTTGTAGCAAAGATAAACACTTAAGGAAAACATGCTGACTCACTGCCCATGACTGATACAGTATGCAGCATTCTGCCCTGGTAGTCCGCCACCTTTTTATAGAGAGGAGTCCTCTGGAATCAGAACTGGTCATTACTTTCATCAGTCTGTGGTGGCTGTATATCTTGCTCTGTGAATTCTGCTTCATTCACTCTGCATCATTCCATAGTGAGTAGAGAGAGCCCTTCCAGTGGCCCGTGCCCCTCTCCCCTGCTCAGTTACGGTCTCCGGGCCTTTAGACTTGATCCTGATTTTCCCTAATGAGGAAGGGAGCTGTTCCTCCTCTGTGTCCAGGGAAGGACAGCCCTTGGAGTGACTCCCAGGAAGGCTGTTTCTCCTGTTATCACCTGCACCTGGGTAAGAAGAGCCTTCTGGGAAAGGAATGGGAGGCCTCCCCTGGTGGGGCTGAGATAACCGGAGCCACCTTTCTACCTCCCTCATGGGGTGTAACCAGAGAACTCTACCCCGGACTGCTGCTGATGAGGCCTGATTTCCATCTTGGTCAGCAGCACACTTCCCGAATCTCAGTTCATATCAGGCACAGAGCCCCATCCTCCTATCGGGACTGCATTTTAATTGAGCGTAACAGAGTCAAGAGATCCGCCTCCTGGAGTCTTGGCTCCGCTGCTCCATCACCTTGGGCAAGTCACTGCTTTCTGAGGCTGTTTTCTCTTCTGGCAAATGAGAGGACTGAATCTGGTAACCTCTAAAGTTCTGTCTCTCCATAACACAGTCCCTTCACTCCTGCCTTCAGGAAATGTTCTAGTGCCCTGGTCTTCCTCCTCCTTCTCCAGGAATGTCCCTCAGAGAGCCTTAGAAAACCTTAGAAGAAGAGACAGGGTGGCTTACTGAGTCAGAAAACCCTGGGTTCAAATCCTCCCTCTGATATATACTAGCTGTGTGACCTCAGTTTCCTCATCTGCAAAGGGGGGGGGGGGTGAGTTAGACACTATGACCTATATAATCCATGCTTTTTATAAGCCAGGATGTGAGAACAAGCTCCCTCAACTTCTTTAAAGAAGACTAGAAATGTCCATCGGATTGCAGGTCATGGCTGGAGGAAGTGCTAGGGGGTCAGGCCACCCTTCAAGCCCTCTTAACCCCCAAGGAAAACCAGTTTACCCTTTTCAGAAGATGGATCAGTTGGCAAGAGAGAGAGAAGCAATAATGAGCTCAATTCCTTGGATACTATACATGGTCTGGCATGCTGGGGACGCCTCCGGATGTCTCTGGAAGCAGAGCATGGCATCAGTCCTGGCTATAACAGGCCTGCTTGGAAAAGCCAAGCCCCAAATATATTCTTCTTCAGTTATGGGATGGGAGGCAGCTGTCCTCTGGGCTCCAATAATCCCTTTGCTTGTCCTGCCCCAAGACAGTCTGCTGACCTCTGTTTGAATCTTATAAGGGCGCCTCTCTGGGTCTCGGTGGGTCCAACTCAGGAATGCAGGTGCAAGTCCCCTGATGGCTGTGTGATTCTGGGCAAGTCTCTGCAACTTTAAACCCTAAGTAACGGAGCAGTTACTGTTCCCGACACCAGTGAAAACAGAGTTTCCAGGCAAGGAGAGGGTGCCAGGTGCTGGGCACACAAAGGCAAATACAACTAAACCATCCCTGCCCTCAAGGAGCTTACATAAGGGGGAAATAGACACAAAGTGGATGGTTTCCTTTGGGTGACTGGCATCAGGAAAGACAGACCTGGCGCTAACTTGAAATCCCAGGCCAAATCTGCCTCTTCTCCGCAAAGCCCTCCTCTCAACCCACTGCCCATTTATCCATCCCCATAAAGGCAGTTTCTGTCCATCATCCTTCTCTGTAACAACCTGTCCTTGATCTCCCCCTGAAATGGGAAGTGCGGTGGCCCAGCCCCAGCCAAGATCCTGGTTCTTCAGCCCCATCTCTACTTGGGTTCCTGCTACTCCTGGCCTTTTTGCTTTGTTGCTTCTGAACTTGACCTATTCTCCCATTTTTTCCCATTCTGGACTCACCTCTGCCTCTTGGAGCTGAACCCTGTAAATCTCAAATCTTTCTCGCACCTTTCCCAACACAGAGAGGAATTCTTGGGCAGTTTAGAGTCAGAGGACCAGTTTAAATACTAGCTCTACGACCTCGTGATTTTGGGCAAGTCATCAACTTCTCTGGGCCTCAGTTTCCTCATCTGTAAAATAAGGGACCTGGACTAGATGGCTTCCCGTGTCCCTTCTTGGTCTAAATCTATGTTTACTACTCCTTTCTAAGTCTGAATCTCTTCATTTCCGAGCCAGAGGAGGACAGGAACTCCTCCCAGATAGCAATGAGACATTTGCCTGTTGGCTAAGAATGGTGACCACACCTGCCATATTTGCCTGGAGATGGAACCATAGTGACTTGGGTCCCTGACCCCTTGACCTCGTGGCTTTCTGGAGATCTGGCCAGCCTGTTTGTGGGAAGGAAACACATCCTTAGTCTGGCCCTCAGTTTCCCTCTGTATCACTCAGAATCACCATTATGCCACGTTCTGTTTACTCACCAAAATAAAAATGGCGGGGAAGAGGAAGGGCAGTGCTTGCTGTGATTCATAAGAATGAGCTGAGTCTGGGTTGGGACCTAGCGACTGCCGGCAAGAACGTGACTCACAGGAAGTCAGACAGTGTGGCTAGACATTCACAAACTAAATGAATATTTAATACAATCCAATTTATGAAATACCTGTTCAAAGAAATGAGGAAAATCAAACCAGTAGCCACCCATCCATCCATCCATTCATCAGATGTTAACGATCACCTCCTATGTTCAAGGCATTATTGGGGTAAGAGTCAAAATATACACCAATTAAGCATCAGCGGTATGCAAGGTACCACGATAGGTTCTGGTAAGAATGCATTTGGAGTGTGGTTTTCGGTTCGAGATACCACATTTTGGGTTTTAGGAAGGCTTTTGATAAGCTTGTAAGCATCCAGAGAAGGGCTGTCAGTCTGAAAGTATTTATCAAGCACTTGCTGTATGCCAGGCATTGTGCTAAGTGAATGGAAAGCAAAAAACAAAAAAACCCCACAGCCCCTGATATGTGATGTAGAGGATGCTTATTCCTGTACAGTCCAGGCCAGACCGTCTCTGAAATCCCTCTCATGTGTGAAACCTTGTGATGTAGACCCAGAAAATTAGGCCTATGGTAATTTGAGGAGGGGGGGGGCGGATCTAAGTCCTGGGATAATCAGGGAAGGTTTCCCCAGGGAGAGGCTAGTTGGGCTGAGCCTGCGAGGGAGGTGGAGAGGATGTCCATCCCTGACTTGGGGACAGAGGCAGTTGGATGTGTTGAAGGCAGAGGCATTTCCTCCTTGTATCTGTATCCCCTGCCCCCAGCATAGTGCCTTCATGCTGTAGGTGCTTAAATAAATGCACGATGAGTAATAAATGCCTGTTTTTGGAAGTTCAGGGGACAGATGGTACTGAGTGTTGGCATAAGACGGGCTAGGTGGGTTTGAGTCAGACTGTGGCGAGTCTAAAATGTCACAGTGAGGAGTCTGTGCCCTCTTCTGAAGGCAGGGGGTCTTAGCGCCCGGTCTTCCTCTCCTCCCCCACGCCTTCCCTTGGAGACTCGAACATACCTAGTGATGCTTCCTCAGACACCCCAGTTGCCCAGGTCCTCGGTCTACTCCATTCCCGTGGCCAGTATGCAGCCACCTCAGCCCTGCCCAGAGATGATCTTACCCTTGACCTTGCCATCACTCACAACCTTTTTTGGGGGGGGGCGGGGGGGCTAGGCAATGGGGTTAAGTGATTTGCCCAGGGTCACACAGCTAGCAAGCATCAAGTGTTTGAGGCCGGATTTGAACTCGGGTCCTCCTGACTCCAGGGCCGGTGCTCTATCCACTACGCCACCTAGCTGCCCTTACCACTCACAGTCTTGAATCATTCCATTTTTCCCTATACTTAACGATCCCTCCGCTTGTTCTCCGACGTGACCTCCATTCCCTCTACCTCTCTATTCTTTTCCAAGCAGTCGCCTTTGCACTGGCCACAATTCCAACCCCTCAGGTAACCAATTCCATCCCACCCTGTCCTCTACTCCCACACCTCATGCCTGCCCCCCTTGGCCTATTGCTGCTTTGCTCGTCAGGCCCCACCACCTGCCCCCTTCCCTCCCGTTCATGTGCCGCAGGGCACAGCTTGAGGACGTGACACAACTGTGGTGACTGGGTCAGCTCCAAGGTTGTGCTCCATACTCCTAGCTGGGCCCTCACTGTGGCAAGGCAGTCCTTCTGCTCTTCCCTTATCAGTGAGCTGTCTCGCTCTCCACAGGGCTGTCCAGACCTTCTCCTCGAAGCTCAAGCCTCCCTGCACACCCCTCCCCATCCCCACCCCTTCAGCTAAGACATCACTGGAAAAATGGGGCTCTTTGCCATGAGTTTCCCCATCTCACCTCCTCTTCCTCTCATGTAGCTCAGACATCCCCCCTCCATCTCCTCCGAAGAGGTGGCCCTTCTGCCTTGCCAATGCAAACCCCTCTATGTGCATCTTTAATCCTGCCTTCTCCAGCAGATTCTCTGTCATCCCAGTTGTCTCTTAACTTCAGTCTCTCTCTAGCCAGCTCTTTCGATGATGCCTTCAAGCACTCCCACATCTCCCCCATTCTTTTAAGAACCCTCACTTGCTCTCCAGACTTTGCTACGGAGCCTCAACTTTTAGATCCTTCCACGCTGTAGCCTCCTTCTCCCGTTTTGAGCTCCTCCTGCGATCATCTGTTTCTTCTCTTCCTGGCTAAATTCCTTGAGAGAGCTGCCTATGCTTAACTGTCTTCACTTTCTCCCCTCCTGATCTCTTCTAAACTCTGGACAGCCTGGCTTCTGAGCGCACTCATCTGAAATGGCTTTCTCCAAACTTGTCCTGGATCTCTTAAAGGCCAGATCCAGTGGCCCTTTCTCAATCCCCATCTGTCTTGATAGCTTTGACCTTGTTGGGCGCCTTCTCTTCCTGGCTACTCACCCCTTTCTGGGTTTTCCTGACTCGGCTTTCTCTTTGTTCTTCTCCTGCCTGTGAGTACACACCTTTTCAGTCTCCTTCTTTTCTGACTCTCCTTGACTCTATTTGGAGTTTTCTTGGCCAAGATACTGGAGTGGTTTCCCATTTCTTTCTCCAGTTCATTTTACAGATGAAGAAACTGAGGCAAGCAGGGTGAAGTGACTTGCCCAAGACCTTGTATGTGTTTTATGTGTATATATCCTGTATGTAAAATTAACTTGTTTGAATATACCTTGTATGTGTAGATAACTGTCTAGATGTTGTCTACCTCTGTAGAATATGAGCTCCTTGAGGTCAGGGACTATTTTTAAATTTCTTTGTATCCCCACTTAGCACATTGCCTGACACATAGTAGGTGCTTAATAAAGCTTATTCATTGATTGACTGATTGATTACCAAAGGCAATGAACATTTATCAGGTGCTCTGATTCCTGCCTTCAAAGAGCTTATATTCCAGCTGAGGAGACAGCCTTCTAAGGTCTCTTCTGTATCTAATATTATACAATTCCATATGGAGTTGCTTTGTCTTAACCTGTGAGTTTATTAATGTACAGAACTCCGAGGGTGCTAAGTCTCTCCACTGATGTATCTCAACAATCAGTCCACAACTTGGCATTTTAAAGACTCGGTACTTAGGGCATTGAGATGTTGTGATGACCATTTCTCCTACATGAATACCCTCTTGGGTTCTTTCTATTAGAATTCTATACACCCAGGGTGATACAAACTAGTTTGTCTTAGAGGAAGGATTTGAACCCAGGTCTTCCAGACTGTAAAGTCAACCATCAGCCCGCTGCAAATGCGTCCTGAACTCTGCTAGGTGCTGAGTATACAAAGACAAAAATGAAATGGTCCTTGCCCCACACATGCTTACATTCAACACCATTGTTATAGACGGGAAACAATACCAACCAATAGAAGGGCACATTGAGTGAGGCAGACTCCTCAGTACTGAAGTTCTGAGAAGAGAGAAATCTCTGGGGGGCCTAGGCCAGGCTAGTCCCATGGAAGAGGGCCTTTTACTGGGCTTAGGAAGATAAATCCTTCCGCTCTGTGATCATATCCACAATTTCCTTAACAATAATAATAATAATAATAATAGAAAATTTGGTGAATGTAATAGGGAAGATGGGAATAATTGTGCTGCTAATCTGCTATATGAATAGGAGTCTCTCAAGATCATGCCACATTTGGGCCTGGTAGCAGTAGGAACTTCCTAAGTGAGAGGTGTCCAGAAGTGCCGTAGGTTGGTCACCTCAGGAGATGGTGGGTTCTCTTGCCAGAGGTCTTCAGACAAAGGCTGGATGATCACTTGTCATCACTGGAGGTGCACTGCCGGGGATTCTCTGTCAGCTCCAGGTTAGACTAGATGGTTCCTGGGCTCCCTTCCAACTTGGAGATTGGGAGATTCTATAGGATTCCAATAGGAAGAACCCAAGAGGATAGTCCACGTGGGAAAAATGGCGTGATCAGTGGCAGAGCTATTGTTGAGCGCTAAAAATCTGTATGATAGGAAATAGATTCACAGTTCAGAAGAGGGAGACGTCAGTGGGGGTTTGTTTGGTTAGGGAAGGGCGTTGTGAAGCTGAAACACAAGATAAGTGAGGAGATGGTAAGAGGGTTCTAATGAACAAACTGTATTCCCTATATATGGGGGGGGGGGAAATACTGGTGGGCATAACTGGTGAGTAACTGCCTTTGAAATGCTCATGGAGTAGAGAAGAGGTGCCACAGGATAGGAATTGGACATGGCTTATTTAGGTTTTCATAAAAAGGAAGTGAAAGCAGTCTGCATACTAGATACGGTAAATTTGGGGGCAGCTAGGTGTGCAATGGATAGAGCACTGGCTCTGGAGTCAAGAGGACATGTTCAAATCCAGCCTCAGGTACTTACTAGCTGTGTGACCCTGGGCAAGTCATTTAACCCGAGTTGCCTCCACACCTCCCCCCCAAAAAAAGATATGGTAAATCTGAATTTAGTGCCTGGAAAATTTCTAAAACCTAAAATTCATCTGTAGACATTCAGAAATGGAAGTAGCCATTATGAAATCATGGAAGAGACAGTTTGGCATCATCAAGAATAGCTCATGCCAGACTTACCTCATTTTCTTTTACAAGTGGTTTCCTAGCCTGACAGATTAAGAGGTTGCTGTAGATATCACGTCCCTGGATGTTAGCACAGCATTTGATAAGATCTTTCATTTTATTCTCATGGACAAGATGAAGAAATAGAGGGTAGAGGATGGGAAAGTTAAGTGAATTTAGGCCTGGCTGAATGGCTGAGTCCAAGAGCTGTCACGAATAGGTCAGTGTCAACTTGGAAGGTTTCTAGTCGAGTGCCCTAGGCTTCTTTGGTTTTCCCTTTGTCATTCAACACAGTCATCACTGTGGCTTTTAGAGATGGAAAGGCTTAGCCCAACACCTCCATTTTACATATAAGAAAAATGAGTCCCAGAGGGACTCAGTGATTTGCCCAAGGTCACCTTTTTTCCACTTAGGAGTATTTTATTTTTTCTAATTATATGTAAAGATAGTTTTCAGCATTCATTTTTTATAAGATTTTGAGTTCCAAATTTTTCTCCCTACCTTCCAACCTCCCTCTCCAAGACAACAAGCAATCTGATATAGATTATACATGTACTATCGTGTTAAACATTTCCACATTACTGATGTTGTAAAAGAAGAAACGGAATAAAAGGGGAAAACCACAAGAAAGAAAACAAAAAAAAAAAAGAGAGAGAGAAAATAGTATGCTTCTATCTGCATTCAGACTCCATAGTTCTTTCTCTGAATGTGGATAGCATTTTCCATCTTGAGTCTTTTGGAATTGTCTTGGATCATTGTATTGCTGAGAAGAGCTAAGTCAATCATAGCTGATCATTGCATAGTGTTGCTGTTACTGTGTATAATGTTCTCCTGGTTCTGCTCACTTCACTTTGCATCAGTTCATGTAAGCCTTTCCAGGTTTTTCTGAAATCTGCCTGCTCATCATTTCTTATAGCACAATAGCTATATTGTGCTATACCACATATTCCACACATACCCCAACTTGTTCAGCCATTCCCCAACTGATGAGCGTCCTCTCCATTTCCAATTCTTTGTTTTTTTGTTTTGTTTTGTTTTGTTTTGGTGAGGCAATTGAGGTTAAATGACTTGCCCAGAGTGACACAGCTAGTAAGTGTTATGTGTCTGAGGTCGTATTTGAACTCGGGTCCTCCTGACTCCAGGGCCGGTGCTCTATCTACTGCACCACCTAACTGCCCCATTCCTTTCCAATTCTTTACCATCACAAAAAGAGCTGCTATAAATATTTTTGTACATGGGTCACATACATTTTTGATGATGACTCAGATGAAGGCATAGAATCCAGGGTTTTCAAATCTACAGTTTTCACAAACCTGGGAAGGACAGGGTCCAAAAGACCTTACCAGATTTAAACGAGTGGCTAAATCTGCTGAGATGAAATTGAACAGGAGTAAATGTAAAGTTGTGCATGGGCTCAAAAAATCAAAAGTACCAGATGGGAGAGGTATATGACAAGAGAACAGTGTATGTGTACAGACCCTGGAAGTAGGGCACCGCAAGCTCAGTGTGAGTGAACAGTATGAAGTGGCAGCCCAGAAAAGAGCTTGAACGTGGGTTACATTAAAAGAGGCGAATCTATAAGATTCTATAAGAAAAAAAACAAACAAACAACTATTTATAGAGTGGTATAATGTCCAGAGCAAGGGAGGGTAAGATAGCCCAGCTGTTCTCTGCCCTAATCATATCACATCTGGAATATCATGTTCTGGGTGCCATCTTTTAAGAAAGACGTGGACTCACTGTGCAGGTCAAAAGGAAGATGACCAGGATGAGGACCGGTGACTATGCCTAATGAGGAACATTTGCAGGAAATGGGAAGCTTTAGACTAGAAAATAAAAGACTTGAGAGAGAGGGCGGGTGAGCTGGCTGTCTTTGGATTTTTGAAGATCTGTCATAAAAAAGAGAGATCAAAGATATTTTTTCTTGGCCTCCAAAGGCAAAATAGGGTGAGAAGCTGAAGAGAGGCATATTTCGATTCCAGTTCCTAACAATGAGAATCATCCAAAAGTGGGATGGGCTGTTTGAGGAGGTACAGACTGAGGGGTCTTCAGTCTGAGACTGGGGGATATTTGTTAGGGAGATGAGGACTCACCTTGATATTCACAGAGCCCTTCCAGAATTACAGAGAGGTGTTGTAGAAGGCTTTATTTCTCAGGTATGGGGTGGACTAGATGTCCTCTGAGAGTTCTTCCAACTCAGAGAGTCTTAGGACAGGCCTCAAAGATGGAATAAGTGAAGAGGATAGGTGAGAGGACATTTGAGGTGGAAGAAACCACATAAATGCATAGAAATGAGATTGACTGTGGTTTATTCAAGAAAGAGCAGGGACACTGACCTTGTGTGGTGGGAGGCAAGGTGAGAAACGTAGATAGGAATGAATGAATAATGAATGAATGAATGAGCGAGCTTCCAGGTTCCTGGCATTGTGCTAAACACTGGGGATACAAATAACAAAAGACAGTCCTTGCCTTCAAAGAGCTTACATTCTAACAGAAGGAAAAACACATGTAGGAGAGCAGGTGGCTACAGAAGGGTGTTTTGGACCAAGAAGTCATTCACGGATGGTGAATGGAAAAGTGGGGCAGTCAATGGACACTCCTTTCCAAATGTGAACCCATGTCTTCCTGACTCCAGAGCTGGCTCTCTCACTATACCATGCTGCCTCCGAGGCGGATGTGTATGTGTGTGTAGACATATATATATATATATATATATATATATATATATATATATATATACACACACATGCATATACGTATATGTATATATGTTTGTGTATATATGCACATATACATATGTGCATATACACATATACACATATCTTCTATATGTGTTATATATTACACATACACACACACTAAGCAATATCTCTTGGGTAGGAAGGAGTCACCCCTGCCTGTATCCCCACTTAGAAGGCAAACAATGGGCTCAGGCTCTGTTGACTTTGATCTTCTGGGAGAAATGACACTGAGCCCTGGAGCAGGTAGGCGGCACTCCTGGTTCTTAAAATAGCTCTCTCCCTAAAAGCGGCTGATATCTAGCAGCAAGACAAGGCTGTGTCAGCGTGCAAAGTCCCAGAGCTGTTACAGGCACCAAGGGAATTCATTCGTGTGTGTTTTGCATCCTGCAGGCGGAGGTGGGGGGTGAGGAGTACATCCCAGAGTCAGAGAAGGCAGTGATGGAGAAGGACCCAAACCGCCCCCGCTTCACACTGCAGGAGCTGCGAGACGTGCTGCACGAGAGGAACGAGCTGAAGTCCAAGGTCTTTTTCTTGCAAGAAGAACTTGCTTATTATAAGAGGTGAGCGTCCCTATGAGGTGGCTAAGGCCAAGAGAGGGCTCCCTGACAATGTCAAGAACATTGATTAAGCACCTGCTGTATGCAGGGCACTGTGCTGAGGCAGCTTCTCTTTGCCT